>NC_132928.1:11066875-11422500 GCF_047675955.1 Chlorocebus sabaeus | reverse complement strand
TCGCGGTAGGAAGCTGATGGTGCAATCACTCACCGGCCTTCAGCGACACCTGCAGCAACCTGACACCCGTCCCCGCTGAAAGGAGCAGCCAGGCTGCCCGGCCCATTGGGAGACAGGAAGCCTCCTCCGAAGAGAGCACACAGGAGCGCTCTCTCTCTCTCTCTCTCTGGGTCCTGCACCTTCCTGTGTAGGTCATGTCTTTTGAGTTTTTGTTTATGACTTTTTTCCAAAATAACTTGAGTCCCTTCACAGCTAGACGTCTCAGTTCCTTTCTCACACCCACACAGCTCATGAAGGCTTCTTTCACTGTGGCCAAACAGAAGACCAAGCAAGGCCCTGAGTCTGAATATAAAACCTAAAGATCTAAAGAGTCAGGGAATGTAATTATTTTGGAGCAAAATATAAAATCATATTTTATAGTGTTTTTCCTAGTTTTAATAAATGAATTAGTGGGGTAAAATTTGTTTGGCACAGTTTGCATAATGAAGTCGGTTACATGGATCTACATTACTAGACTGGAAATTCTCTAAGTGTCAGCTCTGCGCCTTTTATCTTTGTATCCTGCACCTCATAGATAATTGCTTGCTAAAAAGCAAAACAAAACAAAAACGAAATGAAGGCACATGCAATTGGTTTGAGAAAGAACAAAACAATGTAAGAGAATACTTTTTACTGTGCAACTCCGTCTATCTATGATTTCCTATTGCTTACCCCATTAAATCTAAACTGGCCTACCTGCAAAATATGGCCCTAAACACCAAACTTGATGCCTATACTCTCCAATATGATTTTTTCTTTGACTTAAGTGAGGACCGCTTCATTGTTCCCATCATCCATGACAATTCTCGACTTTGGGCTTCTTTTTTCTTTTCTGCTACTGAGTGTTCTCCTCTCCTCTTTCCCTCTATTTACCGACTCTTCTAGTGCCAGCCTAGTACCACTGCTTACAAGAAGTACTCCTTCATTATTCTGGCCTTCATTTACCCTTTATGTTGGCTGCTTATTTGCCTCCTTTTTCTCCATCCCCTCCTTCTTAGGATGCTCACCCCATCCTCAGCTCTAAAAGCAGGACTTGAGACTTGAGCTAAATTCAGGCACTGAATTCCCTTGATGGTGTATTTGGTTCAGGGATAGATAGATGAAATTTACTAGGGTTTTGCTAAAATGCTGAGACAAAGATGCACTTTCTTTTCCAACTGCACAAACAAGCATGCAGGTCTAGGAGCTGTTGGAAAACATCTTGGAACTATGAACAAGTTAGACTTAGGATGAAACTGACACTCCTGTAGGTAAGGTAGAAAGAAGGAAACACACGGATATACAGTGAATCACTAAGATTCTCAATTAGGTCTTTCCAATGCCAGTCTAAAGACAACTCAGTTTTGTAAGCTAAGTATTCTCTTAAGGTTTTGGCCAGTTTCTGCTCCTTGCAACAAAAAGCGCCATCATATTCTTTGAACAAATTTGCATTTGCAATAAATAGACACCGCTCATTTTGGCTTTTCTATTTTTTTGAACAAGCAGTTATTTTCTCTCCAACAAAAATTTTTTGATGGTACAACAATATCCATTGGTTCTTCTGTTTTTTCCTTGGCCACTGTGCTGGTACAGAGTAGACAGTCAATACACACTCAGGGTTTGACTCCTTGCTTTGACTCATGCTTTGTCCTCCCTGACAAAGACATCATCTCTTCAGGCAGTAGCACCACATGCTTTATGACTTGGTAGCTCCATTGATCGGCCATGCTCTATTGCAAGTTTGTTCAACCTGCAGCCTGAAGGCCATATGCAGTCCAGGGCAGCTTTGCATGCAGCCCAACACAAATTCGTAAACTTTCTTAAAACATTTTTCTTTTGCGATTTTTTTTTGAGCTCATCAGCTATCATTAGTGCATTTTATGTGTGGTCCAAGACAATTCTTCTTCCAGTGTGGTCCAGAGAAGCCAAAAGATTGGACACCCCTTCTCTACTGGAATGCATTACAGAAGTCATCGTCATCTCCTGTATCAAGAAGGAGATTTACAGACAGAAGTGACTAAGAATTCTCTAAGCATATTTTTACATATTGTATTAATCATTCAACTAATATTTGTTGATCAAATCTGTGTTACATTGCCTTTTCTATTATGGGCATCTCAATCTTCACTGATTGGCTAAAGTGTTTCCAAAAAAATGATACATGTCATTTTGTCAAATACCAACTACTGCCTAGACTATTTTTTTATTTCCCCACTGTTCCTGCTGTTCTCCCACCTCCGTTACGATCCAGGGTGGGAAGTGATATACACAGGAAAAACAGGCTTGTAATCAACCCTCAAAAACTATAGCTGGTTTGTCAGAGCCTTTAGGGCTACACATATACACTAGTCATTAAAAACTAAACACCAAACAACTACTGCATGTAGACATAACTACTTAACACTTTATGCTACTTAAACGAATATAGGAAATGTTTGTACATTATCTTAACTTTAGAGACTTCAACTTAAGCAAGTTACAAAGAATTATAAATGCAATTTAGACAGAAGTCCAAAGCTCTGAGACTTTCTAGTCAATTTCATTTCTTATATAAGAAATATCTTCTGATAGAAACCTACTTAAAATAGAAGCTAGTTCAGGAAAATACATTTCTGAGAAAGACTAAAACATCTTGCTACACTCTAAGATAGAAGTTATCAATCTTCATTATGCATAAGAATTCTTTGAGCTTGTAATACAGAACCCTGGGCCCCACTCACAAAGAATCTGATTCCATAGGTTGGGGCAGAGCCCCAGGTAACAAGATGCTGCTAATATGACTGACCCAGGGTCCATTTTAGTAGCACCGTTCTGAATGCTACCCTACCTGAATTCTCTCACAATAGCGGCAAGTTTACATTTTTTCAGCTTTTTTTGTCAAACCAGATTATCATTAGGGCAAGTAAGTTATAACCATAAAACTGGAAAATTAAGTTTCTAGCTAAATGCCTTTTATTTTATTCAACTTGTTTACATGATTTAGCATTGTAGCTCTAGTAATTTTTAAACATTATCCTTTAGCTAAAAAGAAAGCAGTAAGTCTAACATTCCAGGTTCTTCAACTGGGTTGAATGGGTACCTGTATCCTGATTGGGTTATATGTTATTTGTCTTTTTCTCCGATAGGCACTTGAGTCCTGGCTTTTTTATATTCTTGATATTACTAATTACATTGCTGTCACTTGAGAAATATTACTATGTATATTATTAGTAATGCTGCTACTAATAAATCATTATGCCAGTCTACTTCAAAAAGTTTCATTATCAAGCTATGTCATGATACCTTTCAGGGGGATAAAAAAAGCTAGCCTTATAAGCCATGAAGAATCAAAAGCTACAAGACATGGAAAAATAACTGCATTGAGATCTACTGAAGGAAAAGGGATGTAGAAAGGTGAGAATAGTGACTTTCCAATAGAGAGCTCAATCGTTTTGTTTCCTTAGGTAGCTGTCTCATTGGCTTACCCTGTTCACTTAGAGATATATTTGTAAAGGTATTGTTCTAGATTTCAACCAAAAGGTCCTTCAGGAGCACTGAACCTGAAAATCAGTGTCTGCAGCCCTCAAAAAGCAAAACTTGAAACATACAGAAAAGTGGAGTCTCATAATTCAAGCTAACCAAAAACAAGTTTTATTATATTGTTGTTCATCCTTCACTCCTACCAGCATAGCATTATGATATTCTTTCAAGAATGCCATCATATGTGGGTGTGTGTTTGAGAGAAAGGTGGAAATGTATAGACATTTTTATTCACTGAAGGATACCCAATATTATTTAGAGGTAAACCCTCTCCACTTCTCTTCCTTCTGAGTTGTTTCCAGGCAAGGCAAGAGCTGGAAGGACAGATAAAATGCTTCCCCTGCTACAGCATCTGGCTCTTTGGTTGACTTTACCTACTGGCCACGTTGGAAGCTTTGGGTCTGCTTTTTAGGGTATTCCTCATATAAGCAAAAAAGATGAACTTGTTCTTGTGTGGCGATATCTCATTTGGCTTCTCTGTCAACTTGGGGGGTCTATATCAACATTTAAATAAGATTGTAAAAAGCCCATCATGAAAAGGACGAACACATACACACACCCAATCCAAAGCTTTTTTTCTCCCACTCACAAAGTTTGTTTCACTTAACCATAATCATCTTTCATCCAGTATCCATTTTATTCGTAAGTCATAAATGTAATTCAACACAAACCTGAAATTCACTGGTATTTAAAAAAAAAAACAAACAAAAAAAACCCCCACAGGTTTCTCTCTATGTATACACAGAAGTTATTTCTTCTTGACTAAGAACTTTAATACGATGGTGTTATAAGGTAGAGGACATTTTTCATCAAATAATAATAAATGACACACTAAAGGAACATTCTGTATCATGAACACTTTATAACCACAGTTCTTGCTTGATGGTTAACATAAAACAAAATGGAGAGAGTTAACTATGAATCTAGTAGTCTAATGCTAATTATAATAAAATGATATGTATTTTAAAGTTGTCTTTATATTTTAGTGTCTTAAAATGTACTGTCATAATAGCTAAAATAATTAAAAGCTCTTTAAATAATAAATTCCTGGTTTTCTAAAACATTGTTCTAAATAAAACAAATGTGCATTTTTAAAGATAATGGTTGATATTATTTGTATTTACTGTATGTACCTAAATATACCAGTCCACACATTTACTCAGCATTATGCTCGTTTAAATAATGTCCATTAATTTTTTAGCCATTGAAAGCTTATTATTAATAGAAAACTTTAAAGATTTTGTCCCTTTTCATTCTAATTCTTATAAAAAAGAGAAAATGGCAATATAAATTACCTTTTATTAATGTTTCTTTATAAATGCTACTTATATAAACATTTACTCCTAATGATTATGTGGGCCCGCAGAATTTTAAACTGTTGTATTTTCCAGATCATTGCTGTAATAGGGCAAATACAAAACCAAAAATGCCTTATAGATTGTAGGTCTGTTTCCTAGGGAGCTAAAATGTTTAATCCTTCTTTTCTTTGGGTGTAATTTGTCAGTTTAAGAAAAATAAAGGATAATTTGATGCTTGGTAACAATTTAGTTGGCAAATTTCTCAGAGAAATGTAATAGCATTTGCTGCAATTATAAAATGGAGATGTGTTGATAGAATGCTCTGGTGTCAAAAAAAATTGGGAACATTTTAAAGGCCATTTCATTTCCCACTCCTATCATTTTAAACAATCTATCAGGCTGTATGTAAAAACCACAAGGAAAAATATTAAAGCATTGCAGTGGGTGCATGAACATCTGTGGATATCACTGAAAGCCACTTAATAATCCCAATGAAAGAAGTTTTACATTTAAAAATCTGAGACCTCCTTATGCAAATCATTTTGCCTTTAGCCATTTCAAAAAGAAATGAAGGACCTAGAGGATTTTACAGTTTTACATAACACTGGTGAGATGGTTGCCAACTTTGATCTTACGTTAATTAGTTAAGATCTTGACTGATCATAGCAACAGCTAACTCAAAAATCTGGTCATCAGCAAAAATGAAGAATAGCCACAATTTAACATGATAAATATTTCTGCTTTATTTTGTATTGTATTCTGTATGTTTAGTGTATTATTGAATGACAAGTAATAACAAAATTTGTTGTCTAGTAAAGTGCTTCGCAATGATATAAGTGCATTTTTTAGCCTTGTTAAATAGAAATCAATCTCAATATTAGGTGGTTGTATCCCTAAGCCACTTGGGGGTATAAACCAAACATGTTTTGGGTTTTTTCTGTTTAAAGACTAAGATTGAAGGAAATAACTCTACATACTTAATGTAATCATGGGAAATTAGGTTGTGGGTGTGTACTTCTATAACATATCAACTCTAAATGAAACGAAATCTATTGCGTTACCATTGGCTGTTTTGTTTTTCCCAGAATGAAGTTGTCTCTAAGATAAAGCTTAAAGATATAGTTAACTTTTAGAAAATATGACCTTTCTATTATATATGAGAAACTAAAATTTAAAACTCACTAAACAGCCAATCCCTGCAAAGCATTTCCTTTTCCCTACAGGTAGTATGAAATGGAGCCCAAATGACAGGACCCCATCTGAGCCTCCCCAGCTCCCCTAGTCTGCACAAACCCACTCTATCAATCATGGCAGGATAATGCATAGAGGCTGCACCTGTGACAGGAAATGATTGAGTGCTGAACACAGGGCCTGCTTCGCCTGTCGCTTTGTGCATTTGTATTTCTCCAGGGCCGGTTTGAGAATTTTCAGAACTTGGGGGCGGGGGATGAGGGATTCCTATTGTATTTTGAAAAAGAAGTAATAATGCATTTTGATTATCAAGACATAACACAAAAGAGAAATTAGGTAGTAAAATGCCCTGGTCCACTCAGGTGTGTGAGAGCACCCGGGTAGCACAGGATGCAATATTATTAAGCTGTAATTTAGTTTAGATAAGCAGAGGATGCTGAGCATGGCTGTTCTTTTGGAGATGCCTGATTCTCCAGTCGCAAAACAGACATTGGTTCCTTTATGATCACACACACACAAAGAACAAAAGGTCCAGGCTCACCTATTGTCCACAAAGACGGTAGAACCTACCTAACTTATTTGAGGGCAGCAGCGAAAAAAAAATACTTTTTTAATTTTTTAAGTTCTTCCTGATATTTTTTGGGAACTCTGATTTACTATCATGATCTAGTTATTTACACGGTTTGAGGTAGTGCCATAATCTGTTTTGAAGACATTGTAGCTGTAGTGTAAATAGTTTTAAATAATTTTCTGCTGATTCAGCCACTTAGCGAAAATATATGTGGTAATACCATAAAGTTTCTATTTTACAGTAGTCAATATTTTATTCAAGTTAATCCTTCTGCGTAGGATATATTTTTCCATCACACCAGTAAAGAATATTGATAACGTATTTCATTGTGCATGTTGTTCACATAATTCGAGTCTGCGTTTCTAAAATGACTAATTACTTTTATTTAAAAAAATTTATCTATTAAAGAAAAGTGAGAGCAGGGACTAAACAAAAGTAAAAACTCCAAAACTCCCTCCACCTAGGGTGGGGGGTCGGGGGAGGGAACGGTAACAATAAAAACAACATCTGAATATGTAAATTCAGTTTCTCGGGTTAGAATTTGCATTTTTGTTAGAACCAGAATTGGCTGTACAGGACATCACCACATGCTCAGACTTCTAAAACATTTCGTGGAAGAGAGTAGACTGTTTACCGGATGCCCTTTTATTTTTGCTGTGCAGGATTAGTACCTTCTAATTCCTTAAATGTAGGCAAATAAAATTACGGAGAAATAAAATGACTGCAGCTTTTGAGCGCTGGTTTGTCCTAGGACAATCGGATTTCACCGGGTAATGTATATGCAAACAGACACGTCCCGTTTATTTCATTGTTTGCACTGCGGAGAGTCTCCGCCGCTCTCCACGCCTTTGTTGACCTACCGCCAGCAAAGTTGTGTGGTTATAAATAGATAGAGGCAGCTGATTAAGAAGCGGGGGGAGTAACTTTCTCTGGGCTCTTACGGATCAATCACCGCTAAGGGGATGCAGGTTGAGGGGAAGGAAGAAAGTAAACCGCGGGGCAGTTTGGCTCAGTGAAACCCAATTCCTTCGCCCCAAAGCTGTTGTGGCCAGACGTGCGCGATCCTCTAGACCCAAAACAGTTTTCGTCAGCAACGGGTCATCAGCAGAACCGAGAAGACGGGGTGGGAGGTCTGGTCGGTCCGAAACAGGGGAGAGGTGCGGGCTCATCACTGAGGCGGTGGGGCTCGGCTTACGGTCTACAGCCTTGAGGCGCTCCCGCGTGAGCCCCGCGGCTTCCAGTCCGCCCTCGCCTGGCCCGGCGAAGGTCGCTCCCACCTCCCCGTCCCGTCCCGTCCGGTTCAGTCCTGTCCCGCACTTTCCCCCGCAGGGGGCCCAGGTCGAGCCGGGTCAAAGCCGAGCGCGCCGCGCGGGACCCCTCCCCGCTGCCCGGGGTGCGGCAGTTTCCCTCCGCTCAAACGGGGGGTGTCTCTTCCATCACCCCTGCCGCGGCTTCCCAGCCAGAGTCGCCCTGCGGGGCGAGGGAGGGTCGCTCCTCCGCGGCCGGGGCCTGGGAGTGCCAGCGCGCCCCCGAGTGAGCGGGTGGGGACGGCACGGAGCCGCCGACCCGCTGCGCTCCCTCCAGTCCTGGGTGGCGCCGGGACCAAGAGCGGCCCCAGCCCGCGGGGAAGCGAACGGCGTCTCAGGACCGCACCTCACCGGGCCCTGCCCTGTCCAGCCGCGTTGCGGCCTCTCCGCAACCCACGTCCCGGGAGCCGACCGGGAGACTCTCACGGCGGAGTTCCACAGACCTCGTTAGGTTGAAGGAACCTCGCCTTGCCCCCCACTAATCGACTAGAGAGGGAGGCCGGCGAAACAAAAGCCGTAGAGGAAAATTAAGCGACTTCCCACTCGGCGGGGAACTTAGAGGTGGGGGAGCGGGGAGCGGCGCGGGGCGCAAGGAGAAGGAAGCGCCGAGATGGGTTTCCGACGAACCCCGGGAAGGGGGAGGTGGGGGGCTGCGGAGGAAGAAAGACAAACATCTGGGGATCGGACCATATGCCAGAGCTTTGTCTTGTCCTTCAAAGTTCGGCTGCCCTTGAAGTGATTTGTCAGGCGGCCCACGGGTGACAGGGAGGATGTGCGGGGGGGAGCGGGGGCGGGAGACGCCAGGGGGAGCGGAGAGGGCGAGAAGAGAGGGGAGGAAGGGGGGACGCCGACAAGAGGGGGAGCAAAGTGACCCCGCCGCCCGAGGAACGGCAGAAACAGGGATCGCGGAGGTCCGAGCCCGGGAGCGGAGCGCTTCCCGGGGAGACGCCAAAACGGCGAGAAAGGAGGAGCGGGAACGCAGAGGTTAAGGGGAAGGCAGGCCGAGGAGAAAGAGCCAGAGGACTGGAAGGAGGAAATAGACGGGGAGAAGAAACTGAAGATTAGTCGTTGAGGTGTATTAAGAAAGAGGGCATGTCGCCTATTTTAGGAAAAGTGGCTCTGAGCTCACCCCCCACCCTTTTTTCTTTCTCTTTTGCCCGCCAACCGCTGAACTGATTAGACTGTAATTAAGGCCATAAAGTCCTCAGATTATACACCTGTTTATTCACTGAAGTCGGGGTCTCATCAAGCAAATTAGCTGCTTCCAGGCTACACATTGGGCCTCGAGCTTGCCTGATTAATGAAGTTTATTGGGAGCTGTTAAAAGCATTAACTGGAGAAAATCTCAGCAATTCGTCATATTTAAGGGATGGAAATTAAATCTTGCTATGCAAATGAGAAAAAAATTTTAAACCATCTTTGGGGTTACTGTCTGCATATTATTTTGCTTTAAAATTCTGTTCAGGAAATAGGAGTTAACATTAAATATTATTTGCACTTAAAGTTATCAAAAATATTGAATCGCACCTTATGTGGCATTGTGGAGAGAGAAAAAGAAAACAAGGAAATTCCCATATAGTCCGTTTCCCAGTGCAAAGAATTTTCTAAGACACCTAATCACAAAGCCAACTTTCATGAGAAACCCAGTTTTTAAAATTCAACTTAATGTATCCAGCTACAGAATGAGATTTGGGAGTAGTCCTTCAAGGGGTTTAATGTTTGGTGGTGGGTTGGGGGGACGATGAAATCAGCAGATAGAGGAGGGGAGTTTATGTAGGTGCCCTGAATAAGGAGCACATGTGAGAATGGCAGACAAGTAGTAGAGTGGCAAGAAAAAGCACCCAAAAGGCATCAATACTCTCATAAACTGGCTGTAGAAAATGTTTCTGTACAGTGTTTTTAACTGTAATCACTATGGTTCTTTGGACAGGTCGGGGAAGGTGTGATTATGACAATAAACAAGGGAAGTGAGGGAAATATAACCAAGTGGAAAAAGGAAATGGAGTGCAAATTGAGAACATAATCCAGAATTTGTAAAGTATGTATTTACTTTAGGTGTTGCTTGGTAATATTGCCACACAAATGTTTATTAATGGTTGCAATTATAGAAGTGACGGGAGAGTGATTTCAGTACATTAATTATGCTTGAAAAAGGGGGGAATCCCTTTTCTATGAGAGTAACAAGTGTATATACAAATGCCTTCTATTTCAACAAAATATTGAAAATAAAAACGTAGTGAATAGATTATTTTAGTTAACGAAAAGTTTATTGTAATGCCAGTCTTTCCAGATTTTTTTAAAGTCATTTCTATTATTTTTTCTAAGGGCATTTTAGATACCAGTGGAGTTTGTTATGTCTGACTAATATTTGTTTCAGGACAGTGTATGTTTTATAATTTTAGTAAGATATATAAAATAGAGTATATGAAATAGAAACTCTATGAGACAAAAGGGAGCGGCATAGCTAATAGAAAATTAGGTAATTTTAAAGAAAATTTATCTCATAATAGTCACTTCTAATTGATTCAGTTTTAAAGTATTTTATAGATTTTTATAGTTATTCTCACTAATATTGTACTTCAAAATTGATTTTCTAGTTAATTTTAAATTTTATTTTAAAATCTTAAAGCATTGAGATTTACCAATTTATCTTACCTTAATGAAGTTACTTATAGTTGGCTAAAGAAAGTCACAGTGATCATTCATATTAATATTTCTATTTTAAAGGTTTGAAAAAATTTTCAAATTTATGCATTTCTCCCCTTTGGTGTGGGTATAATACAACCTTGTGAAACTGAAAAAAAAAAATGTAAATGTAAAGTCTAGAAAACCCAACACCACCACTTACAAACATAGATAACCTTGAAAAATAGTCATTTGTATTAATCTTTAAAAATCTTTAAATTATTTATTATCTCCTAAAAACATCAATATATTCTAAATCTGAAACACAAATTCCCTTTTGTTTCTATAAATATTATGTATTAATTATAAAATTATTATTTTAAACAAAGGAACTGTAAGCATTTTTATTTTAATATTAGAAATAAAGTCATCTAAAATATAGTTATTGGTAAGGATGAAAAATTCTTGGTATGTGTATCTGATACTATTCTTTGGATTATTAGAACACATTTTATACTAAACTAATTATTAAAGCGTTATTCAGTAAAAGAACACATATGTAAATTAAATTCATTTTTGTTCAAGCAATACAAGTTTTGAAAAGACCTGTTCCTCCTATAGTTTTGAAGTAACTTGAAGAACAACAATTATCCTTTGTGCTGAAATCAGTCGTTTATCAGGACTTTGCTTTAGTTTTAATATTTAATTTAAACCTATAAATGGGAGAAGAGAGATGAGTAAATTATCTGAGGGTATTTAAAAAATACATTTGGCTGTAAATACATTTAAAAATATTTCATATCTCACGTTTTTAAGATTAGAACATTTTAAAATGATCCTATGCTGATCTTAGAATACTTGTCACTGTGGTATCCAGTGTCTAACGGTTCATTTAAAATATGGATATTTTTGTACAAAGATAATTTGCCTTTAGAGTGTACAGTCATACAGTGTGGGCTTCTGAGCTACTAACTAATGGGTATCTGTTATTGTCATTTGTATTTCTGATCTCTAGAGTGATATGGATAAAGAAGGTCAAAATGGTCTCTGATGAAAAGAAACTTTTAAAATGCTTGGAAAAGTTAATGAATTAGATTTCCCTGCACTTGAAGATATTAGGATTGGGAGATCAAGACTCCCATCAGCCAAATCAAAAATATTCACAATTGACAGGAAAACTCAAAGTTTCTTTTTCCCCACCAGAGAAATGTCTCCCACCACCATAACTAAACAGTGGTTAAGTCATAGGAATGATTACATTAACTTAAAGAGAATTTATCCTAAGCAATAAACTTTAAGTGCACACAACCTAGTTTTTATTTTATTTATTTCATGTAGTTTTTCATAAGTACTTGAAAATACTTGTAAAAATGTCCTTTTTAACTTTATAAAACTTGTTTTCTGCTGTGGATAAAATTACAATGTAATAAACTATAGTTTTTTTTAAGTCTTTGAAGCAATAATGAGAGTTCTATGAAAAGAACATAACTAGATGAGAGGTACAACACCCCTTTCTTTTTAAATAGCCTTTAAATGATTTACAAAATAAAAATGCTAGTTCGGTTTGCCTTAAATAACCAGTATTTGACCAAATATTTTCTGTGTTCTTAAATGTTCAAAATATTAGCATATAAAAAGAATTCTATGTGTTCTTTAATATCCACTGCATTTTTATCAACACCTTCAAAAATGCAGTGTTCTAAGACATAATTTAATATGATCAGTTGGTTTTAAAAATGCATTCTTTAATTTTTATGGAACAGTATATGAAATAAAGAAACATGGCATATACCTTTGAAAGTGAGTCAGGATTTCAATAATATTCAGTAGGTATACTTAATGTACTACATTTCATATTTTGAGTTTTTAGAACAGAGCTTCTTTGTAGAAGCTGATTAAATTTTAGAATTTATAGTTCGAACCTGTGTTTTGGTCATTTTAATACTGTAAAATTATTAATGGTAAAATAGGTGCATGAAGTTAATAGTTGATAATATTGTCATTCTCAACCATGCAAATATTGCTCAAAATGAAATATGTTTTACTGTATATTTCCAGGGCAACCTTTCGAGTCTAGAAAGGTCAGTAACAGGATTTTATTTTGATACATGATATGACCTAATTATTTCACATGTTGCAGAAATCCAAAGTGGGTAAAGGGTACCTTTTTTTTCTTTGAGGTAAGTCTAAATTGCAACAGCTAAAATGCCTTCCTATAATTGTAATGAGATCAGTGGGTTTCAAGTATGGAATGAATCAATTATTGTAAGCAAAGCCACTGCGTAAATCATGGAATGCCAAACCAACCTCAGGATTATAAAACGAATCTGTGACAAGTATTCAAGGTTTCCACATAGTCTCAGTAATGAGAATGAAGTACCTACTATTAAGGGAAAGTAAAGTTTTATTCACTTGCTAAGGAATACATGCATATTTATTAAAAGAGGTCAGATGGAATGAAGCTTTTTAAAAAGGGTAAGCAGCATTAAAGATAGAAATCTATGATACATATGTATAGTTTATATTAAAAACAGAAAGATGCCAAAACACATTGAATGAAATGAATGAGACATAACTATACTAATTGAAAAATAATAAAGTAGTTCTTTATATTTTTATTTTAATAAAACTCTTTTAACATCAACAACAATCAAAAGATTATTATAAAAGAAATCAGGACTACCACAGTCAGTCTTAGCAATTCTTGTAATTTGATGTCTCTCAACTGGGAAGAATAATAGAATGTAAAGTTTTAACATAAGTGAAGACAGGAAAATGTCAATTGTATTATTTTTGATACAAAAATACAGTCTGCCGTAAGGCAGACAGATTCTAAAAGGCTTGGGAGATTTGGCTTAAATCAGATAGTTCCCTCCTGCACACATTCCAGCAGTCTCCTTGCCTCTTTCTTTTCCTTTCCTTTAAGATAACTGTGTCACATTAATTTGCTGTAGCTAGTTGTTTAGTAGCTTTACAATTTACAGTTGTAAATGCCAAATCAGAAATTTAAAGGATAGTAGCATGTTTACCAGTTGTTGCCAATTTACTAACACTTTAATGCTTATGATAGGGCGTATGTGGTTTTTTAAAAAACATGTTGAGTGATGCAAATAGAATATACTTTTTCCTGGCCTTTCCTATTCCAATTACATAATTCTTGAAATTATTTAAGTTCTGTACTACCTAGAATCAGATATTAATTAAACTAATAAATATTAAACTTAAAATCTTTTTTTAAAACGTAAAATCTTAATACACATAAAAACTTTAACACCAAAGTTCTTTAATTACTTTTACATATTGTTTCTTATATTTCTATTAATGTGTTTCAGGGATTACACACAAATAAAAACTATGATTCTTTAAAAACATGAACTAAAGTCTTACACTAAATTAAATATTCACAATAAATTATTCACCATACATTATATATAACTAAGTGAAAAGATGAATTTGTATTATAATAAGTTTGTGCATTGGGCTGTAGCATATACAAAATTTTTAAAAGTATAATACTCTGATGTTTACTGTTTTCCATTTAAAATTAGGTAAATATATTAAATTATGCTTATGTCTCAAATAAGAAGATTATTAATTTTGGAATAGATGTTGTAGATATTTGTGCAAAAACAACACCTATATAACAGTTAGCTTTTATGTGAAAAACATAAAAATATTTAAATATTTTCTCACCTGTTTTTTTTTGTTTTTGCCAGAATCAAAAATAAAATGTATTTGGTATTCTTAAATTATATGTTGTTTCAAATATAGCCATATTTTGGCATGTATGTATGACATTTTTATTTTCAAAGGAGCTCTATTATTGATGTACATGCATAAATGTAAAGAGATATCTCAAAATACGAAACTCATTAGTGAACTGAAAATCGGCATACTGTAAATAGGAGCTGTAAATGTATGTCTGAAGCAGCTAACATCAATGTCTGTGTATTCATATTCAAAGGCAAGTTTTTGAATCGTGTGCTGGAGGTGAAAAACGATTTCAGAATAGTGAACATTTACAAATAAAAACGGTGTCTTCTATGCAATGAAAATTTTAAATTTGCAGTGAAAGTCTGACATCTGGTGGTCAGAAGGAGGAGCATCAGAAGAGGAGGCTATTGTAAAATTTCTGTTGGTTTTCATAAAATAAAAACCAAACTAAAACTTATGAGAAATTCTTCCCTGTTAAAAGACGTTTTATATAACATTTACATCTTCTCCTAGTGATTTAATCATGAATCTTCTTTCAAATTTACATTTCCTAAATATTGTTTGTGTTAAAGATATATTTTCAAGAGGATCAAACTATTGGTCAACAGATATTTTTCAAATAATAATGGATATGCATTTTAAAGTAGTTTAATATGAATCAAATTTATCCAGAGAAAATTCATTTTATATTATACTCTTGGAAACAAAATGAACCTTTTCTGTATCTTCCCAATAAACAAATGAAAGAATTAAAAATTCACAAAGAAATTTAAAGTCATTTTTAGCAAAGAGCAAGAATAACAACAAAAATGTTCTAAACCTTCGAACTGAAAGGCAATCCTACTTCCTGATAAATATTAAAAAGATAATTCATAGAACCAAACAATTGATAAGTAATTACCCTCAACCCATCATACTGTTTTGTATTAAAATAGTTCAAAAGAATTGCAGAGTTAACACAGCAAACCCTGTCCTAAGGCTGACAGCCTACTACAATGGAATCTGTTTATATTAATTGAAATTAATCTTGCTTAAATTATGCAGTAAGTAAATACCAATAACAATTTCAAAATAAAATTAATATTTCATAAAGTAGACTTTTCTAAGGTATTTCATCAGTTTAACATGTTCCTCAAATAATTTTTTAAAAATCATTATACAAGAATGACTACATGCTTTTTGTTTACTGTTAAATTTCAAAATACAAAACGAAGAATTAATACAGATTGGGTATCCTCTTCTGCATATTCAAAGTGAAATGAAGCTGCCGAGGGGGAAGCTGTTGCATAATTTATGGTCCCTAAAAGATTTGACCAAACAGTGTGAACATTGTTGGGAATTGTAAAAGCGTATCCTGGTTATTGCCTCAAATTCCCGTGTTGCTTGGTGTACGTAGGCTGTCTTAGTGCTAAATTTGTTGTTGCTGATTGTGGCTCTTTGATGTCTTCATCCAAGAGACAGCACAACACTCAGAATAAAGAATGCTGCTGATATATGAAAAGGTTCCTGTCATTGCAGAGTTTCATAAATCCTTCTGCAGTGGCAGATGTGCAGTAGTATCATAAGATCAACCTCTGATTGTTCCTGGTTTCCTTACGTTTTCAATTGAATTAGTGTATAGGGTGGACGGTCAGACTGGGTTGGTTTTTGGTCTTCCACATTGATGTCGTTTGTACAGTGCCAGAGATTAAATTCACAATTCATTGTGAATTTGCTGAATGAACTTTCAGAAAGGCATTTCAGATGCTCAGGAACACTCAGTAGTGTTGACTGCAATCAAAGACATAAAACTGTTTCTATTAATTTATTCATGCAAAGTTGATTATTTCCACAAATTGAAGGGAGTCTTACATTGCCCTGTTCTTACAGCCCAGGTTATTTTAGGAGTGCTTATCAAATAATGACTGTAGCTTTTCCTTTAGAGATGTTTAAAATTCTTATATATTACATAATTATTGATGTGATTATTTTAAAAACTGTCTCTCCAAGTGCTTTGAAGATAGGAATGTTTTCTTAGCAGAGACTTATAAGTAATGCAAAATAATCTCAAAGCATTTTAGAATAAAACTAACTCCATATGTCCATTAACAAATGTTAGTATTTATTTTCCTCATCAAAATTGCCAAATTTTCTTTCTCATAAACATTAATATATTTTTCTTTCTAGAACAGATTTTTTAAGGCCTCTTTAGATGGGGAGCGTACGTTCTTTCCTTATAACACCCTGCTGATCCTGATGTGAGCACCTTGCTGTTTACACAGGTCTGTGGAAAAAGGACGGTATCAGTTTTTCCTCACCTTTGATTTCTCAGTGCCTGGCACACAGTAAAGTTTCAAAAAAATTTTTGAATGAATAAATTAATGAATGAATACAAAAATGCTTTCATTTTTTCCCCTCCAGTATCAGTAACTTTTTCCTAAAAGAAAGCATAAAATTGCATTGTACATCTACCCACATTTGAGAGAAAATAGTAGGACAAATGATTACAACACGCACACACAGACACTTTATGTGTGAGGGCTTTAAAGGATCTTTTCTTTGCACAGAAAAAAAAAAATGAGATGAGAATCATACATCACAAACCTTCACAATTAAGCAATCCTTGGGGTCCATGTTACAGAACTAAGTACATGAAAGAGGTAACGTTTTAGCTCCTAATATCTGCATTGATAATGTTTATACAGTGAGATGCCATCTGCTGCATGAACATTTGCACATATTAATGGGCCTGAGCCTGCAATGATATATCTTACATGCAGAAGCATGTCAGAAATTTGTAACATCAAATATGTGGACCTGTAATAGGCATTCCATTATCACATTAACTATAATCTGAACATTTGGTTTTCCAATGATTTTATTACAAAATTACATATTTTTAGATTCCTCTTCATTTTCATATCTTCCCTGGTCACTCCGGATCATGTTACTTTTTTCCCTTTGATGATATAATACAATATTTACTCTCCATCCTCTCATTTGCTGTCAACAGCTCTGTTTTACTATATAACTATTTACAAATGACATCATTGTCTTTCCCAAATTGTTGTAATGTCTCCAAATCAGGGGGTGTGTCTCCTCTCTTTGGCATTCATATAATACACTGAACCAGGGTTTTCAGAGATAATGTTAACTTTTGAAGTGCCAGTGCTAAATATGTCCTGGATGCTTCTATAGAAATGCTACTAAAATATAAATGCAGATTATATGGAACATAAAATGTTTTCTTCTTTGCCAGTTTATCTAATGTTGTCTGGTCACAACACTAGTCACTCTCAGTACATTATTTTTTCATAGTGCTAATTGTTATTTAAAATTATTCATTATTTAACTTGATTATCACCTATCTCCTTCACTAGAATCTAAGCTCCATGAGGACAGGGACTTTTCTGCCTTATTCACAGCTGTATCCCCAATGACTAGAACTATGTCTATCTATAGGAGGTGCTTTGAAAGTGCCAATTTTCCCTTATCCACTCCATTTAGAGTTGGTATGGTACTAAGATTAACTTCATAGTGTTAGAAGGGCATTGAGAGTTCATTTAATCTCACTGTCCACCCAGAACAAGAATCTACTGTAGTATCTTGGAGAGACACTCATGTGGCCTCTGCTTATATTCTCATGTCGGTAGGTTCATCACATATTGAGGCAACGTAAACCATTGTTGGAAAGCTGTTGTGATTGGGAAGGTCTTTTGTTGAAAAGTTAGCATATAATGTTGTACTTTTTTTTTTTTTTTATCATGTACAGCTTATGTTTCCTTTTTTTGTAAGGATTTGAAACCTGTCTTGCTGATTCATTTACTGCAGGCCTTAGTTTTACCCTATGGAACTACAGAAACAAGTCAATTTCTGTGTACTCTTCCAATATGTTTACACACACACACACACACACACACACACACACACACACACACACATTTTCCTCTTTGAATAAAACATTACTGACATTGTTCGTTCGTTCTGCTAGGTGTGCCAGACAGAAACAATCCCCACTTTCATGTCCACATAGTCAAATGGGAGAGACAGATAATTAAACATATTATGTTTGTAACACATGTTAAGCACGATGCATGCATAAGAAGTACAAGATCAAAAAGAACCAAAGTAAAATCCGGTCCAGAAAGGGAGACAGCTCCAAGTTGTGGTGACTGGAAAACAGATGTATAATGTAACATCCTTCTGCATCCCTCCACACTGCCACCCTGCCCCATGGTGTACATTACTGAAAAACACTTCTGAAACTGGATTTGTGAGATTTTTTTTTTTTTCCTAGATGTGATAACATAGTAAGTCTGGCCTCAACAGAATCACAAGGCAAGAAGAGAGTTTACCAAAAAGAGCACTTTACACTTTGTTTACTTTTATATATAAGATTGGATGGTACCATCAGCTGCTAGAATTTCATTTTGTTTTAATTTTTGTGTCTCTTGAGAGATTGGATTGGCTTTCTAAATCTGGTTTGCTACTTTTCCTTATAAAATAATGTGTGATTCTAATAAGGAAACCTGTGTGTTTTTGGAAGCTGCTTATGTCTAAAATGTACATTTCATTTCCTATTGCAAAAGTTTTCCCTTATATATATTTAGATCATTAACCAAATGGGTAGTTTCTTGCACTAAGTAATGCATGTCACTAGCCATGTCACACAAAGCCATCGATCATAAAATTTTTAAGGGAGATGCTTAGATGTTATAATATCTACTTCTCACTAGACAATCGGTTTGCAGGGTGAAAATTAACTATGGTTATAGGGATTTGCTTTTCGAACACTTTTTTCCCCCAAATTTGTTACTTAGCTTCAATCTTACAATTTTTTAAAGACATATGCACCACTACTTGTCGCTCATACTGAAACACATCATTCTCTTTATATTCTCTCAACACAAACTCGTGCTCTCGTACATCATTATCCTTTTTAGTCCTTTCACTTTCTGAACTTAATTTGATTCTCATTATGGGATCTGAGTGGTCCTGGAATTGCATGGAAAGAAATCATGACTTCTTTATTCTGAGTAACTGAAAGCTTTGGTCATTCCACAGATTTTAGACATAGAGGGAAAACAGCCAAATTAACATAAAAGAAAGAGACATGGAATGACAAACCACACATAAAGGTCTTCAATATTTGTGGTGGATTGTATTTTCCAAAGATGGCCACTGCAATATCCCTTTACCCATAGCTCTTCTACAACCTTGCCCCTGCTTCTTCAAGAAGCAGAATATAATCCCCTTCCTCTTGATTCTGGGAAGGCCTGTGGCTCTCTTGCAACCAATAAAATGAAGCAGTAGTGATGCTGTATGTTTTCTGGGCTAGGTCACAAAAGGCACTGTAGCTTCTATCTGGCTTGCTTCCCTCTAGAAGCCTCCAGCTGCCTATGTCTAAACTATGCTAAGACCACCATGTATTGAGGAAATCTAAACTAGCCCATGAGCAGAGAACACGTGGAAGGTCCTGAGACCACATGAAGCGACTGAGATGCCCAGTCAGTCTCCAGCTGATTGCAGCTCCAACCTCGAACATGCTCCAGCCACCATTTGACTGCAGTCAGAGTTCTGTAGGCAGAACCACCTAGCTGAGCCCTTCCCCAATTCCTGACACACAGAAACCATAAGGAATAATATAATGAATATTGTTTTAAATCACTAAATTTTGCAGCCATTTGTTATGCAGCAGTAGATGATCAGAACATTGACTTTCAGAAACTTGGTGCTGAAGTGAAAGCAGGGAAGCATCACCCCAGCTTTAAAAGCAGTGTAGGGTGACTTACAGAATTATCTAGGTCTTCTCTAAAAGTCCACCAGGTGTTGATATTTGAATTATGGCAGTATCTGTATGTACATTTACCACGTTTTGTTAAGTATTGCTGAATTTTATAAAATATATATCACATTCATAAAATCTCTTTAAAATCTACATCCATCTTTTCATTAAATTTAGCAAGAGGTTGTATTAGTATGTCTTGTAATAGTAGGTCATCAAATGGAGGCTTTGTAAACGCTGGATATAAAACAGCGTGCATCAGTTAAGATTACTTCAGTAGTAAGTGACAGAAACCCCTAAGTCAAATTGGTTTAAACAGGAAAACATCATCTCAAAAAATCTAAAAGGGAAGCTGGACACAGTGGCTCACGCCTGTAATCCCAGCACTTTGGGAGGCCGAGGCTGACAGATCACCTTAGGTCAGGAGTTCGAGACTAGCCTGGCCAACATAGCCAAGCCCCATCTCTAATAAAAGTACACAAATTAACCAGGAGTGGTGCCGGGCACCTGTAATCCCAGCTACTCAGGAGGCTGGGGTAGGAGAATTGCTTGAACCTGGGAGGCAGAGGTTTCAGTCAGCCAAGATCGCACCATTGCACTCCAGCCTGGGCAAAAAGAGAGACTCCATCTCAAAAAAAAAAAACAAACCAGCAAATTAGCCAGGCGTGGTGGCAAGTACCTGTAATCCCAGCTACTTGGGAGGCTGAGGCAGGAGAATCGCTTTAACCTGGGGGCGGAGGTTGCAGTGAGCATAGATCATGCCATTGCACTCCATCCAGCCTGTGTGACAGAGCGAGAGTCCCTCTCAAAAAAAAAAAAAAAAAAAACCTAAAAGGTATCTGCGGGGACGGTTTGGGCTTTGCTTTCTTGAGTCTCTGAGTCCACCTCATTTAGAGGTTAGCTTCACCCTTATACTGATAGCAAGATGACTGTAGCATTTCCAGCCATTACATACAGGCATGACAATATCCAGAAAGAACTCTCTTTTGTAATAAATTCTTACTTTTAATGGAAAACTCTTTAGCATTTAAAGTTCACTCATTCAACAGTTATTTATTGAGCACCCAATAAGTATGAGGCAGTAATCTAAAGCTTGAAATGCAGCTATGAGCAAAATGAGAGACCTCCCTGTTACAACTCACTGAAAATAAATGGGTCACACAGCACCCTACAGCCAACCAATGGAAATAGGAATGGGACCACTATAATTGACTGAGACCCAATCCAAGATTAAAAAAAAAATCTCCCACTAAGTTATGTAGAGGAGGGATAGTCCCTTGAACAAACTGGGGCTTTTCTAGCAAGGATTCCATGGGGAAATGTATTCAATAGGCAATCAATATTGCCTGCAAATAGAACTTGTAAGAAGGTTTAATTTGTGAAAACTATGTATTAATAATAATGTAGTAGTGTCTTGGTATGTAATGCTAGGTTAAATAACCAGGATTTTAAAAGAAGTATATGTAAAATGATCAAAACTATATTTTAAAAAATCTTTTCATATTGAAAAATACAAAACAATACCAAAATGCCAGCGATGTATTGCTTGTAATTTAGGTAATAGAACCATTTGTGTATTTGCATGTTCTATTTTTCTGCTTTCCCCCTAAATTTTCCTTAATGAGCTTGCTTTTCTTTAAACAATTCTTTAAATAAAAAAATAAGTTCTTGTCAACTGTGTCCAGATGCATTATCTACTGCCTAATTCAAATCAAATAAAACAAATTTATGGAGCCTGAAGTTCCCCAGTCTCAGATCAGAGCAATGACATCTTTATGATTTTTTTCCAGTACTTCCAGCTCAATCAAGAGACAAGCAATTTTAAATAAAGAAGAACCCCCTTGCCAAGAATCTTAAGATCAATGATCACAAATATGTGATATTTTATAGTTCTAATATGTATCAAACATTATGATGATTATAAATTTACTAGATATATTCTTACAGCTGTATTTGATTTTGGCTAATGTAAGTATTAACCAAACTCTCTTATCTTTGATTAATTATAATTTACCAGAAAATCTGCTTTATAGTATATAGAGAATAGTCCCAGCATCAATATTTTGATATGCCTGCAGCCTAGTAAATTCAGGCCTACGAATAAGTGGTATATATTTTGTCTCTATTTCTCATTACTCTTTGGGTTCAGTTTTCATGGGGACTTGTGTTTGAGGGGCTAATTGTGACCATACAGGTCATTGGGAGACAAACGTTATTTTGGGAAGGAAAACTATGAACTATGAAGCTGAAAAGCAGAAAGCCTACTGTCTACCACTGTAATCAAGAGAATTCATAAAGTACACTCAGTAGGAAGGGTAAAAATGCTTTAAAAAAATACCCTAAACAAAACACATAGCATACTTTTCCAGCTGCACTAACACACTTATACTCATTAGCTGGGCTCAATTTAAGACTTTGAAAAAGTAGTTATGGAAGATGAATCATTCAGTGATTTGCTTTTTAAAGATGAATACCTACAAAGGTGCAGAGAGCAAAATCTCATGGCAAATGTGAATTGATAATCACTTGTGTGCATCTAAAGGACAGGAGAAGCCATATCCAATTGTAGAGATGTGTTAGCTGTTGGCCTCTCAAACTGTTTGCAGGAATACTGTGAGTACTGCTTTTTCCTATCAGTTTGACACCTCAACAGCTCAGAGCTGATAGGATTCTTCATCAATCACCTTGATCACAATGGCTATATGGACAGGGGATTTAAGAGAGCTGATCTACTCTGTCACTTTGGGCTATGTGAAGAACATTGTTCTTTTTTTCTTTCTTTTCTCTAGGCCATCTCATCCATCAACCAAACTACACAACAATTGAGACCTAAAACTAAAAAACACATATAATGACACTTGGTTAAATGATTGGGCACTACTAAATCCACAAGGAATCAGACTAACCATTCAATTTGATTTAAAGAATCAGCCCACGAGTGGTTAGATACTCATGTAAACAAATGGGTATTTGGCATCGTGCATCATGAAGTTATAGTCTGATGTTGTAGAGACTTCAAATATCCAGTGTCACAGGATAGGTTTTAACAATGAAATGAAAGTCTTTGAAACCTTTAAATAAATACTATGGTGAATAAACCAAAAATTATATTCTTAAAAAAGAAGTGAATACAGAACGTAAACAGCATGGCAAGTACGTTTTCAAATGTGGTACAGATGCAGGAGTTTGTAGCCTGTTGGTTCAAAATAAAATATAAGCAGGGGATGGATTTGTCAGCCGGAGATGTAGTGACGTGGCCTGAGAAACATGAGTAACATAGTTTCGCAGTCCGTAGGGACATCAGGAGAGTCTCTGAAGGCTCTGACACCTTGGAGGTCACATCTCCTTCTGAATTTAAAGGTGCCTTATTTTGTCTTTTACACCATTGAATATGATTAAACTCCTGCTGTTGTGCTAAATTTCCAAGATTGTAAAAAGTCAGGGGAATTAAAAAGGTCATTGCAGTATTTCATTTCACTAGCAAATCCGTAGAATAATGTTATAGGAGGACATAGGAAATTACTCAAAAAGAGAACCTGTATCCAAATTCTGGAAAATCAGAGTGGGGAACCTAGGTGGAAAAGAGATGACTTTTTCAAGTATACAAACACAAAACTGGACTCCTTACCATGTGATATCTTCAGTCAAGAAAATTGGGATGCCATTTTAATAGCAAAAGAGGCTAGATTTTGGTCACTTAATGTGAAGAATTGTCAGGTGTTAGTTGCAATCTCCATCTTTCTGTGAACATGTGAAGTTGTTCATAAAGTTAGAAATACTGATTCCACACCTTAGTACCATAAAATACCTAAATAATGTAAACCTTCCTATTTTAGTATAATGCTACTGGTTTATAAAACTGGAAGTAAAATTTTAGATGTAAATAGAAAATTAAGAAACAGTAAATTCAGCAAAGACAGAACAGGGGACACCATAGGAAATAACATGTGAAGGAAGTTGGCAATACAATTCTTCTCTTAAGGAGCTTGCAAACTAACAGACCAACCACAGGCACAATAATCTACATGATAACAAGTCAACGTGAATCGAGTACTGTTGGTAATCGCATGCAATACATAATACACGCTCCCTATATAAAAAGCCCTTGGTATTGTCCATTTTTGTCTCTATATTGCCTAGTAACCTACACACTATTTAAATAAACATAAGCTATTTTTTGACAAAATTGATAGGTACTTTTATAGTTATATGAAAAATCAGAGTTGTGTGCTGCCTTTGGTTTTCCTGAGGCAAGGACTTGGTTGTAGTCTGTTTCTGCAGGAAATGATCCTAGGAAGCACGAGAGAGAGAGCAAAGAGAGCAGGTCAGGAGAAGTGGAAAAGCCAATCAAACTCCATCATTAGCAATCCCTGTGGGCAACAGGGGCTCGCTCCATCCCACGGAGGACCCTCTAAGGAACCATGTAAAATGTGCCTTAGAATTGTATCCCACAATTATGCCTCCCAAAGATGGAAATCTGGGGCATTTGTTCATAGACTCCTGTCCACCCACAGTTGCAAGGTTTCCTGGGAAGTGATAACTCTTCTGCACTTCTAAGATGAGCTTGCACATACTTTCAGCAGATTTTGAAGAAAAAAACTCTAGGGCAGAAAAGTGGAGGGAGGCTGCAGCAGAGAAGGGGTTCCTGTGCGGGGAATGATCACTTCAGCCGCTGTGAAATCAGGTGGGCTGAGCGATGTGCCCCCAGGCACAGGTAAGCCCCTGAATTATTTTCCGATCTATTTATATGCTTATATGCTCACCTGTTCCTCCTTGAACCCATGACCTTCATTAAAGAGAAAGCAGATTTGTCCAAACACAAGGAATAGAAAACTTGGACGTCCACTGGACTATTCAGGAATTAAACCATAATTGTGACCTTACTATCTAACCAGCAGACTTAACTAGTATGTAGCTATAGGTTGTTTTTAACAGATTTACTGAGGTGTAATTGACTACAATAGATTGTGCATATTTAAAGTGTATAAATTTGATAGGTTTTGACACGCACATATATATGCATATGAATAAGCATAGACATATATACACTCCCTGAATCATCACCACAATCAAGTTAATGAATGTATCCATCATTTTCAGTTTATATATTGTTTTGAGATGTTATAATGAATTACTTTCCATTGCTATTGTTTTCATAATAATAACTGTTATTATTATTAATAAGGAGTGATGACTAGGCAGATGAAATGACTAGTAACTTTCTTTCCCAGCAATCTTCATTTCATTCCCACCTGCTTATGAATGGAAAAGATCATACGGACTTGGGCATCAGGTAGAGCTGGTTTGAATACTAGTTATTCCTCTCAATTACTAGTTGTGTGGCCTAGGGCCAGCCACTTAAACATGCCTTGTTTCTATATATTCAAAACACGGATTATGAGGCCTCTTCTAGGTGTTGTGAGGATTAGAGCTGAATGTCAAGCATCTAGAGCTGCATACAGCACATAGTAGATGTTCAGTAATAAATTCTGTTTTTTGTACCTCACAGTTACTGCGAGGTTTGAAATGCTTACTATTGGGAAGTTATTCAATTTAAAATTTAATTGTGTAATTCTTTGAACTCTTTAAGGAAAGAAAAATATTTCAGAGCTCCAATAATGAACTACTTCATTTCATGATAATGTTCACTTCTCTTCTCCCTTAGCATGCACTAGGCCAGTAATTTACTACCAACTGGTCAACTGTACTAACAATGCTATTGTCAGGGGCCAAGGAAACTGTTACAATCTTTTTTTGTTAGAGTGACACAGGCCCAGCTTACATTAACATGAGCTCTGAGGGCATGATCTGACTCATTATAACTGTATTTGTTATTTGATAAGGTACTTTACAGAGGTATTTTTGTATGTAAAATATAGCAGCGGTTAACAAACTTAGAATCAAATTCATTTGGTACTTTTTAAAAACACAGATTTCTGCACTTCTATCTAGGCCAATTGAATCAATTCCACTTGCTAGGATCCAGCAACCAGTATTTGTAAGAAGTTCCCCAGAAGCTTCAAATATACTAGAATGTGAAAAAAATAGTACTAGGGGAGTGTCACACAGGTTGTCACAACCACAGAGAAAGCTTATGGAATACTAGAATGTGCACAAAGTCTGGTTTTTTTTAAAATGTATGAATGTGTTTATAATTCTGTCTTGTAGAAAATGGAGAGCAGTAGTTTGTTCTCACACTCCATAATGAAATACCTGATACTGGGTGATTCATAAAGAGAAAAGGTTTAATTGGCTCACGGTCTGCAGGTTGTACAGGAAGCATGGCAGCATCTGCTTCTGGAGAGGCCTCAGGGAGGTTTTACTCATGGCGGAAAGCCAAACGGGAGCAGGCACATCTCACACGGCTGGAGCAGGAGGAAGAGATAAGGGAGGTGCTACACACTTATATATAACTGATCTCTTGAGAACTCATTCACTCTCATGAGAACAGCACCAAAGGGGGTAGTGATAGCCATTCATAAGAAACTGTCCTCATGGTTCAATCACCTCCCACTAGACCCCACCGTCAGCACTGGGGATTACAATTCGATGTGAGATTCAGGCAGGGACACAGATCCAACTGTGTCATGGAGAAAGGATGTCTAAGCAAGCCTTTTGACTGTGGTTTAAAGTCAGCCTTGTCTGCCCTAACTCTGGCAGATGCTACACCTATGGACTTGGAAGATGTTACTGGGAAAGCACAAACTGCTAACAAAAAAACATTAATTTTCTTTCCTGTAATTTAGGCTGCTATTTAAAGCTCATATAATTGTGAGACCAAGCTTTGTTTAACATCAACAGATGAGCTTTCTAAATGTTTCCGTTTGATCGTTGTCTAAGTATTCAAGGATTTAGTGGTTATCTTTAGTTTATCCAATCCATTTTAATGTCTACTTAGTCCGCATGTTATGCAGGTCCGGCAGGATGTATATAACATAACCAGAATGTTTCTACCATAAACATGCATTGGGTGAAGATGAAAAAGGACTATTAGACATTAGACCACTCAAGCCTAAACACATAGGAAAGAAGATATAGGTTGGTAACTAACACTTTTCAGATTGCAAAACTAAATTCTTTCAGACTCAAATAACCTTCTTAGCTTTTGTGTGAACTGGATGTGTAGACTAATTTGTTTGTTTAATAGAGAAGTCATTTGTCTTGCGAATCTGCCACCTTAGGTAAATAAATAGATCATTGAGGGCAGGGACCTATTCCTCTTTGTAGCCCAAACATCTAGCATACTTAACACATACTATGTGTTCATTACAGGACCTAATCAATCAATGCATTCATTATTAAGCATTTAGCAAAATGAATCTTAATTTTATAATCAAACTCAT
The DNA here is from genome assembly GCF_047675955.1 of Chlorocebus sabaeus. NCBI lineage: Eukaryota > Metazoa > Chordata > Mammalia > Primates > Cercopithecidae > Chlorocebus > Chlorocebus sabaeus. Next base: position 11,395,150 of record NC_132928.1, on the reverse strand, counting down.
ATATGTAGTAGTACTTTAAAAGAGGCCTCATAGGCAAGGCGTGGTGGTTGACACTTGTAATCTCAACACTTTGGGAGGCCCAAGTGTGCAGATCCCTTGAGATCAGGAGCTCAAGACCAGCCTGGCCAACTTGGTGAAACCCTGTCTCTACTAAAAATACAAAAATTAGTCAGGCATGATGGTGCATGCCTGTAATCCCAGCTACTTGGTAGGCTGAGTCAGGAGTATCATTTGAACCCAAGAGGTGGAGGTTGCAGTGGGCTGAGATCGTGCCACTGGGTGATCCAACCTGGGCAACAGAGTGAGACATCGTCTTAAAAAAGCCTCATAAATCTGCAAATTTACCTCTGGTGATTTTCTGCCTTCAGTTTCATCCCTCTACAAACCATCTTCAACACTGCCACCAAAATAATTTCCCTAAAACTGAAATCTAATCAATGATCCTGCTTAACACCCTTCAAAACTGTTGCTCCCAGGGTAAAATTTAAAAAACAAAAAAAACAACAAAAAAAAACTCCTTGACCTGAAATACCAGGCCAACGTAATTGGACATTTTCCTACATCTTCAGTGACATTTTTCACATCTACCCTCTTGGAATCTCATCTAGGGTCTTAGCAAACCGTCCACCTTCTCCTGTTCTCCCAGCTCTCTTGGTCTTATCTACTCTGCTTTCTCTCTACTCAAGTGTCTTGGTCCCTCAAGACCCAGCACAGTTATTGCTGTTTCTCAGAGGCTTTCCCTGTCTGGCCTGAGTCCCAAGCCACTCTATGTGGTCCTCCTGGGCACCTCATCCACTGTTATCACACTCTTTGCAGTGCATTGTACATATTGCTTTTGTTACTCTCTCCAAGAGTTAACATGATGTGCTCCTGGAGAGCAGAAATGATGACTTATTTCTGTGTCTTCAGTGACTATCATAGAGCCAGGCACTTAGTAGATTGTCACAAAGCTCAATATTTACTGGGGGCTTATATGCAACATGACAGGGAGAGCTACTAATATTTCGTGAATACTTATGCACTGTGTTAGATACTTTACATAAATTATAGTTTAATACTCAAACTAGCTATGAGATAGATAAGGGTATCCCCATTTTAGAGATGATAAAAATTAGTCTTATATTAAAAGAGGAGTTACATGATTTCTACACATGCTGATATTTTAAGATCCTGGGCTTAGATCTGAAAAAATTGAAATATGAGAATTGAAAAATTTTTGCTAAAGAAATCAAACTTATTCAGATAGTTTTTTTAAAAAAGTAAATCAGAAGTTACTTCTGAGTTTAATTTGTTGCATAAATCTAGAGAAAATGCAGAATAATTTTTGTATTCAAATCAAAACCATCATATTGGGAGTTAAGATTTTAATGTACGAATTTTGAGGGGATACAAATATTCAGTTCATAGTATGCAATAAAAAATGTCGGCCGGGCGCGGTGGCTCATGCCTGTAATCCCAGCACTTTGGGAGGTTGAGGCGGCGGATCACGAGGTCAGGAGATCGAGATCATCCTGGCTAACACGGTGAAACCCCATCTCTACTAAAAAAAAAAAATGCAAAAAATTAGCTGGGAGTGGCGGCGGGCACCTGTAGTCCCAGCTACTTGGGAGGCTGAGGCAGGAGAATGGCGTGAACCTGGGAGGCAGAGCTTGCAGTGAGCCGAGATCACGCCACTGCACTCTAGCCTGGGCGACTGAGCAAGACTCTGTCTCAAAAAAAAAAAAAAAAAAAAAAAATCAAATCTCTGGTTTTTTGTTTGTTTGCTTTTAAGACAGGGTCTCACTCTATTGCCCAGGCTGGAGTGCAGTGGTGAGATCTCAGCTTACTGCAACATCTGCCTCTTGGGCACAAGGGATCCTCCCACCTCAGCCTCTTGAGTGGCTGTGACTACGGGCATGCACCACCACACTCAGCTAATTTTTAAAGTTTTTTTTTTTGTAGACATGAGGTCTCACTATATTTCCCAGGCTGCTCTCCAGCTCCTGGCTCAAGTGATCCTCCTGCCTTGGTGTCCCGAAGTGCTAGGATTACAAGCATGAGCCACTGCACCTGGCCTCAAATCTCTTTTTCAAATTAAACTTTTAATTTTGAGATAATTTTAGATTCATATGCTGTTGTCAGAATCAATATATGGGGATCTCATGAACACTTTCTCTTTCCAGTGTTTTTCAGTGATGATATTTTGTAAAACTATAGTACAATATCATAAGTGTGCTGACATTGATACAGTCAAGACACAGAACACTTCATCACCACATGACTCCCAGGGAGCATCCCTTGAATAGCTACATACATGTTCCTCTCACCCCAGCCCCTCCTTAACCTTTGGTGCTCCCTTAAACACTAATCAAACATGAAGTCTTAATAATAATTCTGGCCAGACACAGTGGCTCACAGCTGTAATCCCAGCAGTTTGGGAGGCCGAGGTGGGTGGATTCCTTGAGCTCAGGAGTTCAAGATCAGCCTACACAATATGGTGAAACCTCATCTCTATAAAAAATGCAAAAAATTAGCTGGGTATGGTGGCATGAGCCTATAGTCCAAGCTACATGGGAGGCTAAGGTGGGAGGATGGCTTGAGCTCAGGAGGCGGAGGTTGCAGTGAGCCAAGATCATGTTACTGCACTCCAGCCTGGGCTATAGAGCCAGACCCTGTCTCAAACAAAATAATAATAATAATGATAATTACGAGTGTCCATCCTGTGTCCTTTTTATGTCTTTCTTCTGAGTTAAACATCTGCTTTCTCCTTAGCAGTCCAATGGTCATGTTTTTAAATTTACCCATGCCATTGTAAAAATATTACCAATTCCACATAGTAACCCATATATCATGTGGAATTCCCACCTGGATATAGCTAATCGTTAATCTAATCTGTACAAGTCAGATAACATACCATAGTTGTTTACTTACCTAAGATTATAACAGAATTTTAGGCTGTGATCAACATACACAAAATCTTTCAGTATAGTTTCTAAATATTTTTAATAATGTGTTTGTGTAGAACAGAAAGACAGATTGGGAGTGCAGATATTTGGGCATCTTGAAGAATGATCTTTTCTCCAATTATTGCTTGAGCCTGCTGGATTCATGAGTGTGCAGAATGATGGCTTAATGACTTGAACTGCTCTTAACACAAGGTAGTGTTGGTATTTACCATCATATAATTTACTGCCGTACAACAGATAACTTTAACACAGTTTCTGTTTTTTGACCCTCAGCAAAACCTAATAAATAAGTGAGAAAATTTTACAGCTTACAAGCCTTTGAGTTAAGGGCATCCGAGTTGGAAGGAGATACTGAAAGCTCTGGCATCTCTCTCAGAACACCGAAAAACTGAAGGAAATGGAAACTTGGCTAGGTTCTAGGTATGCACGTTCTGTATCCCTGTAAACCCTATGGTTCCTACTACTGTATTGTGGCTCACTAAGACAAAATATAGACCTGAGAGCCTTGTTAGATTTTTCTTTCCATGGTAGGAGAATGGATTACTGAGGCTGCTGACTAGCATTCTGATTTAAGGCAGAGAGGAACATTAATATTCACGTCCCTTAAAATCTGTCCTAAATTTCTACATCATAAAATCAGAATAAACTGTGTACAGGCTTTGTATTTATAACTTGAATGTTAAGTAGCATCTTGCCTTTTTCTTAGTACTATCTCTTCATTGGTTACTTGAGTGGCCCTTATTAAGTAGAAGTTGGACCATTACCACTGCCTCCAACATCCACTCCCCCGAAATTCCCTTCCTGTGTGGCTAGAAGATTCAACATTTGTGATTAAAGAGAGCCAAACCAAGGAACAGAACCACAGCATTCAACTTGAAGGATTGAGCTATCTATCTGAATTATCTGTCTACAGATAGAGTAGGCAATGGAGGGTAGAAACTCTATATTTTGAAGGCATTTATACTAAATATTTTACTTGTTTCTACTAAAAATAGTGTTGTTTTGTGGAGATAAATATGTTAAAGTTTATTCATTTTAGCTTGAAAAATAAATGTTCATTATTACATAAAGTGAAACAGTAGATAGAAGAAAGTAGAAACATAACAGCGATCATTATAAATGTTTATAGACGTAACTAAAGCCTTATCTAAAGTTCATCCTGTTTAAGGACATGTTTTATGTTGTACAATTCCTCTTAGAATATCAATCTAATAAGCACCAAATGAGGCTGAAGACAATGCTGTTATAAAAAATGGAGAAAAATGATTAAAATATGATAATTATACTGACAGCTTATATGCTCAATCTAATCAACTAAGCTTCCAATTTGTCATAATGTACACTCACTCATACATTATTGCTTAATTACAGCAACACTTCTATTTGGAAAGGTTGTCAATCATGTGAATACCCATCATTTTTCTTTTTTTTTCTATGAAGGGGCATATTTTAAGCAAGGATTTGAAGCCACTGTGCTATTGATTTAACCCTTGCAATACTTTTTATGCAAAAACCATAGTATTGAATGTTTTCTTTTGTACACAGATTTAGACAAGCTGATACTATGGAACATTATTCTTTTGTATAAGAATATACAATATTCTAACATGAAAATAAATATTGGTAGAATTCTGTGATTTTGTAGTTATTAAGATATCTATGTGATTGCATTAAAAGACAAAAGACACCTTTTTAGAAAAGAAACACAAATTTGACTGGAATGGTTCCCCATTTGCCTGTGATCCATATTGATCAAGAAGCATAAGAGAAATGACAATAAGGGTGAAATTTAAATAGCTCTTTTATAAAGGATGTGAGTGCTTATGGAAACAGACTCTACCCTTAGTACATTTGGGTTTCTCTTACCTTTTACTTCATTTCCTCTGGCTCCATCATTTTTCTTCCAGTTCGTAAAAATGCTTAACACATTGGCTAAAATGATCATATCAGTGCATCTGCCAGGGTCAGCTACTGAGAGTTTAATAACTTTATCATGTAACCAATTATGCTCTAGCAAAGTAAAGTAATAAATTGAAACAACTATTCATATATTGAAAAGACTGAAGCTTTATCTCAATTATCTTAAACATATTATTGACTATATAATATATACATATGTACATGTGTATGTGTATCTTCTTTACATATAATATCCTATAGCATATATAGACTATAGCATATGTAGACTATAGTCTGTGTATGTATGTATGACTATTTATGTATGTAGCATACTCTGAAGTTTTTAACCTAGATTATCTAATAGACCATTTTGTCAAGATGATCAGATTATTTGCTAAAAATTGAAAAAAAGAGTCTTACTAAATGTGGACGTTTTTGGTCCATAGGAATCAATGCTGTATTTTCTGCTTTTTGTTTTGTTTTGTTGAGACAGTCTTGCTCTGTTGCCTAGGCTGGAATGCAGTGGCGTGATCTTGGCCCACTGCAACCTCCACCTCCCAGGCTCAAGTGATTCTTGTGCTTTAGTGTCCCGAGTAGCTGGGACTATAGGCAGGCACCACCATACCTGGCTAATTTTTTTGTAGTTTTAGTAGAGACAGGGTTTTGTCATGTTGGTTAGGCTGGTCTCAAACCCCCGGCCTCGAGTGATCCTCCCACCTTGGCCTCCATAAAGTGCTAGGATTACAGACATGAGCCACCATATCGGCCCTTTCATTATATTTTCTATGATTCCACTCAACCACTAGAGTAGACAAGTCCCTGGGACTGAGAGAGAAGTGAGTGGTGGGGTGGGGAAAGAGAGAGAGCGACAGACTTTATTTCTCCTTTGTTTCTTTAAATAATATCTTTGGAAAGTGTAAAATAATGAAGCAGGTGTTCAAATTTGCTAGTTCCCTTATTCCTTAAAAGCTAGGTTTGTGATGATGAGACATGCTGATATATATACAATTATGAACTTGGAGTATGAACCCAAGTTGCTCTACATTTCTATCACTTCCATGGATTACTAACACTTAAGCAATTTATGTCAAGTGTTTTATTCTTCAAGACCTTAGATATAATTCAAGCTACAGCCAAGGACCTAAGGGCGTTTGTCACATACATCATTATTTTTAAGAAATTTATTTAAAACTTCATTACCAATGTTAAAATACAAAAATCTATAAGCACAATTAAAATTGAATAATAATAGCTTCATTATCACTTGTATCTATAGTTTTGTTTTCAATCCTCAATCAAATTCCCCAAACTGGGGTCCAATGTAGGCTTACACCATAGGTCAAGTTTCATGTCCAGGTGGTTTTATTTCTTAATTTTTAAGATATTTACTCTTTGTCTTTCTAAACTATAGTTTCTTAACTAATAATAATCAATCATTGAAAATTGAAACACATGACTATCAGACAGTCATGGATATTACCATTAAACTCAAATGAAAAAGTTATGGAGTCATGTTTACTAGACAAGGTGAACCTACATAAAGCCTGTTTGGAATTGTTTCAGCTACCATTGCTGGGTAACAAACTGTCCCAAAACTTAATGGCTTAAAACAACAACCACTTAATTATATTGCTTGGATTTTAGGGGTCAGGAATTCATGCAATTCTCAGCCAGACAATTCTTCTAGTCCTCATTACATTGATGAAGGTCATTCAGTGGAACTCAGATGGTGGATGGGCTCATCTGGAGTCAGCGATAGCTTCATGGACATGTCTGGTGTCTTGGTAGGGGTAGCTGGGTGGCTGGGCACCGCTGCGATTGACAACCAGAGCACCCATGTGGTGTCTCAAGCATGACAATCTTGAGGTGGTCAGACAAGGCAGCTGGATTCTCCCAGAGCCAGTTTCTTAAGAGAACCACTGAATGTATTTATCACTTAAACTGTGGCCAGTTTTACAGAATTACTGGCTATGCTGTAATATGTGCCTGATTTTGCCACAAGGGTGGATGGTTTTGTAACCTGGTCTTCTGATCTAATTTTTGCTGCAAATTTCAACGGTTTATACCAAAATAACAAGAGCATTATTTTGAAGTTGGTCTGGAAAAACCCGCTGGGTTATGGGGAAGAGAGGAAGATGGGAGGAGAAAGCTGTTATGTTTCATGCTATTATTTGACAAAGTTTTCTTTTCTTTTCTTTTCTTTTCTTTTCTTTTCTTTTCTTTTCTTTTCTTTTCTTTTCTTTTCTTTCTCTCTCTCTCTCTCTCTCTCTCTCTTTCTTTCTTTCTTTCTTTCTTTCTTTCTTTCTTTTTCTTTTTTTTTTTTTTTTGAGATGGAGTCTCACTGTGTCGCCAGGCTGGAGTGCAGCGGCGTGATCTCGGCTCACTGCAACCTCTGCCTCCTGAGTTCAAGCAATTCTCCTGCCTCAGCCTCCTGAGTAGCTGGGATTACAGGCACCCACCACCATGCCTGGCTAATTTTTGCATTTTTTTTTTTTTTTTTTTTTTTAGTAGAGATGAGATTTCACAATGCTGGCCAGGATGGTCTCGATCTCTTCACCTCATGATCCACCCACCTCAGCCTCCCAAAGTACTGAGATTATAGGCGTGAGCCATCGCACCCGGCCTTGACAAGGTTTAAATGCATTTTCCATTGCTCATTTGTACAATAAAGTCTAATTTTATAAAATTCATCGCTATACATTTTTGTCAGGGGAACTACTTAGGTAAAATCATGTTGATTACATATTTCCTTGTCCCAGGAAATAAATATTCACAGTCAATATTTATACTGGAGACTGATAACTATTTGCATTGTGTTAGTCCTAGTTTTAGTATTTGTGTACCATTTTTTGCTACTCTTTAGCATCCAAAAGTCTCTTTTAAATTATACATCTATTTTTGTAAACTGTGGATTAAATACGTCCTTATCATTATAATTACAATCATCATCAGTTAACCTTTATTGAGGGAATAATATGTGGCAGGCACTGTTCTTAGCTCTTTATTATGTATTATCTCATTTATCCTTCATAACAACTCTGATATTATTATTCGTTATTTATCAACTGAGGAAATTGAGGCACAGAAGGATTAAGTCACTTGCCAGAACAATTTTCTGCTACTAAACATTAAAGAAACTATGAGTGAGAACTGGGAGTTAAACCTGAGTTACCTGACTGCACCAACAACAGCAACGACCCATTTTTCAGGAATGTCAAGCCCAGTGTTCTTGCCTCAATTTCTGTCTTGCTGCCTCTGCTGTGTTTTTGCCCCAGTGTGGTGTGGTCCACTGTGCAGTCATCCTCTTCCCCCTGCCTCACTGGGTTTATCAGAAAGTGCCCCACTTTCTGATGACTGTTTTGATAATTGACTGACTGATCTGGGGAAAAGTTCCAGGAGGCCATCCCAGCACAATGGCTTGAACTCTGCATCTTCATCATTAATCTGGTTGCCTTCTGCTGATATGTTCATGCAAAATCTGGATCCAAACATCCTAAGGAGAATTTGGAAATGTTTATAAACATATCCAGGAAATAGCATACCTGAACATGTAAGGCGGGGGGATGAGTTTGAGGAGTTGAAACTATACAAAGAAGTTTTTGTTTCATACAACAAAACAGCTGGCAATAATCTTTGTTTACTATGAAAGAAATCAGGAAACAGTCAGGAAGAGTACCACATAATTAAATTCTACGGAGGATAAGAATGAAGGGCAATTGAATTGTGTGGGGTTGTGTGGGCAGTTATTCTTGATACCACTCAAGATCCACTGAGCCCTGATCCCAGTGTGTGCCCAGCAGAGACCAGGAAGAAAACAAGGACCTTCTAATATTCAAGAAGAGTATCATACAGAGTTTAGGTTAGCTGTTAGGTTAGCTGTAGAGAAGAATAATCTGACATAAAGAATATTTAAACATTACACTGAAATCCCTAGTAAATTTAAATCAAATTTCAGTCAATTGGATGAAGGGGAAAAAAATCCAACTAGGCCATTTACGTAGTGGTATTAGATCTATAAAGCCTATTAATGATCAACTGAATTCTTTATTACCCTGATTAAATGTACCACACAGTTTGATATCAACATGAGGGTCATTAGGTACTACAGAGAATCTGTAATCTCATTCCATGATGATGTCTAAAAAATATAACAACTGTCTTCATATCTCAAGGAAAGCAACTTTCTTAAAGATAAAAGAATAAACAAGATCATGCATTAAAATTGTTCTAGTTTTTCTAATCAGTAACTGTATATACAATCATAACTATGTGTGCATGTATATATAATTCATGAAAAGAGAGGTAGATATATTTAACTGGTATTATGATTAAAATATTCAGCACATATTTATTGCAATCCTACTATATGTCAGATGTTGTAAATAGGGACTTTTACATCCACGATCTTATTTAACATTGTGGCTAAATGCTCATTTTCATTTTCCTTGTAAAAAATAAAATCTAATCCCTTTGTAGCCTGAGGGAAACCACTTAACCTTTTTCTTCGATTTTATTTAAAATTGAGATGATAATATTTACCTCCCAAAGGCACCATGCATACTAATTAATTAATGTTGGCAAAGATCTTGAAGACAAAAAAATGTGGAAATTCTAAACCTGATATCATGTTTTTATTCTTTACAGTGCCTTGGTATCCTTTTCCTTTTTTATTCTACTTCTTATCAGTAAGGTAACTTTCTATTTGAAATAACTTGACATTGGCTATACCTATCAGCTGTTATCAAGATCATTTGACTAAGGATGATATTTATCCTAATGTTTGCATATATATACCAAAATCTGTTCACCAAATATATGCAAATTTAAGTGAAAACATTATGATGAAATTCTTTTTATATTGGCTTCCATGAGATTTCAAATATATATGAATACCTAGAAGGGAATAAAAAACTGAGTTTTTGATTATCAGTTAATGAGATACTTCAAGATAGCTTCAATGTTAATTAGACAAATGGAAAGGATGGTCACTTGTCTTTTAACTTTTCTAATGGGGAGCACATTCATCTAGGATGGCCCCATCCTCACGTAATATGTTTTAGGAATACTTAGAATAATATTCTTATTCTTCTGAATCTACTTTGTAATACTTAAGCAACAATTTTATATACTTAATACCAACAGAAGAAACCTTTTAAAAACTACAGTTGAATTGTGTTCTTCTTAAACTTCCCTGAAAATAATATTAAAGTTTTTCAAATATGGCTCATGTCATATGGTATTCATCCGACTCACATTATTGTTTGATTCCTAATACCTGTAAGTGAAAGGACCTCAGAAATCCTCAAAAAGAAATGAGCTTACAAGTAAATAGAACGGGCAAATCCATGAACTTTTAGTGTGCTTTTTAAAAAGTCCCAATGTTAGACGGGCGGATCACGAGGTCAGGAGATCGAGACCATCCTGGCTAACCCGGTGAAACCCCGTCTCTACTAAAAAATACAAAAAACTAGCCGGGCGAGGTGGCGGGCGCCTGTAGTCCCAGCTGCTCGGGAGGCTGAGGCAGGAGAAAGGCCATGAACCCGGGAGGCGGAGCTTGCAGTGAGCTGAGATCCGGCCACTGCACTCCAGCCTGGGCGACAGAGCAAGACTCTGTCTCAAAAAAAAAAAAAAAAAAAAAAAAAAAAAAAAAAAAAAGTCCCAATGTTATAGTTTAAAAAAAACTTCTTTCTCTCAAATCAATGTTAATATCAATCTCAGCATCCCTTTCCCTTTTCTTCCATTTCCTACCCTAACACCTATATCGTGAGGTAATTCTGGAAAAGCGTTATCTTCCAAACTTACACAACATATTTGCCTTAATTTCTTCCATATTCTGAAATTTAAGGAATTAATTTGGAAAATAACATTTTTTTTTATCAATAAATGATTTATTAATCCTATCTAAAATAACATATTTGTATGTATAAGTTCTTATAAACTGTCCAAGATACAATATCAGCAGACAAAATTTGTGAGGAACTTGCAATCTATACTTAGGCTATAGTTAAAAAAAAAAAAATTATTAGAATCACAATAGGTTGGTGTATTTATAGAACAAAGCCAAAATTAGGGCAAAAGAGGGATGACCTTGGAGAACTGATTAAGCCATCTTTCATTAAGGAAATAATAGCATATTAGGAGTTGAAAATTAAGACAACTGAAGTGAAATTGATGTTGGGTGTGGTGGCTCATGCCTATAATACTAGCACTTTGGGAGGCCGAGGCAGGAGAATTGCTTGAGGAACAGCCTGTGCAACATGGTGAGACCCCATCTCATATGGTTTGGCTTATCAGATCTCATCGTGATTTGTAGCTCATCGTGATTTGTACCACCCAAATCTCATCGTGAATTGTAGCTCCCATAATCCCCACATGTCATGGGAAAGACCCAGTAGGAGGTCATTGAATCAAGGGGCCAGGTTTTTCATGATGGTGACTAAGTCTCACAAGATCTAATGGTTTTATAAAGAAGAGTTCCCCTGCCGCCATTTAGACACGCCTTTGCTCCTCCTTCGCCTTCCGCCATGATTGTGAGACCTCCCGAGCCATGCTGAACTGAGTCAGTTGAACCTCTTTCCTTTATAAATTACCCACTCTCGGCTATGTCGATATTAAGCATCATGAAAACAGACTAATGCGCCCTCTCTACAAGAAAAAAAATCAGCCAGGTATAGTTACGTGCACCTGTAGTCCCAGCTACTTGGGAGGCTGAGGTAGGATCCCGTCAGCTCAGGAGGTTGAGGCTCCAGAGCCGAGATCACACCACTGCATTCCAGACTGGGCAACAGCGCAAGACTGTCTCAAAAGGAAAAAACAATTGAAATTGTTTAAAAAAAGCAAAACTTTTATACAAGTGGCAGATATTATTGTAATTATATAAACTGACATGAACTCAGGGGGAAAAGCATGTATTAAACTACTCCATGTTTCAAAAAAGATGGGATACAGAGAAATGATATAACTCTATTCCAGACTGAAGAGTGCTCATAGGGTGACACTGAAATGTTCCAGACCTAGAAATATTGCATACTTAAAGTTCATGCATAATGTGCACACTTAGGAGTATTTGATACTTTCAAAACAAAGTCTCCAGAATGGAAATAGAAAGACTTCCAAAAGAGGAAGTTCTGGGGATCTTGGGACTGAGGGAAGCCATGTTTTTGAATGGATGAAAGGTGGTAGTTGATAATGAAAGGTAGTGTGTGCTCCCTTATTCTTCCAGCTTCTGAGGACACTCTTTCCTATGCTTTAAAAAAGACCCCAAAACTTCCAGATAATGACATTTAGCCAATTAAGAAATGAATTAAAATTAAGAACTCTACCAGTGATAGAACTGGGAATAAGCTTTAAATTCATTTCAGTGTGAAAATAAAATGAAACAACTATGAGAATTGCAGCTATGAGAATAACAGAAGGTAAACAGTACAAACTGTGAGAAAAATAATGCATAATTAATACAAATCAAGATGTAAGAGGAACTGTGAATATGCTAATTTTTGAATTTTGCCCAGCAGGGAATCAGTCAATTAATATTGTCTAAAAAGGAAACCTCTGGTGTCAAAGTTATCAAAAATTAAATAAAAATTTTTCAAAAAGTGAAACTTGTTATTTGGTCAATAACTAAATTGTTTCATAATGCTTTTTCCCCTTGATTTTAGAAATTAATTCTTTCTGAAGTGGAAAATATCTTTCAGAAGTTTAACAGATCCTTCAATTATATTTTAGACTCTTTTGCTGCTGTCAAAAACATTTAAAGACTTTTTATTTTTAACTGCGATTGCTAATGTGATTCCACCTTATAAATATTATCTGTCAATATATCAATTCACTTTTGCTTTAAAATGTATACTTGTATGTAGTCATCTGGAATGATGATCACTTAGTATAAATGAAATTATATCTGAGTGTTGACATTTTTAAGCAATTATTACTTTCATCTTTGTAACTGGATTTCTTATAATAGGCATATATATTTTAATGAAAAATCTGTATTCTATAAAACACTGAAGAGTCATAGACCATTCATATAATGCTTTATAATAAACAAATAAACTAACAGCCCTATCCTACAAACCTGAGTAGGTCAGAATGTGGGTGCAGAAAGACAAGAAAAGGGAGGCAGAAACCTTTCAACTAGGAAGATAATATCCACTAAATGTATAGATATGTTTGAATTTTAGGGTAAATGCTAAGACTGTTAAAATAGAACAGAAAGATGATAGCTATTTGGCACAGGATTTAAGAAAATATTTTTATTTGGTAATTTTTTTCTGTAGAGTTCAGCGCTTCCTCTGAGAGAGGAAATTCTTATCAATGTACGTGGGATGGCTCCTCCAAAGTGAATCACAAAGATTAATGGCTTTAGGAGCACTTGTCCATCCCGGTCCCAGACTCCAACTCCATGGTGAGAAATGGGTGAGCATTCTTCTGTTAGATATGAGGACTTCAGCTTCTAGGCTGTCTGGTATTCAGAAGCCAGAGGAAGAGTCTGGCCTATGAAGTGCTGGGAGAATGTGGGATGATGGAAGATGCTAGTTCTCATGTGTTCCATACCCTGAATTGGGTCAATGGATAGGGGTAGGGACAATTCCAGAATATGAAAATATCACATTGTGAGAATTTCATGCAGGGTCAACATTCAAAAAGGAAGTCAAAATGATGCTTCTGTGCAAATAGAACAGTAGATCTGTTTATAAATACTGAACAAAGGACAGGAAGAGACAATGTATGTTAAGTACAATGAGTAAATGAACATAAAACTGCCCAAGTCCCTTGGAATAAAGGTCAAATTTTGCCATTTTATGTGATACAACCATTGTTTAGCATTATAATACCAATGTAATGATCTATTGGCACTGTTCATCCTAATCTGCAGTTACCCAAGCCTTAGATCATGGGTAACTAGCTGCTGGGCTATATTTCATGGTCCCTTGCTTTTGCTTTAATATAAAAGTCTGTGCCGGGCGCGGTGGCTCAAGCCTGTAATCCCAGCACTTTGGGAGGCCGAGACGGGCGGATCACGAGGTCAGGAGATCGAGACCATCCTGGTTAACACGGTGAAACCCCGTCTCTACTAAAAATACAAAAAACTAGCCGGGCGAGGTGGCGGGCGCCTGTGGTCCCAGCTACTCGGGAGGCTGAGGCAGGAGAATGGCGTAAACCCGGGAGGCGGAGCTTGCAGTGAGCTGAGATCCGGCCACTGCAGTCCAGCCCGGGCTACAGAGCAAGACTCCGTCTCAAAAAAAAAAAAAAAAAAAAAAAAAAAAAAAAAGTCTGTTATGAGAAAATATTTAAAAAGTTCATACAAAAAAATCAATTCTGTAAGAATTAAAGGGTTAAATCTTACAAAACCAGAAAAATGTAAAACTAGAAAAAAAAAGAAAAGAAGTGAATGCTTTTTTGGATCTCAGCATATGTAAGTAAAAGAGCAATAAAGAATAATGAAGAGCATAACATTCAACTAAAAAATTTAAATGCTGTACCAAAAATACTCATAAACTTTAAAAGTAGAAGACAATATGACTTTACAAAAATACGGAGTTCAGCCCTTAGTGTAGCAAACCTAATTTTAAATTAATAAGAAAATCATTAACATCCAAAGGACATGAACAAGCAATTTTGAAAAACTAAAAACTACCAGTTAACATATGGTAAAAGAAAACTTTGTCAGTAATAAAATGAGTGAAAAGTTTTTAAATAAGCTGTCATTTTACATTTCTATAATGAAAAATAGTAAAATCTGATTGTATTATTAACTGTTATTGAGAGTTCAATGAGATAGGGACCTTCATACACTGCCAGTAATAATATTTTGATACACATTATCTGGAAAGCAAATGGGTAATGTGAATTTCTAAAACAGCACAGCCTTTGACCTAGTAATATGACCTCAGGAACTCCATCCTAAAGAATGCTATCACATACAAAGATATACTATTTATAACAGCAAAATTTTGGGAACAGGTTAAAAATTCAACAATAAGGAAATGACTAATGAATAATGGAAAATCATATTTTGGAAACTAATGGCCTGAGAAAATGCTTATTACTCAAAATGAAATGAAAAATAGCAGAACCCAACTCAACATACACAATAAGGTTTCAACTTTATAAATCATATATTGTATGTTCTTATGTATGCATGTATGTATAGAAGAAAGAGAGGTGGAGTAAACATGTCAAAATGCTATAGTAATACTTTTTCTAGTTTGTAGGATTGTGCATAATTATTTTCATCTTCATACTTTTCTTTACTTTTATGGTTTTTAGAACTAGAATGGATTAAAATCTCTCTTAAAAAGTAAGACTTTTTTATAATTGAGGAAAGTAACATCCCTTCTCAAAATTTATTGCAAAGAAACAATACTCAATTTATGAGGAACACTATGCACAAGGAAATTTATCACAGAATTATTCATAATCTTAAAAATTTCCAATAATGATAATGCCCATTAATAAAAGGGATAACTAATGCAACATCTTTACAATAAAATTTACTACATTCATATAAGCAAATACTATGATTATAATGTAAAAATATGGAAAATATTTAAATGGAGAAAGGTCACCAAATGGCATGCAAAGTTTGATTAAAATTGTTAAATATACACAGATATATGTGCGCATAAAATATTTCTTAATATTCCAAACACTAATGGTTCTGTGTTCAATGGTGAGTGAAGTTTTTTTGCCTTTCTTTTCAAACATTTTTATGCATGCTTATTTCCTTTTTTATGGTAAATCTTCACTTGATATTAGCCAAAAGGCCAAGAAACAATGATAAACTTTTTTTTTTTTTTTTTGAGACAGAGTTTCATTCTCATTGCCCAGGCTAGAGTGCAATGGTGCAATCTCGGCTCATCGCAATCTCTGCCTCCTGGGTTCAAGTGATTCTCCTGCCTTAGCCTCCCGAGTAGCTGGGATTACAAGCATGCACCACCACACCCTGCTAATGTTGCATTTTTAGTAGAGATGGAGTTTTTCCATGTTAGTCAGGCTGATCTTGAATGCTCAACCTCAGGCGATCCGCCCGCCTCGGCCTCCCAAAGTGCTGGGATTACAGGTGTGAGCCACCGTGCCTGGCCCGATAAATTTTATTTACAGGACAAACCATAACACTGAATCAAGAAACAATAATGAGCACAATCATTCATTTCAATTCTTTGTATTTTTCTTTCCTAATGTCTAATCATTTGTGTGGATGTAGGTCCTCACTCAGCCTCATTTTAAGCATGAGCGTCAGTGTTTGTCAGGGAAGTGTCATGGGCTTCCATTTTGATTTTATAAGGTATTGAGTTAACGGACTCATTTACTTCACATTTCCAGATGTATACACAAGAAACATCTTCCCTAAGTTCACTTGTCTTCTTGGGCCAAGGATGCTGATGTTCCACATGTCTATGGAGCTTTCATTTTATCCTCAGAGCCAGAGACCATTTTGAAGGATGACACATATTTGGCTATATAGGTCAAGGTAAATTTGCTTTAAAAATCTTTTATATATCTCATGTATGATATATGATATAAACATGGTGAGACACAGATTCAATATTTTATGAGATAGTTTTATTCTATGATAGGTTCTCATGTTCATTATCAAATGATCACAATAGAAGTATATGCCTCTAAGAACCATCCTTCTGTGCAATGGAATTCAGCACTATAGGAATCCCAGGTACTCTGGAGGCCGAGGCAGGAGAATCGCTTGAACCTGGGAGGTGGAGGTTGCAGTGAGCTGAGATTGCACCACTGCACTGCAGCCTGAGAGACAGAGTAAGACTGCATCTCAAAAAATAAATAAATAAAGTAAACAAAGCTACCACCTTTTGGAAAGGAGATTTTTGTCTGATACTTAGTTTTATTTCTTCACTTAAGATAATAAAACTGCTTTGAAATACTTCATGCCATTGGGATGGGACAAGGGTGAAATAAAGAAAGCAATGCAACTGTGGAAATTTCCCTCAAGAAGATGAACAAAGCATCCATGGGAATGGTGACTTACTCTAGCGACGTCTTTGGGTTATGCCCTTTCTTTGCCATTATCAAAATCTATCTATTTCACTTCACCATTTGCCAAAAAAAGAATGAGGGAAGGAAATAAGAGGCCACAAAAAATGAAAAATTGAAGATGAAATATACATACATGTAAAATCTCATTGGATGAAACATACATAAATAGTGGGAAACGTCATTTTAATTACCACCTTGTGAATACAAAAGTATTTGACTCAATACTAATGATCTTGATACTGGCACTGAACCATAACTAATGTCAAAAAATTGCAAAAATTCAAAGAAGAACGTCACCCATAATATCAATGTGTCCTAACATCAAGGTCATCCTCTAATAATGAGGATTTTATCCACTTACATAATTTATGTGTAAATGAAGAATATGGATGCTTTATGTTTCTGAAGGAAAGAAACTTCTACCAATTCCAAGTTTCTGATCCCAGGCAGTGCTTTTATTAATATAATTCCAAATGATATCGTATTTCCAAAAAAATCTCTTGAGAGTCACTTGAGAGCTGCACCACTCTGTCTAAGAATAGCCAATTACTCTTTTTCACACTTTCTCCTGAGCTGGATAAAAATTATCCTTCTCCAATTTATCAGCAAATACATTATAGTTCTGAAACCAAGAGTTAAAGAAGCTTTTCCTTAAATTGGCAGCTCTTGGGGGACTGGTCTTTTCTAAAGTTTAGAAAATTTAGCCCCCATTACCTTTCTGTGGATCTGTTGGAAGATTTTATCTGAAGAAGCAGTCTACCTGCTGTCCTCTTGTCCTCTTTACCTTGGCTTGCAGGGTTAGTTTTCTATTTTCAATTCAGTGAAAATATACGTCTTTCAAACCAGTGTCGTGATACTCGGATGGGGTCATGGGAAAGTGTTAAGTGGAGTCACCTAGACTGATGCTGTAGAACTTCAGACACGTTTTCGGAAAAGGTGGCTTTGAATGTTAGATAGGCTAAACTTATGAATTGAGTGAACAAGCCTCCCTCAACTTCTGCTGTCATTTCATCTGTTTTTTTAAAGATCCACTGCAAAGCTGCCAGAGGTCTAACAGCTAATCAACATTAACAGCAAGTGTGAGGGAGTCAAAAGACCATTTATTAAATTACTAAGATAAAAGAAACATAAGTTCGATATGCTGAGGTGCCTACTGTATGACAGGCACACACGACCTTACTTGTTAATTTCTTACTACAGCCCTATAATTTTTTTAAAAAGTATTGTCCCTATTATATAGATGAGAAAACTGAAGCTCAGAAATGGTTAAAAACTTACCCAAAGTCACCAAGCTTCTAAGTAAGTGGCAGAGATGAGGTGAAAACTTTGGCTTGTTTGTCATCAGGATCCCGGCTTTCTTATAATCTACCTGAGAAGGAATGATATTCCAGCACATGAAGTTCTGTGTTCTCACTGGGAGGTCAGATAATAAAGAAATCATTGAACCTCTGAATTAAAAGCCTCAAACGGGGTCATTATTGTGAAGAACGGAGGAAGTTATATCCTGCAATGAATAATTCTGTGTATTGTGGTTTTCTAATGGGAGGCACATAGGCAGAGGGGAGGTGAAATATAGGTGTGGGGGACGAAATAAAGACCAGAGTTCAAAGGAAGCAGAAGGAAAGTCATACAGTCAGTGGAGGAAGAGCAACTTAGAATGTACTAAAAACAGATAAATGCAGACCAGCTCAGAACTATATTTTCAGCCCTTGTTCAAATGCAGCTGATTTCAGGCTGCAGGTAGTAATGGCCAAGTTTTCACCTTCACATTTATACCCAGCTCTTCCCCCAGAAGATCATTCTTTGAGCTGAAAGAAATAGGAGTCAGAAGCTGTGCAGTGGTGCATGCCTGCTCAGCTTATTAAAACATGGGAAGAAGGCAATATTTCACCCCCCAGAAATAAAAAAAAGATAGACAAGTGAGAGCAGCTAATCCATCGGAAGAAATTAGCAGGCAGAGTATGTAGCTGTTTGAAATGATGAACGAGGCTGAAATAGCTACACAGGCTAACATCCAGTGGGATAATGACTCCAAGCTCTCAGGCTAAAATCTGTCTTGGAGGAACTGGGAGGCTTTGATGACTCAATTTCAATGGGCATGCTTATGAAATACATAGTAAAACCTATTAAAATTGAAATTGTTCTTGGTAGGTATTCTGTGACTAGGCTCCTGACCCTGTCAGGCGGCTTTTAATAAGGTACACACTATTTTTATTCTCAAAAGTGGCATATACTTTAGCTGCCCACATACTCAGTTTTAACCCTATAATAACTTGCTCCATGATTTTTCCACATATGTGTGCTGAGCGTACTTGTATTCTTCTGAAATAAAATGGTGAGTTTCCGAGTGAATGGTGACATTGCTGGCTTCTGCTATAACAAAAGCTGCTTCCTCTATTTTTCTATTAACTGATTTTCCAACTTCAGATTTGTTGACAAGATTGATCATAGTTAACATTCATGGAAATATATGTATGCATATTTGCATATTTCCCTTGTGCATATTTGCCAATCTAAAAAAAACCTTTGTTTTCCCAGTGGTGGTTATTGTGTTATTCCGTGACCATCATTAGGCTATTCATGTGGAATATATCCAACTGTAATCCAAAATAATCATCACACTTCTAAATGAATTAGAATTTAGTAGATTCCACTATCTACATGCCTGGGCATAATTGTTTTAACAAAAGTATCAAAGGTAAGAAAGAAGTTAGAGGATTTCCGGGGCCATACTACTCTAGTAGCAAATAGGTGTCTGAGAGCTTGTAGGAAATGCAGAATCTCAGGCCCCTCTAATTCTATTGAAGCAGGATTTGCATTTTTACAAGATTCCCTGGGTAATACACATGCACTGTTCTCATGCACAACTGAGTCAAGATTTCTGTGATCGTTTACCTTGCAAGCAACTTTGTGCTCAGCCAAACCTTTTTCAAAATATAGTTTGAGGGGGAAACATCTACACAGAGTTAGAGGAAATCCACTCAAATTACCTATATTAATAAAACCACCTATTTCTTCAAAAACATAAAAACAGAGTCAAAATCACTATATGATTTGAGGAGATCAAACAGCACAACTAGATTTCAAAGAAAACATGTAATTCAGAGAATAAAAGAGAAACTATACAAATTTCCAACTGTGTCTCAAGATATCTGCAGCAATACCATAATTCACAAAGGGTCAAGGCTCTTTGAGAAGAGGCCCATGAAGATAAAGAATGAGCTCTTGTGATTTAAAAATAGGATTACTGAAATCAAAATACAGGAAAAACATTGAAAGTTAAGGGTAAAAACAATACCAGAAGATAGGACATTAAAGATAAGAGCTGGACAAATTCATTCATTCACTCACTCACTCCTTGACCAAGTATTTATTGTGTTCTACTGTTTTGAGTCAGGCGAGGGCTAGGAATGTTGCAGTGAACAAAAGTCTCTGTGCTCTTAGAGATGTACCCCCAACTTTACTAAGTTCTTATTTGTTCTTTTCAGTTTTTTGTTTGAGACAGTGTCTCGTCCTGTGGCCCAGGCTGAAGTGCAGTGGTGTGATCTCTGCTCACTGCAACCTCTGCCTCGCAGGCTCAAGAGATCCTCCTACCTCAGCCCCAAGTAGCTGGGACTATAGGCATGTGGCACCACACCAGGATAATTTTTCTATTTTTTGTAGAGATGGCATTTCGTCATGTCACCCAGGCTGGCCTCTAACGCCTGGGCTCAAGCCATCTGCCCATCTCAGCCTCCCTATGTGCTGGGATTACAGGCATGAGCCACCACACCTGGCCCAGATTCAGTCCTTTTTAAATGAATATCTACTATTGTTTTGTAAAGCCTATAGTAATAGAGCCTCTTCGGGTATCCTTATGAGCCCATCCTTTTTAGAGCTTCTTCCATGCTATACATCCCATACCAATACTCATAACCCTTGCCTCAATTTACCTCCAAGTCACTCTCCCTCATTCTACAGGCTGATCCATCCACCCCTATTTCTAAATGCCAGTAACCTTCACCTTGACTCCTCTTTAGCTACACATTTTTATAGCCACATCTTGGAATTTTTTGGCTCTTGTTTTTATCTATCAGATCCATAATCCTGGAAGCCTTAAATTCTCTGACCATAACCACTTGGCCTTCCAGCTGTCTCTGCTGTCTGCTGCATGGAGATCTCCAATGCCATGAATTCTTCTTGATCTCTTCCTTTTAAATCCAATCTGGACCCTATGGTTGGTTACAGGAACTGCTATGAACTTACACTCTCACTAGCCTCTCAATTTCCTTTCACATTTGAATCTCCGGCACCAAGTCTCCCAAATCCAAGTTCTGGATCTAGGTACCTGCACAATGTTAGAGGAAAATTAAAGCAATAATGCAATTCTGGCAAGTGTATAATTTCAGATCTCTGCTGCAACTCTTACAAGGTTTGACAATGTTAGAGGAAAATCAAGAAATCACACAATTCTAGCAAGTGTATAATTTCAGATCTTTGCTGGGACGGTGATATGGTTTGGCTGTGTTCCCACCCAAATTTCACCTTGAATTGTAATAATCCCCATGTGTCAAGCGCAGGGCCGGAGGAGATAACTGAATCATGGGGGTGGTCTCCCCCATACTGTTCTCGTCGTAGTGAATAAGTCTCATGAGATCTGATGGTTTTATGAATGGGAGCTCCCGTGCACAAGTTCACTTGCCTGCCACCATGTAAGATGTGACTTTGCTCTTCCTTGCCTTCCACCATGATTGTGAGGTCTCCCTAGCCATGTGGAACCGTGAGTCCATTAAACTTCTTTCCTTTATAAATTACCTAGTCTTGGGTATGTCTTTATTAGCAGCGTGAGAACAGACTAATACAGACTGCAACACCACTTTTATTCAAACATTTTCTTGTCTGCAATCAATCTACTCTCTCATTTACCTCAACGTATTTCCAAACCTTGGCACCATTCTTCAATGCTCTTTTCATCCCCTGCCCCTGCCCAATCTTCAAGAGATCATTATACCTCCTACTTCATACATAAAATTAAGGCATTCTATTCTCACTCATTCCTATCTTTTTTCTTTCAGTTTTAGAGAAAAGAAAGTCTCCTTCTCTTCAAGCCCTGTCAGTATCCTTAACCCCTTCTCCTCCTGCCAACTCCATGACCTTGTTCTCTTATTATCTCATTTATTTTTCTCTCTTGCATCATCAGTGTCTCTCCTCTTCCTGTCTTCTTGCTCTCTCTTCCAGACAAAAAAAAGAACTGACCTTCTCCTCATGGCTGTCTATAGTCAGTCTAATTCTCCCTTTGAATCAAAATTTCTCTAAAGTGTAGTATTCATTTCATATTCTCAATGTGCAGCTCAACCTCTGCATGTCTGACTTGCATCACTTGATAGCACTTTCTAAAATTCTACCTTCTTCCTGCCAAATTGGCATTTTATTGTATTTCTCTATGGCATTTTATACCTATTTCTATTGTAGTAGCACCCAAACTCTCCATTCTGCTGGCTGTCCTCCCTTCTCTGGCCATGTCTTCCTTCTTGCTCTTGAACTCCTCTTTCTTCTCCTACCTTTAAATGTTGGCATTTACATAATATATTTATCTCAAGCCTTAACTGACTTGTTATATTGTTCCTGAGTGACCAGATTTACCCCCTTCTCTTGGTTTTGGCAACTATTTGTATGCAAGTAACTACCACATTCACACCTTTAGACCAGACCTATGCTCAGGATCAGGTTCATTTATTCAAACCACCTGCTGGATATGTCAATCTAGATATTACTCAAGCACCCAAAACTCACTGTTCAATGGAAACCCATCTTTCCCCCAAACTTCTCCTGTATTTCCAATCTTCCTTCATGGTACCACCATCCACAAAGACCCCAAAGATAGAAGTTATTCTTGATTCCTCCTCAAACAATCAATTATCAAAGCCTTAAATATTTCTGAACTCTAATTTTTACTTGCTCTTCCTACAGGTTTAAGTCATCATTTTCTCTCATGAAGATTTTTTAAAAACCTCCTGCTTCTATTCTCAAACTCAACTTTCACAAGTCCAGCAGGGTCCAATATTCATTAAGTAATTTATTTCACAAATAGTTATTGACCACAAATATTTATATTTACAGTACAGGGGAAATATTATTAGTGACTAGGTAAGGATGATAGCAGTATACAATTTAATACTATATTAAATTCTATAGTAGAATTCTAATTTAATACTGTATTAAATTCTAGCAGGGGTTGGCCACTTGTTTTTGAACACCTGTGACATAAGAGTAAATTTTACATTTTTATGTGGTTGAAAAAAGTGTCACCAGGTGCGGTGGCTCACACTTGTAATCCCAGCACGTTGGGAGGCTAAGGTGGGAAGATTGCTTGAGTTCAGGAGTTCAAGACCAGCCTGGGCAACATGGCAAGAACCTGACTCTACAAATAATAATAATAACAACAACAACAACAACAATAATAAATAGACAGGCATGGTGGTACGTGCCTGTAAGCTGAGGTAAGAGGATGACTTGAGCCCAGAAGGTCGAGGCTACAGTGAGCTATGATCACACCACTGCACTCCAACCTGGGTGACATACTGAGACCAAGAAGAAAGAGAGAGAGAGAGAGAGAGAGAGAGAGAGAGAGAGAGAGAATGGGAAAAGAAAGGAAAAAAGAAGGAAGGAAGGAAGGAAGGAAGGAAGGAAGGAAGGAAGGAAGGAAGGAAGGAAAAGAGAGAAAGAGAGAGAGAGAAAGAAAATAAGAAGAAAAAGAAAGAAAGAAAGAAAGAAAGAAAGAAAGAAAGAAAGAAAGAATTTAGTGACATATAAAAATTCAAATTCTGTGTCCAAAATAAACTTTTATTGGAATCCAGCCATGCTTATTCATTTATGTGTTGTCTATGGTTGCTATGCTATAACAGCAGAGTTGAATAGCTATGATACAGACTGTCTGGCCAGACCATCTGGAAATTCAGACATCTGAAAGTATTTACTATCTTCCTCGCTATAGAAAAAAAATGGTATCTGCTTATGGCATTTCTAAAACTTAATCCTATGATACCCTCAAAGAAGAGAAAAATGGTTTCAAGGTTTTTATAGTTTATAGACTCTAAAATGCTTATTTTAATTTATATATCTTCAAATAATACTCAATTTAGTAGACTTTAAATATAAAAGTTACCTTTGTAGTTAGTTCAATAAATGTTTGTTGAGTACCTATGTGTGGCAAGTACTTTGCTAGGCACCGAATATACAAAGATAATAAATATAGGCCAGTGAGTTAGGAAAATAATTTCAATAAAATTAACCAAGGTTATGGAAAAGTTTACAAAAGATTATGGTTCTTGAAAGACAGAAGAGTGTTCTTAGCCAAGCAGGAATGTTCAGGGAAGTCTTTCTGATGGAAGGGACCGCTTAACTAGTGAGCATATTCTCACTCAACCCAGTTACTCTAATGAAAGTAATTCATGTTATATGCATTTATTCTTGTGCTCTAAGAAGTGATAAGAATTATCTCTTTTTTAAAATGACAATATTTTAAATTTTCCATAATTACGTTGAAACTAGACAAATCGGAAAGCTTTCATTACTACACACTACACAACTGTTTGAAGACTAGTATTTTCACCAGGTTAATGGCCATTGCCATTTGAGTCTACAATCGTAATGGATATGGAAAATAACATAAATCTGATGGATGGTGCATAATGCAAATATTTTATACTTGTTCACTGGGTATGTGTGTCAGATAATTGTACATTTAATACTCTTGGATCTCAATTAATTCATTCAGGATGATTGGATATTAGTGAAAATAAAAACATACAAACATCATAAAAATGTTACCTGAAAGGGTATTTCATTACCTGTACAATGTAGGAGACATTCCTCTCATTAGCGTCTTCTACTAAATTAGGGATTTATGCTGTTGGATTATTTGTGGCTTAGTCAAAGCTCATAAAATAGACAGTAGCCAATAATGGAGAGGAAGAATTTATTACCAAAGAGCCAAGTCTCTTGTCCTTTTTTTTTTTATGTCATGTTGTCAGAAATTACTTAGACACATCTTTTCATATTTCCTTCAGGAAAAAAGAGAGAACAGATATTTTTTAAAAAATCACTGACTTTTTAAAAAGAGTAGATTTAAATGTAAAGACCCTCAAGCTTTTATATTGGCCACTGAAATTTCATTTGCACTGATCCAAGTACCAGCTGGAGAGACACTTAGGTTACATGATTTTTAAAATTATTTATCATTTCTTCCTCGGGTTATACTTGCCAAATCCACCACGTAGATG
The DNA here is from genome assembly GCF_047675955.1 of Chlorocebus sabaeus. Taxonomy (NCBI): domain Eukaryota; kingdom Metazoa; phylum Chordata; class Mammalia; order Primates; family Cercopithecidae; genus Chlorocebus; species Chlorocebus sabaeus. The sequence continues at coordinate 11,370,036 of NC_132928.1, read as the reverse complement.
AACTTAAGAGAAGCTGCATTCTTGAGTGGAATGCATGTTATCAGACAAGATTGGAACTGGGAGATAGTCGTAATAAATCATCCAAAATACTGTGCTATTTTCCACCTACCACAGTGGACAGTAGCTGTGCATGAGTCTGAGCATACTGAGTGTTTCCATATGTGTCATTGACTTTCTCAGGCCCCATCAGTTTCCAACACTGAAGTTTTGCCTATGCAATATGGATATGTTAGACAAATGGACAATGACTTGCCTAGAAATCAACAGAACTTGAAGGTGGGATAGATATGAAGGTTGCAGAGGAACGAGTGATTGAGAATGACTGTGAAAGCCATTCTAATTCACCAAACATTTGTTTTATGATGTCTTGATACTATAGTTGCAGCAGCTTTGTCTAAAGACAAGTTATTTAATGAATCTTTAGGTTACACAGTTCTTTTTACTAGGACTTTATATGTATGTGTGTATTTTTTCTTTATACATATATTTTAATTAAAAATAATTGTAAAGGCTACTTCTTCTTTTTTTTTCTTTTCTTTTTTTTTTTTTTTTTGGAGACAGGGTCTCACTTTGTCAGCCAGGCTGGAGTACAGTGGCACGATCATGTTTCACCACAGCCTTGACCTCCCAGGCTTAGGTGATTCTCCTACCTCAACCTCCTGAGTAGCTAAGACTACAGGCGTTCACCACCATGCCTGGCTAATTTTGTATTTTTCATAGAGACAGGGTTTTTCCATGTTGCCCAGGCTGGTCTCAGACTCCTGGACTCAGTGCTCTGCCCAGCTTGGTCTCCCAAAGTGCTAGGATTACAAGCGTGAGCCTCCACACCCGGCTGTACTTACTATATATATTTTAACAGACTGTTTAAATTTTATTACAAATGATGCTCTTACTTGAAACATAATGCAGAATATAATGTGTAAAAGTATTATATCCTCACTCAAAAACACATTTATTTTTGTTTTAGAGACAGGGTCTCACTGTGTTGGCTTGGCTGGAGTGCAGTGGCTACCCTCAGGCACTATCACAGTGCACTGCAGCCTTAAACTCCTGGCCTCAAGCATCCTCTCGCCTCAGACTCCTGGGTAACTGGGCTTACAGGCCTGCCCCACCATGTCCAGTAAAAAAACATTTTAAAGACACATTCATGCCTTAGAAATAATATTAGGTACCATATGTCTTGGAAATAATATAACATAAAGCACATATATCCTTTAGTAAAGAATAGCATAGAATGCCATAACATTTATAACATATTTTACATTAAATAATCAAATTAAATTACCATAATTTTAATTCTCTAACTCAACCTTAATTTAATTTATTTAATAATTAAAATGTTTTAAATTAAAGTACATAGAAAAATTGGCCCTAATTCATGCGATTTGAGTTGCAAACTTGAGTGTTAATTTTAAAACTTCTAAGATCTTGGAACTAGCCAATGGAAGTATCATTCCTTGAAATAAAAATATTTATTCAGTGCCTATTATACATAAATTAGTGTGACAGGTAATTGAATACACATGAGTTTCTCAAGTTGCATATTATCTTATGAATGAACAACAATTCAAATGGGATGTATTGGACCGAGTATAACAATGAGATAGGTTTTTTCTCCATCAGAATAGCAAAACTTATTTACTTATTTATTTAGTTATGTATTGTCTTAAAAATTAACGTCTTATACAATACATTATCAAATACATTTACACTCTAAAAAAATCTGTTCACGTCATATAAGAATATGCTATGTTAATCTCCTAATATATGATGTTATGATTTTGAAAGCTTAAAAATACCTTTCTCATAAAACCAATACATAATAATACTAACAAACAAAAATAAAATAATAAAACTTTGCCTTTCTAAATAAAACTGTTACTGGCAGCTGATTTCATCCCCAAGGGTCGCTTTATGCTTTAGTGACAGAATCACTTTCTGATGGCTCTGATAGCAGAAATCCTTTCTGACACCTTCAGGTTTTCTCTCTACTCCTTTAGCCTGCCTTCCATTGCTTCATAGCATCTTTGGCATTCAAAATCTTTCCTTCCTTTACCTTTTCTCACATAATGAAAATGTACTCGGTTCTTTGGAACCTGCCAGCAGAAATGAAATAGCATTTCTCCTTGTGTGTGTACAGGTAAAAGACAGTATGGGTTAGTCACTTGTGTACACAATCCCAAATCTCAAAATGCTAGGACTTAGATATTCAGAGATGTCTTCACACTTTTGTTTTTAGTCAAAGCCTATAAGAATAAACATTACAGTAATCTCTTCTTATCCGTGGTTTCACTTATGGTCTGCATCAGTCCAAAAATATTAAATGAAAAATTCCAGAAATAAACAATTCACAAGTTTTAAATCAGGCACTGTTCTGAAGAGCATGATGAAATTTCATGCTGTCACACTCTGTCCTGTCCAGGACGTGAACCAACCACAATGTCAGAGTTACCCACCAGTTAGTCACTTGGTCGCCTACTCAGTAATCAGATGGACTGTTGCAGTACTGCAGTGCTTTTGTTCAATGGACCCTTATTTTACTTAATAATAGCCCCAAAGCAGAAGAGTAGTGCTGCTGGCATATTGTTACATTTTATTATTAGCTATCATTGTTATTCTTCTACTGTGCCTATTTATAAATGAAATTTCATTATAGATTTGTATGTATAGTGGTACATCACTTAACAACAGAATATGCTCTGAAGAATGTGCCATTAGACGAATTTGTTGTGTTAACATCATAAAATATACTTAAACAAACCTAGATAGTACAGCCTACTACACACTTATGCCAAAGGATATGGCCTATTGCTTCTAGGCTTATGTATATCATGTTACTATACTGAATAATGTAGGCAGTTGTAACACAATGGTAAGTATTTGTGTTTCTAAACATTTTTAAAAGGTGCAGACCGGTGCGATGACTCAAGTCTGTAATCCCAGCACTTTGAGAGCCGAGACCGAAGGATCACTTGAGGTTAGGAGTTTAAGACTAGCCTGGGCAACATGGAAAAACACCATCTCTACAAACAATACAAAAATTAGCTGAGTATGGTGATGTGTGCCTGTAGTCCCAGCTACCCAGGAGGCAGAGGCAGGAAAGTCACTTGAACCCAGGAACTTCCATTCATGGAGGTTGCAGTGAACCACACTCCAGCCTGGGTGACAGAGTGAGACCCTGTCTCAAAAAAAAAAAAAAAGGTGGGGGGGGAAGGGTGCAGTAAAAATACCATATAGAAGCTCCATTATAATCTTACGGGACCACTGTCATATATGCGGTCTGCTGTTGAGATCAGAACATTGTCATTATGCAGCAAATAATTGTAGGTAAAAATATGGCAGGTATATTTAGGATTTGGTATTATTTGTGGTTTCAGGTATCCACTGGAAGTCTTGAAACATATTCCTCTTGGATGAGAAGGGACTACTGTACTTGTATTTTCTTAATGTTCAGTCATAATATGGCTAAAAAAAATCAAAATAAAAAACAATTTTTCTATGAGAGCCATGTCAGAAAGTGTAATTTATTTTTCTACAAAGTAATATATAGTTTGAATATATCAATAATATGGAAGTATGGTCATTTTTAAATCTTAGCTAATAAAATGTTATATTTTCCCCTTTACTTATCAAATAAATAAATAAATTTTCCCCTTTACTTATCAATTTTCTTTTTCAGGCTGCTTTTGGAACAATTCCTGCCATTGACCTGTTTCAAAACAAATTGTTTCCTAGATCAGTATTATTTCTTTGTACAAATAAGTAAGTGCTATTAAATGAATCTTGTTTTCAGACATCAAAGCAGTCAAACTTGCTAAGTATTGCACCTGCTCAGTCTCCATAGCTAACCCCATAATAGTAGGTGTTAATGTATACCATTTAATGGACTTTTAATTTTCCTATAATTTAGGGAGCAATACACGGCAGATAAAAAATGATAGATTTTTTTAAAAAAATTAATTAATAAGCATGAAACATTGAACTATAAAAAAGAGGGGAATTATGTTTTCTACAGGATATGTTAACTATAAATTGTTTCATTTCAATATCTTTTTTTTTTTTTTTTTTTTTTTTTGAGACAGAGTCTTGCTGTGTCGCCCAGGCTGGAGTGCAGTGGCCGGATCTCAGCTCACTGCAAGCTGTGCCTCCCGGGTTTACACCATTCTCCTGCCTCAGCCTCCCGAGTAGCTGGGACTACAGGCGCCCGCCACCTCGCCCGGCTAGTTTTTTTTATTTTTTAGTAGAGACGGGGTTTCACCAGGTTAACCAGGATGGTCTCGATCTCCTGACCTGGTGATCCACCCGTCTCGGCCTCCCAAAGTGCTGGGATTACAGGCTTGAGCCACCGCGCCCGGCATTTCAATATCTTAATAAACATTTATGAAGTTTTTGTGGAGTAAAATATTACTTTGTTTTTACTTGTTAAACCCATGTACATTGGAGGAATTTAACTACATTTTTAAGCAATAACCCACAAAACATTATAAACATAATTTAAATTCTTAAGAAGTCGTAAGCGCAAAATCCAGTTGATAGGTATTCTCCACTATGAGACTATTAGAAATCATAAGGTAATTCAGACAGGTGGCTAGCCGCAAAATAAACATCAAAAGTCAGTAATATTTTTATAAAAGAGCACGAATCAGAAAAATAATGGAAACATTATTACTCCATTCATGTTAACAACAGATACGTTTAACAGAGTAAGAAACGAACACAACAAGCAAAGACAGAGGCTTTTGTGAAGAAAATCACAAAATCTTCCTATGGTATATGAAAGGGATATGAAAGAGGACTTGAAACAATTGACTTATTTCTGACTGGTAAGAGCTAATAGTCAATTTCTCTTTAATTAATTTGTTGGTTAATACAATTCCTATCAAAATTCAATGCGATTTTATTTTGTGTTTACAAAATGATTCTAAGTTCATGATAAAGAATAAAGATAAAGCTAACAAACCTCTGTGCTTATATATAAGTACACACATACACACACAAAGAGAGAAAGAGTGAATGATGAAAGAATTGAATTTTTATGTATTTTAAATTATGTCATATAGAACTAAAACAATTAACGAAATACACAAATTCAATGATAGAGACGGAACAGCAAATCAATGACTGCATTAAAAAGTTCCTAAATATACCTACTTTATGTAAGAATTTAATACCTAATAAAGGTGTTTTTTTTTTAATCTATGAGGAAACAGCAAACTCTTCACTAAATTGTACTGACAATTGATGTAGGTTAGCAATTTTGCAAATGAGGAAACTAAAGCACAGAGAGGTTAGGTAACTTTCCCACAGTCACACAGCTAATATTCAACAGAGTTAAGACTCAAAGTTAGTCAGGTTCATTACAGAGTCTGAGCCTTTATCATTTTACAATCCCTTTCTAATATCTAATTTTTACAGAAATCTTATTTTAGAAAGAAAATTGGACACAGAAAAGTAACTTCTCAAGGCCACATATCAAGTAAGAGATTGTTTTTGGAATTTGAATTCAGACAGTCAGAATAGTTGTTTGGTTTTTAAATGGTTTTTACTAATGAAATTAAAATTTTCTAAATTAAGATATTTTAAAGTGGTCAGATTATTTTTCTAAAGCAGTTCGATCACTTATCATGAGCTGTATCTAATTCAGTGTTATGTCTAGTGTTTGGATAAGAAAATCTTCTTGTAAGAAATAAGAGATGTCTAACAACACCAAGTATGCTTTCTCAATTAAATAGAAACATGGATTAAACATTTTTATTTTGAATAACATTCTCCAAAATAAGTGTAATTCAGATTTCACCTCCTTTGAGATTTTTTTTGAACTTTATTTCACTTCCATACCCCAACCTTATAACAAAATTAAGTGCTTCCTCCTCATGGTTTTGGTTTTTTCTTACCTCTGGTTGAGCATGGACCCCACTGTATTATAGTTGTCTGTAAAATTGTTTGCTGCATCAATAAATCAAAAGTGAAGCATAAATTATTTGTATTCTCAGTGTATATTGCAGTGCCTGGCCTGTAGTAGAAGCTCAATAAATATTCCATATGGTCCTGAATCTGTTCATCTATATTTACAGAGCATCCTTCTACACAGTACGAAGCTAGAAGCTATTGAGAAATAGAAAAGAACTTTTGACCCATTATCTCCAGAATCCAGAAGGGAGCAGATAAAACACTAGACATAAGAATTTCAAAATCTGACTTCCAATCTTGGCTCTATGACTTTTTAGCTATTGACCACTGTGATTCATTTATCTTTCTATAAAACAGAAATATTATTTACCTCCCAGGGTTTCTGTGAGCAATAAATGAGAAAATATGGTAGGACAAATTATAATGTCTATTATGTGTTACTGGTCAACAGTGTTTATTCTATTAACATTAATCTAGCCATTTATTAAGCTGCCGTGACATGTCACCTTTTCTGCCAACCATTCTATATATTATTTTATCTAATCCTCATAAAAACTCTTTATTCACCTAATGATACCTTAACTTTACAGATAAAGAAACTGAGATTCAGAGAGGTTAAGTGAGTTGCTCAGGGTCACACAACTAGAAAGTAAGAGACGTGGAATTTCAGCTCAGAATGCCTGAATACAATCTCTGCTCTTAGACACCTTTCTTTTTATTTTTCCTGCAAAGCAATATCTAAAACACTGAAAATCATTACGCTCTTAAAAAGCTATGTATTCTAAACCATAAATACTAAAAAGACATACATTGTGCAGGAAGCAATACAAAACAAAGACTTCTTAGATGACTTTAGTTTTGGAGCTGGAAGTAACCCTGCGCTAGTAGAATCAGGATTTAGAGAATGCCAAATGACTTCCAAGTTCCTTGCGTATTCCAAATTTTGTTTCCAATCTATGAACTACTGAATGTTTCAGTTGAATGTGTCAAGGACTGTTCAGGCTCAACAGATCTAAAATTAAATTAATCCATCTTTTTCTTCTACCTTTGATACGGAAGGTGGGCAGGGACGTGCTGGGAGGAGAAGTGGGGGGTCCCTGGCGAGGGCTCCATCCCCGGGCATGTTCCCATGGACCTAGGTGAAGAGAGGCACTCCTGCCTTCATGCCCAAATGTTGCATTTCTCAAGACCACCCTAGCCTGCCACAGCACCATCCTGTGCCTATAAAAAACCCCCAAGACCCTAGTAGGCAGACAAACAAGTGGCTGGTGTGGAGAGGAACACATTGGTGGAAGAAGACACAAGTGGCTGAACGTGGAGGGGAGCACGCCAGCAGAAGAGCACATGACAGACATTGGCACACCGGCAGGCCATCGACCAGTGCAAAGAGGGGGAGTTTGGCCGGGGCTGTCCCAGAGGAGACCCCAGGCCACTCAGCAGCCCGACTCCAGGAGAAAACCTTCCCACTCCATCCCTTTCTGGCTTCCCCCATCTACTGAGAGCTACCTCCACTTAATAAAACCTTACACTCATTCTCCAAGCCTGATTCTTCCGGTACACCAAGGCAAGAACCCAGGATACAGAAACCCCTCTGTCTTTGCAACAAGATAGAGGGTCTAATTTTGCTGGTTAACACAAGCCGCCTATAGATGACAAAGCTAAGAGAGCACATGGCAACACATGCCCACTGGGGCTTCAGGAGCTGTGAACATCCAACCCTAGGCACTGCCAAGGGGTCGGAGGCCCCACAACCTACCTGTCCATATGCTCCCCTAGAGGTTTGAGCATTGCAGCACTGAAGAAGTGAGCCACACCCCCTATCGCACACCCTAAGAGGAGGACAAGGGAACTTTTCCCATTTCACCATGACTTCTGTGCTCTCCCCCATTCCCCCCTATTATTGTTTTCTTTCCCTGTGTTATTGCATTGTATCTCTTGACTACAACCCCACTCTCTCTCAATAGCTCAAGTCAAATCTAGAATTCCTGCTTCACCCTTTTCTCTCTCTCACGTTTCCTTAAACTCCCCCACTTCTGTTTCTGCCAACGTTTCCTACCATATAATGGAAATACCCAGTGTTAACTACAGCAGTTTATATCAGGGTGAATCAGGGTGAATCCCCCCAGTCTGTTCTCCAAACTTCAGCCAGAGGAGGGATGCTGGCTGAAGTTTGGAATGCTCTTCAGATGAAGCTGCACCTTCAGGCAAACCTCTTTGCCTTGGGGTGAGCACTTGGGGGAGCAAATCTTTTAGCAGGTTTTACAGTCCTCAACAAAGCTTTCTCCTACTGTATTAGTCCATTTCCACACCGTTATAAAGAACTGCCTGAGACTGGGTAATTTATAAAGGAAAGAATTTTAATTGACTCTGTGCCACATGGCTGGGGAGGCCTCAGGAAACTTACAATCACAGCTGAAGGCAAGGGGAAGCAGGGCACCTTCTTCACAAGTCAGCAGGAAAGAGAAGTGCCCAGCGAAGGGGAAAGAACCCCTTATAAAACCATCAGATCTCCTGAGAACTCACTCAGTATCACAAGAACAGCATGAGGGAACCACCCCATGATTCAATTACCCCCACCTGGTGTCTCCCTTGACACGTGGGGATTATGGGTATTTTGGGGACTACAATTCAAGATGGGATTTGGGTGAGGAAACAAAGCCTAACCATATCACCTACCCCCAATACCAGCAACCTGCTGACAGCTCCACTGTCCTCTAGCTACATTGAACTTCTCACACTTCGGGCTTTTTGTCTTTGAAATTCTTTCTGATGGGGTTGTGCCTATACCCCCTCCACCCCACTCACTTTCTCTGCCTAACTTGTATTAAAATTATCTGTTTATTATCTGTTTCCAGACTTTAAATTCTATGCTATATTTTCCAGTACCTAGCTTAGTGCCTGGTTCCTGATGCAAAATGACACACTCTCTCTCTCCCCTCCAACCCCCTCTCTATTTCTTTTTTATCTATCTCTCTCTATCTCTTTACCTACCTATATGTTGGTAGGTTGTGTATTATACAAAAGTCACATCTAACCAGTTTAAAGAAAGGTAATTCTTTGACTCTGGGTCAGGTGTTCTGATTTTCATTATCTAATTTAATTTTAATAAAATAGCTCACCTTTAAGAAATGTCCCAAAACTTCTACCTAACAGCAGGTTTATTTTTATACTTGTTCAATACAATATAATTTTTAGGCAAAATGTATTCCTCTAATTTCAGTCACTTCGCAATTTAAATGTAAATGCAACTTATAAAATATTTGGTAAAATTTTGTTGTGACCACACACACAAAAAATTCTGTAGTTTGCTTCTTTGTTTTTGGTTTGTCCAAATGATTTCATATGTTGAATTCAAATTCTCAGCCCAGAGTTTAACATTTCTAAAAGCTCTCTACCTATATATATATTTATCCAACAGAACATTTTTGAGTACCTGTTATATACCAGGCACCTTGTTAGTTCCTAAGGATAAACAAAGGTTTTGAAAAGATCTCCAACCTCTAGAAGCCTACAGCACATGGAGGCTGATAATGTTCACATTCAGTGAAATAACATTCAAGAATGTCGTATCCAATGTTTGCTACATAGAAGGCACTCAGTTAATATTAAAATAAATAATCAGTACATGATATGGTAGTTACTATTTTACTGATTTATTCAGAAACCTCATTCAACATCCTCTATGAATCTGAAATTATTTTATACAACACAAAATTACAAATACATTAAGCAAATACATTTTTGTTTAAAAAACTAGCATCTCTAAAGTCTGCAAGCACCTCACACATATCCAGAACAGATTTGAAGCGGGAGGACAATTAATGTTACATTAAATAAAAGTAAACTGATACACAGAAGCAAATTCAAAAAGCAAATTCAAAATCTAAATAACTGCAATTATTTTAGCTATTTTGTTTTTGTCCTAGTGCTAATGTCACCGAATAATTTTAAATGGCTTTAAAGTAGCACGTTTGTTGTTTTGCCACAGATTAGGGAAATCATGGTTTACTGGCCAAGTCACTGACCTTCCAAAATCCTGAGTTAAAATCCTCTTAGCACAAGTTGTTTTAATGTGAACTTAATACAGAAACTCAGACCCTGAGAAAGGAGATCTGAAAGGCACCTTTCTGAAAAACAATTGATTTGCTTCATTTCATTGAAATGGCTAATGCTTTGATGGTTCATATTTACAATGGCTTGTCCTGCTCTTCAATGGAGTTGATATGTTGGAGTCTATAACACCATAAACTTGATCAGAACTTCCTCAGTAATAAACAGACGGGTTTAAGGGGTGTGCCCCTCCTCACTAGGCCTCAGGAGCCCATTTGCGTACCAATTTGTAGCTAAAGACATTGAGAATGGTGTTCTTCATGCTCAACTGCCCCAGGTAGTTGAAAATAGTTCTGGGAAGCTCAATATGCAAACTGGTTAGGAGCCTGAAAGACTTCAAAGAGAAGAAAATTTGACCTTCCTTAGTAAAAGGCTTTTGCTCAGTTAAATTCACTTTTAGGTAGGGAATTTCCATAGCGTTTATAAAACACATGAAGAATGTCATTTTCCTTGTAATTGACTTCCTAAACAACCCAGAAAACCAACAAGCTGGAATTCTAGTTGGTACGTTTTTTCTAAATGCCAAAGACGTGTCAAATTTCGTATTTCACCTCCTGGGTCAAAATGTGTCAAAATTCACTCTTATGGTGAATCCCATGGTTGAAACCTGTGCCCATTAAAGAGTCAGGGACATCAAGGGACACACACCTCTCCTGTATGTTAATGCATATAACACTGAGGCTGAAACTTGAGCAGCTATGGGTATGGGGTTTTTTGTTTGTTTGTTTGTTTGTTCTTCCTTTTCAACTCCACTCTTTTAGAGTTGTTCCGGGTGAGTCTATTTTCTTTCTCTACTTTTGAACAGCAGATCTGATTTACTTGGGATCACTTTGGATGGAAGCTAGTTGAATTATAGAATTAACACAAAATGCTAATTCACTATGCTCCTCACCTTTTTTTTTTTTTTTTTTTTTGTAATATAAGGATTTTTTGAACAAGTACATCCTATGACAAGATGTAGCTGTCCTTCAGGTTACTTTCCTGCCAGTTTGCAAAGGAATTTTTCATGGTAGCATTTGGGTCTGTTATAGTGAGTTCAGGGTTAACCTAACCGAATCACTAGCAAAAATTCCTACCAATACGCAAAAAAGTAAAATAAGTCCATTGGGGTCATACCTCAGTATCCAGGGATAGAAAAATTATCTGCAGAAAATCCTTGACAACTAATACCATCCCAACCCCTCCACACTCCTGCCTGCAGAGATTTACCTTAACTCCTTATGGAAAACCTTAGGCCAAAAATTAAGGCATGTTTTTCTGCCTTATTGTGAATTCTTACTCAATTTCTCACTTAGATTTCAACAAAATCTCTATGTGATTCCCAGCCCTATTTTTAGTGTATTGCTTCCATATTTAACCTATGTCTTTGTGTGATTAAAAAAAAAAAAAGACTTGCAGATTCTTCATAAAAAAGGTGGCAATCGTAATAATAGTATGATTCATAGCAAAAAGTCATTTGTGCAGGGACAAAAGATGAAACGAAACAATTGTATTCAGGATTTCTCAAGTATTTTTAATTTGAATAAAATAAGCAGCTTGGGAATTGTTTAAATCACCTTTGAAAACAAATCCCAACCTACAAGAGCTATTATGGATCAGAAAGCTTTTGTGTGAAGCTATTCATTACCAAGAGAACATTACAAAGGAAGAGTTCTATTAAAAAGCCAAATCAAATTTTAAATTAAATTAAACCATAATACTGGTAAATTTCTTCTATTATTTTAAATGTGTATTATGTGTACATATATGTATACGTGTGTATGAGAATAATATACTGCTCTTTCTATGTCTCTGCTATCCAGACTGTCCAGCAATTGATGAAAACAACAAAAAAAGAAAATTTTATTTCCAAATATTCTAATATTTGTGGTTACAAAAATACATACAAATAATTTTTCCTCTGATTTCTTCTTTAGGAGCTTAGTTCCCAGATAAGAGAATATTTGCATATATAAAAATTAAGATAATTAATTAAAGCTAAATTATTCTTATTAACTAATAATCTGAGTATTTCAGATTATATAGTCATAAACTTAAATAATAATATCAATAGAGATGAAAAATTAATATGATGGCTCCAAATGTTTATATGTATATGTGTATTTATTTATTTGTATCATCTCAAGTTAATCAATAAATAATGGCCTGGCAGCAACATTCTGGAACCCCTTTTGCATTTCAGCAATGGTGCATTATCTCAGCAGAAATATGAAAGAAAATTTTAAATCCACTCCTGACTCTTTCGTTGGACTGCTAGGTTACACTTCAAAACTCACCTGTGCTGTGTTTGTCTCACCTAGAAAATTGGGCTAAAATTCTTCCTTCTTCACAGATAATTTATGTAAAAATGCCCCCCCATTGCATATCAAGTAGAAAATAATGTTGTCAATTTCCATATTCTTTTGAAGAAGAATTATTGTGAAGCAACCTGCACAGTTATAAATGAAAGGTGGAAATTTAAGGAGAATAATAATCGATAGCTGTGAAATTTGAAAAGCTGTGAAATCCAATTAGACAAGGGAAGAGTTAACATATGAGAACTCCCAAAAGCTTAGATGACTTTGGAAACACAGATCAAAAACAAAGAGACGGAAAGTATAATTAACTCCATTACTGCTCAGTCAAATGAAAACAGCCATGACATCCTTTCTTATTTATGACACCAGCAAATAGCTCAATTCCACTCCTGGATATTGCTGTAGGACAGCACTGGTTCCACAGCAGGTGAAACAGAAACAAGCTGCTAAAATTTATGTCACTAGATCATGTTATAGATATAAGATTTATGCAGAAGTCCCATAAAAATTAAGTAGCTTTTATATCTTCTTATAACAATTCTTGTTCTCTAGCAAACAAAAGTCTATATATAGAAAGCTGGAATTTTCTAAAGTGCATTTAGAATAATAAAAAGCGTATTTACTTAGATATATATTTAGTCTCAGATATTGGATGTTACCAATAACAATAAAAAGTCCTTATGTAATCAAGTCATCTATTTACATTTATGAAATATTTTCATTTCTGAGTTGTCTTCCTTAGTAACTGGAAAATTCATCAATGTGGTATATATTCACCATTGTACAGAAGGTGCCAAAGGAAGAGTGGCAAAGGGAATACACAAGTCACTCACATTTTCTGGAATGTCCTTCAATTGTTTTCCACCTTTATTCTAATCTTCCTGCTGAAACCTTGCCTCCCCACTTTACCTCCCATCCTTCAACCCAGTTGGAAATAATATTACCCTCTTTCGAACACCGGAAGCACTTGCTAACCTTAGTCTGTTAGCTTCGAGAACCGGAATTGTATCTTAATTACTGATATTTCTACTGCCTATGGCAGTTCCTGGTGTGTAGTAGTTATTTGATAAATGTATGTATCAGTAAAGAATTTCATGTGCGTATAGATTCCATTACCCCAAGTCAGATAGCAGGGACTCCCTTACATTTGTTTGTATCTATCTTCAATGTCTAGAATAAGTCCAATAAATGCTCAATAAATATTAGTTGGTTGTCTAATTTCCTGAGTTTAATAGTTTTACAGCAATATAATACCTCTTATTCACAACTAGTGAGAGTATAAATTGGTGCAACCATTTAACGGCACTTTGTTTTTACACTTAGTATCAAGACTGTTCATAGCAGCATAGTTTGTAAGTGTGAAAAGAGATAATGGATTGCAAGTGATGTATTCCTATAAGAAATGTCATAGAATTGTGAAAAAGTATCAACTACACAAGCCATCATAGATGACCCTCCCAGAGATACTGAAAAAAAATTGCATATCTTTTACATGAAGTTTTAAAGCATGAAACCAATGCTATCTATTGTGTCATATGCTATCATAACCATATTTTTTTTTTTTTTTTTTTTTTTTTGAGACGGAGTCTCGGTCTGCCGCCCAGGCTGGAGTACAGTGGCCGGATCTCAGCTCACTGCAAGCTCCGCCTCCCGGGTTCCCGCCATTCTCCTGTCTCAGCCTCCCGAGTAGCTGGGACTACAGGCGCCCGCCGCCTCGCCCGGCTAGTTTTTTGTATTTTTAGTAGAGACGGGGTTTCACCGTGTTAGCCAGGATGGCCTCGATCTCCTGACCTCGTGATCCGCCCGTCTCGGCCTCCCAAAGTGCTGGGATTACAGGCTTGAGCCACCGCGCCCGGCCCCATAACCATATTTTTAATACATGGGAATAAAAAGCACTAAAGTACTTTTAACCATGTGGTTAGTAGGGTAAGGAAAGAATATTGCAGCCATGCAGAGGCCAGTTGCATAAGTAATGTTTTACTTTCTGAGCTGGATGCTGAAAACATGAAATTTTTAATTACACACAGTCCTCAACTTACAATGGTTTGACTTTTTTTAACTTTACCGTGGGTTTACTGGGGTATTAAATGCATTTTTGCTTATCATTTTTGTCTTACAATGGGTTTATGGGCATGTGACGCCATTGTAAGTTAAGGAGTATCTTTATTGTTACTCTCTTTACCTTTCTATAAATCTGAGGTAGTTTTTAAAGGACTAAGAATAGAATATTAACAAGATAGTAGCTAATCTATCATGGTATAAATATCCTAATTTGATTCTTCTTTTTATTGTTTCAAAATTAAATAAAACACTGCCTTGAAAAGAACTGTGCACAGACATGAGGAGTGCCCTTTAGATCAAACATGGCAAAGGGACATGAACTGCAAATATGAAAGCCCACAAAAAGCAACAGGAGAACTTTGAAAACAAAAGAGATGTATTCTTTAGCCACTCAGTAATTATATGAATGGAGCTAGAGTGGTCAAGAAGCCACCAGAGATCCTCTTCTGCCAACAGTCTCATCCTGAGGAAGGCTCTCCTCCATTCTTTATAAATTGAGTGAACCCATAACTTATCCACGTAACATAGTTTTGAAAGTGATGAGGGATGCTAATAAAAAACTTCACTGGGACAAAAAAATGTAAACCGGGACTGTCCCAAACAAATCAGGATGAGTAGGTGTACTATGACTACAAAGTCATCATTGCTAGATGTCCCATTGTGGTAACAGGTCTATCTAATTTAATGAATTTTATGAAGTCAACATGAAAAGGGAAGCGTAAGTGTTCTTTGATTAAGTTTCTAACAATATAGACACTCAATTTGAAACACTATTTTTTTGATGAACTGAAAAATAAACTGACAAAAATCGGGTGGACATAGAAGGGAGGGGAACTAAATTCCTCTTCTTTCATAGTGACCTGTCTAGAAATTTTGTCTAAAATTGATCAATCAGGAATAGCCATTGCAGGCATTTATTTTAGAGTAATAGTGGCAATTTAGAAAGTTTTAAGTGGTTATCTCCAAGGAGTGGAATTGCGGATGAAGGAACAGTTAGGAGGCTTTTCATTTTATATCATTTGATATGGTTTGACACCATTCTTTACTGTAAGCATGCATTATTTTTATAATTTAAAAATGTTAAAAATTAGCTGGGTGCAGTGGCTCACACCTGTAATCCCAGCACTTTGGGAGGCCATGGTGGGTGGATCACTTGAGCTTAGGAGATCAAGACCAGCAACATAGTGAAACCCTGTCTCTACTGAAAATACAAAAATTAGCCAGGCATGGTGGCAGGTGCCTATAGTCCCAGCTGCTTGGGAGGCTAAGGTGACAGAATTGCTTGAGCCTGGAGATGGAGGCTGCAGTGAGCTAAGATTGTGTCACTGCACGCCAGCCTGGGCAATAGAGTGAGACCCTGTCTCAAAAAAAAAAAAAAAAAAAAAAAAAAAGTTTAAAATTAGAAAAATTACAATGCCCAGAATTGACAAGGACATTGGGTAACTAATAGTAATACCTGATAATCAATGAGCATTTAATATATGCCATGTACTGTGTTAAATGCTTAATGTGGGTTATCTCATTTAATCTTCACAACAACCCCATAAGTTGTTATGCCCATGTTCTAGACGAGGAAACGAAAACAGTGGGAGGTAATTTAATTTGCACAAAGTCACATAGCCAGACCTGAAATTTATGCCCAGATAATTTAACCCCGAAGTCCAGACCCTGAAATCATTCTTCTATTCTACCTCCCACTTGAACGGGTCACTCACATTGCAGTGAATATAAATGAGTATACGTTTCCATATGGTATTTTGATAACACATATCAAAACTTCTAGAGTGTGCATACCCTTTGACCCAGAAATTCCATTTCCATGTCTTTATGCTAAGAAATAATAGTAAATATGCCCCAAGGGATATATGAAAGGGCATCCATCTCAACAATGCATATGAAAGCAAAAAAAAAATAGATATAGATATTCATCAATAGAAATTGATTTTGTAAAATTGTAATATATTCATACAATAGAATACTCTCAATCTGGACTTGTTTACACAGAAGATTTACATTCATACTTTTGTATTAAAAAAGCAAGTTACAA
Organism: Chlorocebus sabaeus; assembly: GCF_047675955.1. Taxonomy (NCBI): domain Eukaryota; kingdom Metazoa; phylum Chordata; class Mammalia; order Primates; family Cercopithecidae; genus Chlorocebus; species Chlorocebus sabaeus. The sequence goes on along the minus strand of NC_132928.1, from coordinate 11,353,611 downwards.
AACAATGTGCATATACGATCTTGTTTTTGTAAAAAGTAAAAATGTATATACATATACACAGAAACTAGTCTGGAAGGCTTTCCCACAAATGCCATTTTCTGAGAAAGGTCATCTCTGGCAACTTGACCTAAGCAGTTCTTCCCCTGTTGACTTTTCATCATGATTCTCTGTTTTTGGTCTTCATAAGAGTATTTATAGGCTGGGCATGGTGGCTCATACCTGTAATCCCAACACTTTGGGAGGCCATAGCAGGATTGCTTGAGCCCAGGAGTTGGAGACCAGCCTAGGCAACCTAGTGAGACCCTGCCTCTACAAAAAATAAAAAATTAGCCAGGTATGGTGTCATGTACCTGTAGTTCCAACTACTTGGGAGGCTGTGGTGGTAGGATCCCTTTCACCCAGGATATCAAGGCTGCAATGAGCCATGATCACGTCACTACACTCCAGCCTGGGTGATAGAGCAAACCTGTCTCAAAAAAAAAAAAAAAAAGAAAAAGAAAAAGAAAAAAAAGAAAGTGTTAGGCATACTTATTTGCTTGCATTCTTATTAATTATTTGTGTCTTTCACCAACTTTATACTAAATGAGGGCAGGAACCACATCGGTATCACTCACCACTATTTATCCAACCTGAGTGGTACAGAATATGTACACCATAAATACTTGTTAAACTAATGTTGAACACATTCATTTGCAGGCGAACTTTGCTTTCAGCTTGATGCCGTCATCCATTGTTTCCACTTTTATAAGAATGGTCAGTATGGGTCTTATAATTAGGAAAAAACCAGAGCTATTTTCATCATGGTATAGCCAGTCAGTCAATCTATCAATAGTGAGGCAGCACTGACAAAATGAAAAACCTCACCAGATTTGCATCCACAAGACTTGATCCAGTTCAGACACTTACTAGCATGGGTGTCATGGGTGTAACTTAAACCTCACTCACATGCTCGCTCCCTTTCTTTTCTTTTTTAACTTTTAAAGCATAGTTCTGTTATTCTCATTGAGAAATGTATTCCAATATTCATATGCAGAGCCAAGAACTTGGTTACCTGCTCCCAGGAGGCTGGAGAATCTTCCAGTCCCCATGGCCCAAGGTGGACCAGAAAGAGGCAAGGGGCAGGGACTACAGAGGCAGAGCTGCTAATAATATGCTTTTTCATTGTTTTTGTTTGTTTTGTTTTTGGAAGGCTTCAGAAGGTGGAGGTCATAACTTAATGGGCTTTAAAGAAAAAGAGCTTAAAGCTGGCTTAAGGAAGCCAGCGCTCCCTCTCATTCTTTTCAAAGAGAATAGGCTGACCTAGCCCCAGCCTCCCATTGTCAAAAGAATAATAGTCATTCAATAAATATTTGTTGCAAAAAAGAATGAATAAATGAATATGTAAAACATTCTTTTCATTGGTCTTGCTGTGGCAATAAAAGCCATAAAAATCATCACCGAAAAACGTAAGATTTGATAAAATAGAGTTTGGAGAAGAAAAAAAATGTATTTATAAATTAATTTGTTTTCAATATAAGACCTTGTATGTAAGGTTCCAACACAGTGAATTTTTACAGTGAAGCTATAAACTCTAAAATGGGGATTATGAACGTGGACAATATAATTTATAATACTTGCATAGCTTTCAATTATTCAGGTGCTCAAAGCCCAACAAATTGAATAATGAACAGGGGTAATGAATTGAACCCTGAGAAGATGATAACAGAAAACCCTGGGTAGTCACCACAGAGGAATTCACGTACAGAAGTAGCCCTGAACGAAATAAACTTGTTTGAAGGACACATTTTCTCTTTCAAGCCAAAACATTATGGAACAGTAATGCAAGTAGGAATTGCTTTTAAGAAATACCTGTTAAAGGCATAAGGCTGCTAAAATAGTATATTTCAGATGACCAAACAGAGAATTCGAATCATAAATTGGCCTGTTACATTCTCAGATAGTGCAGGTTCTCTATTTCATTATTTTTAACAACAGTGGGAGGGGAGGAATGCGGTCATATAAATTATTAAGCACCATCGCTTTCGATTTAGGCTTGGAGGTGTGTTGATATTCCACAGAATTTAAAGCACAGAGTTCTTAACAGTATTTCATACAACACTGCAGATCAGAGATTTAAATAATGAAATGGCTTCTGGTCTCACTGTGCAGACCTGGGTTGGATGATGCACGCTTGTGTCTGCAAGTGAAGGTTCTGAAGGAATGATGGATGCTAAGCCTTTTACCCACATCCCTTCTCCCAGTGATACTGCAGACCAGCATAATATGCACTCGCCAAATATCATGGCCAGATTTTAATTAAATACAATTTGCTAAAGTCAATAAATATTAACAATTCCTCTCACCTTCAACCCCTGTTACCATCACATACCTACTTACTCTACACACTCATCATCCTACTACATAAAACGCATTTACTCAAAGCAACTTAAAAAATAATCTCAGTTTTCTAGGCTGCAGGCAGGGAGGCAATACTGTATAGTGATTGGTGCTTGCCTATGGGGTCAAACGCTGGTTTCTAGATATATTTTAAGCAAACTACTGAATCTTCTAATCTTCAGGTTTTTAAAATCTGCATAACGGGGATAATAATAGTACCTACCTCTGGCCGTGTGCGGTGGCTCACGTCTGTAATCCCAGCACTTTGGGAAGAAGAGGTGGGCAGATCACTTGAGGTCAAGAGTTCAAGACCAGCCTGGCCAACATGGCGAATCTCTGTCTCTACTAAAGATCCTAAAAATCAGCCAGGTTTAGTGGCAGCGCTTGTAATTCCAGCTACTTGGAAGGCTGAGGCATGAGAATTGCTTGGACCCAAGAGGCGGAGGTTGCAGCCTGGACGACAGAATGAGACTTTTCTCAAAAATAAACAAACAAATTAATGAATACTAGTACCTACCTCATAAGATTATTGGGAGTATTAAATAAGATCATATATGCAAAACATTTAGTAATAGTTCCTGGTTCATAGTTAGTACTCACTAAGTGTTAGCTATTATTATTGGCTAAAGCTGCATTGGCAAAGACTGTCAAATATATCTCAGAGACATTGAGATACCTGGCACCTGTAAATGCAAATTCATAAGTCACAGGAGCTTTTTAAATGACCGTTGTTGACTCAGGGATTTCAGTGGTTGTTAATGCTACTGTACACTTAGAAATAGCTTTGTAGCCGTAGACATGGAAACGTTCACATGGATAATGAGTGCTTATTTACCTCTGCCGATTGTTTTGATGGGTAGACAAAAACAGAGCAGCAGTTCGAGAAGAATTGTCAAGGTGTTACATCTATTAAACTTGTGCCTATATAACTTGAGTTTGATTCTTCTGATACTAGAATATTGTTCTACCCAATGGAATTAATGATTAACCCAAATCTGTCAAAAAGGTGAACAGTACATAGCCCTAAAATCAATTTTTCTAGTGAAAGGATCTCATATAAAATTCTCAATGGTATTAGTATTTTGCCACTCCAGAAAACGAAAAGCAATTTAAAACTATTGAGGTGCATCAGGACTTTTGTCAGATCCAGATGTAAATCTGCTAGAATATCTGAAATGTTTTGGATTTCATTTTTGGTCACCCAATAATCAAGGAAACACAGAAGGTGGAAATTAGTAGAGAATGTAAATATCATCCAATCTGACCACTTTATTTTACATATATATAAAATATTTATTATATATATAAATTTTATATATATATATATATATATGACAGAGCCCTGCTCTCTTGCCCAGGCTGGAGGGAAGTAGTGCGATCTCAGCTCACTGCAACTTCTGTTTCCTGGATTCAAGTGATTCTCCTGCTTCAGCTTCCCAAGTAGTTGGGACTACAGGTGTGCACCACCCTGCCTGGCTAAATTTTTTTTTAATTTTATTTTTAGTAGAGACAGGGTTTCACCATGCTGGCCAGGCTGGTCTCAAACTCCTGACCTCAAGTGATCCACCTGCCTCAGCTTCCCAAAGTGCTGACATTACAAGCATGAGCCACCACACCCAGCTGATCTGATCACTTTATATTATTTATATTAGAGATGAGGAAACCAGGATCAAGAAAGGAAACTGTGCTTCAAAGAGCCAAGATTCAAAATTTTTTTTCATAGATCATAAGCATATTTTCAACTGATGCACATGGCTGCTGAAACGCCCAGAAGACCTTGGTGGTATATGGGAAGAGTACAGATCACAAGGTATAAATTCTCATTTAGCACTTTTAGTTTACAATCTCTAGCAAAGTAATAGCGCTCTCTCTCTCTCCATATGTGTGTGTATGTGTGTGTGTATGTATACGTATATATACACATATATACAAATATACAAGTATGTGTATATCATATACATGTATATATACATATATACACACATATGTATATATACACACATATATATACACACGCACACATGTATGCATATATACGTACATATACATATGTGTATATATGTATATGTGCATGCGTGTGTGTGTGTATATACTTTTTTTTTTTTGAAATAGGATCTCACTCTTACCTAGGCTGGAGTGCGGTGGCATGATCTCAGCTTATTGCAACCTCAACCTCCTGGGCTCAAGTGATCCTTCCACTTCAGCCTCCTGAGTAGCTAGGATCACAGATGTGTACCACCAGACCAGGCTAAGTTTTAAAGTTTTTTGTAGAGATGGAGTTTCACTGTGTTGCCTAGGCTGGTCTCGAGCTCCCAGGCTAAAGTGATCCTCCCACCTCAGCCTCCCAAAGTGCTGGGATTACAGTTGTGAACCACTGTGCCCAGTCAGTTCTCCATATATTAATACAAATACATGGCTATAAGTTTAAACTTTTAAGATAAAGCTGAAGAAACTAGTTCAATCAAATTTACTTTACATATAGCATTTATGTACTTAAATTAAGCATTTGATTTTCCTCTTGCTATTTAAATTATGAAACCCCCAATTAAATTTTAAGATATTTAAGCATAGAAATCTCTTTTCCTTTTTAAAATCACCTAAAATATATAGAACATGTTCACTATCGGTTCCCATTAAATACTGCAGAATGAATGAGTTCCAGAAGGAAACATTTCAAACTGTAATTGCTGAGGGACTATGGACTCTGAACTCTTAGAAACCTTGAAAAAAATAATTTTGTTTAAAGGCGACCTAGAACAACAATTTACAACATGACCTTTGATAAGTCAATTAACCTCTTTGGACCTCAGTTTCTTCACCTGTAAAATGAAGACATTGGCCGGGATAATGTCTAAGGAGCCTCTAGGTCTACCCTTCTATGATTCTGCGTGACTTCATTTCTGTGTTCTCACTGCACAGAGTGGTAGGTTATACCCGTCACCCCTTCTAATAGCCATTCAATCTTACTTCCAAAAGCCAGGTCCCACTGGTGTTGGAGAATGTGTTGCTTGTTTCTAGTGTTCAGTGGAAAGTTCGGTGGTGGGGAACAGATGAGGATTGATGTCCCTGCTGTGGCCACCGCCAGGAAGCAATTTCAGCCCTTCTGCACAGGGGCTCTCTGCTCAGGGCTGGGGACATTTTGAGATTGCTGCAAGGAAAATGACCACTGGTACAATTCCAACACAAGAGCCTTGTGTTTTGGGATGTCTTTTGCCTGGATGTCACTTTGCTCTAGTGAATATTTGGGCTGGAAAAAAATGTGTATTTATTGATTTGCTGGTGTTTAGGGGCTTCTTTTCTATTCAGAAAAGTACAGAGATGTATCCTTTGAAATCACAGAGACATAGAAAATCTCCCTTTGTCCTCCATTACGAGGTCTCCACTTAAACCAATGTTTATAGCCATAATCAGGAGTCTTTGTTTTACTCTCTGGAGACTTTCAGGATGTACACAGGTTTAGAAAGAACTAAAACTCCTCCCCAAACTCATTAAACTGGCACAAAGAGAGTGCCTTTACAAAGAAGAAGCCAAAAGGAGGAAAGAAAGTTGGTTTAGGTAAGAGTGGTGTGAATATTCTACTTGAATAAATCTTATTAGCTAAGCATATAGCAAAGAAAAAAATACTACCAAAGACGAGAAACACAGAGTACCCTATAACAGCAGAAATATCAAAAAAGTAAAATGTTACACAACTTCTCAGTTGAAGATAGTTTTGACAGTTTTACTACAATAGGTTTCATTGACAAAGTAGGGTTGCAAATGGCAGTTGGTTTCTTGGACAAAGCTATGACTCATCCAAAAGCCTATGGAAAGAACAGGATAAGTAGAAAATTACCTGAAATTGCAATCTCCTCCTTAACACCAAAAACCCCTTTAACATGCTTATTCCTAGACTGCCCAAAAGTTCCCTATGAACACATTAATTTTGAGAAATTAGCTTCAATAAGTAAGCCCTTAGAAAAAAGTATGCCAATTTGAGAGAGAAGGAGAAAGCAACATCTTTTAGTTAAGGCAGTTTCAAAATGGAACAACTTCAAAGTATCCACTTTGCTTCTTCTGAAGATCACAACTTTGCTTGGAAAGTTTTTCTGTGTGTTTTTGTTTTTGATCTAATAGTAGGTCAGAAATCTCATTGCGAATGCTCTAAACATTTTCTGCACCTTTACCTTCACTGTCATTGATGCATTCATTCATTCACTTACTCTCTCATTCTTTCCATAAATACTTGAAGAGACAATATTGAAAATCAAGGCAAGTTCCTATCTTTAAGTAGATTATCAAGTCTACAACCAACTCAGACGACAGTTTGGAATACTGGCTCTTCTTATAAGCTGTCCAAGAGCAAGTGACTAAAAATCTCCAAACCTGTTTCCTCATCTGTAAATGAACACAATAGCATAATCCTAATAGACTGTTATGGGACTGAAGTAAGATAAAGTACACAAAATTCCTAGGATAGGCCAGGTGCGGTGGCTCACGTCTGTAATCCCAGTACTTTGGGAGGCCAAGGCGGACCAATCACTTGAGTTCAGGAGTTCAAGATCAGCCTGGCCAACATGGTGAAACCCTGTCTCTAGTAAAAATACAAAAATTAGCTGGGCGTGATGATGGGTGCGGTAATCCCAGCTACTTGGAAGGCTGAGGAAGGACAATCGCTTGAATCTGGGAAGCAAAGTTTGCAGTGAGTCGAGAACACACCACTGCACTTCAGCCTGGGTGATAGAACGAGACTCTGTCTCAAAAAACTAAACAAAACAAACCTGGGACAGTACCTGGAACATAGTAGGATCTCAGTGAGTAACAGAAAGAATTATCATCATCATCATTGCTATCATTATTTCTCTGATATACCCTCATATGCTAACTACCTTCCAGTGTTTACAGGTAGTTCTACTTTAAGGCAGTTTTCAAAACAAGGGAAGAGACTACATTCTCTCAATAATAAACCATCTTGTTTGTCTTATCATTTTCAAAACCATAAAATCATAGGAACAGGAACTGTCATACTATGTCCCATCCACTCAAGGATTCTGTCACCAACACAGACAGTAAAGACTAAGTTGTTAGTAATAATCGTCACCATTAATGGAGCCCTTAATATTTACAAGGCATGCACTAAGTACTATATGGATTATTTCATTCACACTTGATCTTAGCCAAAAGGCTCAGAAGCGATGGATTATTATTCTATTTAATCCTAAAAATAAAAAACTCTATGAAGTTGGCATTTTTATCCCATTTTTCAGGTGAAGGTTGGGGATGTATGGGGAGTTGCTTGGGAAAGATGGTTTCTCTTGCCCAAAGTTCACACAGCTAGTAGGTAAATAAACCAAGGTATGAACCCAGGTCTCTCTTCTAACTAAATTTTATGCCTTCAAGTAGGACTGAGGACCTAATTTTCTTCTGTAGAAATGTAATAGTATAAACATTTAGAGGAGGGAGGAATATTTGATTTTTTTTTCAGTATAAGAGCATCTTTTGAGAAAATTAGGACCTGAAGTATCTTCCCCACCTAAACTGTGAAATCTCTTGGGTATGCAGCCCAAGATATATATGCTTCAAAGTTCCTCAAAATGATTTTGATCTTTTTTTTTTTTTTTAAGAAAAAAAAAATTCCCTAAAGCCCATTTGCAGCTCCGACATACACAGATTTGTTCACATTCTTTCTTGATCAATTTATACTTTTTGCCAGTACCACCCCACAGAATACTGAATCCCCAAAATTAATTAGATGTGTAAAGTTGTACATTCTAACTTTTAAAATTTGCTTTAAACTTATTTAGATTTAGTTTCAAACTGTGGCTTCTCTTTAAAGTATTTCTGGCTTTGATAAACATGTTCAGGTTTATTTATCCACATTATTTATATCTTCATGTTCCCTTTCAGAGGCAAAATTTTGACAACCTTATAATTTTCTCCCACCTCATTTCCTCGACCATTTTAGTTATTTTTCTCTGAAACTTCTTTAGTTCTTTAGATTATGTTGTGGAATGTATGTTTGTGTTTCCCCAAATTTATATGTTGAAACCTTAACCCCTAATGGGATGGTATCAGGAGGTGGAGACTTCGAGAGGTGATTAAATCCTAAGAGTGAAGCTCTCAGGATGGAATTCATGCCCTTATGAGGAGAGGTAGGAGAGAGTTTGCTTCCTCTTCCTCTTTCCTCCCTGCTAAGTGAGGGTACAAGGAATTCTGTCCGTAAAATGGAAAGAAGACTTTCAACAAGAATGTGACCATGCTGGCACCCTGATCTCAGACTTCCAGCCTCCCAAACTGTGACAATAAATACTTGTTGTTTAAGCTGCCTGGTCTGTGGTATTTTTGTTACAGCAGCCAGAGCTGTCTAAGACAGATTGTATATCAGTGGCCCCGATGAATCACACTTCCTACTATCCATACTTGTGTTTAGTCACCTCCCACATTAACTTGCTTTCACTTGGCCATGACTTGCTTTCACTGATAGGACATCAGCAGACATAAAGATACAGCAGTGCAGTAGAAAAAGCTTAGGCTTTGGAATTAGAAAGACCCTGGTTCCAATCAGAGATCTGCAATTTGTTAGTCAAGAAAATGGAAATGTGATTTGATTCTTCTGGTCCTCATTTTGAGAGGCAGGTTGAAGTGGTAGAAAGAAACTCAACAGAGCAAGGTTTGAATCCTTGCCCTGTTGTTTACCAGCTACACTTGTGCAAGTTATTTAACTTCTCTGAGTTCAGTTTCCTCATCGATAGAATGGGTATAGTAATATTTACTGGAAAACTTTTAATATTTTACAATTAGTAGCTCACAAGTAGTAGGCAATTGAGAAACTGCAGTAATTGTTGAATGACTAATTCATACTATTTTGACCTAATTTTTCATGTTCACAAAGAAATCATCCAAAATTGTTAATAGTTGGCTATAGTATTCATGATATTTGTATATCATAGCTTGGTTTAACATGTCTTTCATAAATAATATATTTATTTTCATTTCATAAAAATTAGAAAAGGTAAGAAAAAAAACACTCAAAATTTTTCATTTCCTACCACCATAAATTAATAATCATCAATACTTTGATGCCTGGACATTCAGATATTTTTCTAAAACCCTAGGACATATAATAAATACTGTTTTGTAATTTGCTCTTTTTTCCCCTTAAGAACACATTGTGAATATCTTTACATGTCTGTAACCATATTCCCAAGACTGCATTATTAATGACTGTTGCATATACCATTGTATGACTATATCAAAATTTATTTAACTAATCCCAAAGTTCACATTAAATAGTTGCTGCAATTTTGTTTACTTGAAACTATAATCCATGTACAAATCAAATCAATTACCAGATTTCGATAGAAAAAGATTTCGTACTAAATTTAACGAACATCTTCAATTTATAGATGCCACACTGGAAACTAAAAAGATGGGCTGAGTTATTAAATATACATTTGGCTCATATCTTTCCAGGACCCAAGTCCCTGCCTGGGAATGTTTGTTGACTGGAGAAGTATATCAACACACCTGCACTAATGGCACTCTTGTTGCTTGGATAGCAAATCAACCTAGCTTTGTCCCAGACAGGGGTACTGTAGGCACCGCTGGAAAATCAAGTCTGTTTTTTCCTTCCTATAGACTTGTAGGAAAACATGCTTTTCAAAGCTGATTTGTAAGGCCAGGCACGGTGGCTCACACCGGTAATCCCAACACTTTGGGAGGCCAAGGCGGGCAGATCATCTCAGGTCAGGAGTTCAAGACCAGCCATGGCCAACATGGTGAAACCCCGTCTCTACTAAAAATACAAAAATTAGCCGGGAGTGTTGGCGCGCTCCTGTAATCCCAGCTGCTTGGGAGGCTGAGGCAGGAGAATAGTTTGAACCTGGGAGGTGGAGTTTGTGATGAGCCGAGATTTTGCCATTATACTCCAGCCTGGCCCACAGAGCGAGACTCTGTCTCAAAAGAGAAAAAAAAGCTGATTTGTAGCTTGTCCACAAGTAGAGCTGAGCTGCAAATGAAAGACGCTGGTATACTGAAGCAGCTTGATCAAGCCAAGAGACCATTTGACAAGATGCTGCTAGGCCTGCTGGAAACCCTTGCTCTGAGAAATAAGAAACTGAACTGCAGAACCAGCCTGATGATGAGCATCTGTTTTTATAATAAAACTCTTCTTCAAGTCTGACAAAGTCATGGGGGCTCACTAACAATTCTCCAGGGAGAAAACTAGAAATAAGACACCAAGACCATTCTCCAAATGGCTCTGCGAAATTGAGAGTTGAAGTTTAGAGTCACAGCTCTAACAATAGGCCAAACCCTTCTTGAGGACTCGCTGTGGGTCAAGTACTATACTTACTTTTACATGCATTTAATTCATGTAATTGTCACAACAACCCCACGAGGCAGGGGCTTATATTATCCTCATTTTTCAGAGAAGAAAACTGAAGCCCAAAGAGGTCAGGTGGCTTGCCTTGGGTCTCATAAAGAAGAGACATCTGGAAGTCTAGAGCCCAAATTATTGTGCATAACTTCTACTATGCTGACTCTTCAGAGCTATGAGCCATTCCTCTCCAAGATAAAGCTTCCACGAATTGTGCTAACATCTTAGGTTGAAGAAGTAGACACCAACGGGTGGCTAGCTTGCACAAATCTTTTCCAAAGAATCCCACGTAAAAGTATGTAATTTTGAAGAAGAACAGGGAGTTTTGACTCTAGTTTCCTGTTCTGAAATCATTTCTCATCAAGAAAAGATAAAACTCATTTTTAGCAGTTTGTGGGAAGGTTGTAGGGAATTACTTGAACTTCTTCACATCTAAGACTGTCCAAGACTATAGAAACTTAGGTATTCTGGCCAGGTATGGTGGCTCACACCTGAAATCCCAGCACTTTGGGAAGCCAAGGAGAGAGGATGGCTCAAGCCCAGGAGTTCAAGACCGGCCTACATAGAGAGAACCTGTGTCAATTTTTAAAAATAAAAATATAAATAAAAAAGAAAATAAAAATGAGAAACTTAGGTGTTCTATGTAACAACAGAAGTCTTTCTAAACTGATGCATCCATAACTGCCATTGAACTGGTGAGACTTTCTAACTGTAATATAAAGCAGGTAACAAACAATTAACAGGGTTTATATATTCCAAGCACTTCTTAAGGCACATTTAAAAAATACTAATTCTCAGAACAGCTTTTGTACTTCATACTATTATTACCCCATTTAAAGACAAGGAAACAGGCCCAGAATGATGAGTAACTTGGTCACACAGCTAGTAGGCAGCAGAACTCAAGTTTGGCTCCAGCGTCGTTGCTCTTAAATGCCGTGCCATAGTGGTCCTGTAAAATAAAGGAGACCACCTAAGTCTCTGACAGTTAAATGTCTGTGCATATAAACTACAATTGATACAGAGATACAAAGAGTTATGGACATCACAATTCAGAAATCCAGTTGTCATATTCATGAGCATTTCTTCAGTACAAAATAATTCATGGAACTCTGTCTCACCTACGACTAGAAGCTTCATATCCAACAGCTTTGCTGCCCAGTCCAATTACTCAAACACATCAGCTAGTTCGGTTTACAGAGAACAAGCAACTTGTTGGTTAACCAGTCCTTTCTCACATTGGTCAACTGTTTGGGGTTGTGAAGACATAATATGATTAAAATACATTGATAGAGTTTGTTTGGGGAGGCAGAGATAGCTCTGTTTGGTGGGGAGAACATAGGCAGTCTAAGACGCAATGTGACATTTTCAAGGATTACATTTATAAAAGGAAGATTCAACAAACAGAGGTTTCTATAAACAGAGTAACTTTGGGTGGGGAGAGCTTTGTGTTTGATACGGCATCCAACACATGGATTAAGAAATTAAAGTTCTAATCTTGTTGAGAATAGGGTGGACTGGGATCAGTAACTCATGCCTGTAATCCCAACACTTTGGGAGTCCCAGGTGGGAGGATGGCTTGAGCTCAGGAGTTCAAGACCAGCAAGCAAAATAGTGAGACCCCATCTATATTTAAAAAAAAAAAAAAAAAAAAAAAATGGTTTAAAAAGAGAATAGGGTGAGATTGTTTTTTTTCCTTTCTTCTGTAACTCTTGCAAGTATACCCTCCACAGACCAACTTTTAGATGTTATCAATGAGACCTATGACCCAGATACTCTCAAAGTAGAGGAGAGATTTCTTAGAAGTCAGAGAACTTTCTTTGCTCTTCTCAGCAAATATGTGTTTTTCCATCATCCTGTAAGATCTGCCTTTTGGCCATATCTACACACACGGCAATCACATAAATGCCTCCAGTCAAGGGCGGGCGCGGTGGCTCACGCCTGTAATCCCAGCACTTTGAAAGGCCGAGGCGGGTGGATCACTAGGTCAGCAGATGGAAACCATCCTGGCTAACATGGTGAAACCCCGTCTCTACTAAAAAATAGAAAAAATTAGCTGAGCGTAACGGCGGGCGCCTGTAGTCCCAGCTACTCGGGAGGCTGAGGCAGGACAATGGCCTGAACCCGGGAGGCGGAGCTTGCAGTGAGCCGAGATCGTGCCACTGCACTCCAGCCTGGGGGACAGAGCAAGACTCCATCTCAGAAAAAAACAAAACAAAACAAAACAAAATGCCTATAGTCAAATGTCTAATTTGAGTTACTTAATCTTTTCTCTATAAATTTTAGGGTTTTTTGTTTGTTCTTGTTGAAGAAGGATATATACCACACCCCCCCCCAATTATTCACTGGGTTCTACATTTGTAGATAACCACGTGAAGAAAACTTTACATGGAGTTCTACTTTCACACGCTGAAGTCACTAGCTGTGTTTAGGGAAGGTTCGTTCTTCACTTGCATTCATCCTCATCTTTATGTGTTGAGATTGTATGAGGATAAATACAAATTATGCCTCTGTGAAGTGGTGATCATCCTGATTTGCAATGAGAAAAGAGAATCTAGAATGGAATTCTGCTTGCTTTACCCATTTGCTCTCAACCCATCCTTATGAAAACTGGTTATAACCACCCCTGTCAATAGTTCAGAACTTCAGTAGGGATGGAGTCTATAATACTACTGGGCAGAATTGGTCTTCTGGTACTGATTTTAGGTGCTTCAGACAAACTTAAGATTTCTTATTTAGTCATTAATTCACTCATCAGAGGCCAATTTTAAGGGACCTCTGTGAATCAGTCACCTCTTTCGAAATCACTCACCATTTATAACCACAAAAAATATAATTAGCATAAAGCAATACTTGTTTAATATTTTGTATAGTAGGAGACTACATTAATACATCTAGATGAATAATGTCAATCAGCCATAAAATGGGAGCCAAATATGTAATTTAAAATTTTCCAACAGCTGTATTGAAAAAAGTAACAAGAAACAAGTTAAAATTCATTTTTATATATTTTATTTAACTCATACATTCAGAATATTATCACCTTAATATATAATCAGTATAAAATTATTAATGAGATATTTTACATTTTTTGGTACTAGGTCTCAATTCTAACCAGCCATATTTCAAGTGCTCAATAGCCACATGTGGCCAGTAACTACCATACTGGACAGTGCAATTTTGGGTCATCAAAAAAGGCTGCAAAGCCAGGTGAGGTGGCTCACACCTGTAATCCTAGCACTTTGGGAGGCCGAGGCAGGGGGATCACTCAAGGCCAGGGGTTCAAGATTAGCCTGGGCAACATAGCGAGACCCTGTCTTAATTTTAAAAATAAAATAAAATAAAGAAGCTGCAAGTCATTAAGTGTAAAGTTAAAATAAAGTGGCTCCAGAAGGCCGATCCATTTTATTAGGTTGGATCTCAACATTGTTTAGTTTCTGCTGAGACTTTAACTACAGATTTATTCTAAAGACAAAGGTTCTGTGTAACTAGGGAACTACTCTCAGCTGAGGGAGCCAGACTCCAGTGCGTTTCTTTTCACAAGGTTAAAGGCCAAGGATATGTCTATAGATCACATAAGTTCTCAATTTTGGTACTATAATTAACAATTTGCTCCATAAAGAGTTAAAAATGAATAAAGGGATTAATAGTATAATACTATTTCAAATCTATTGCTCTTCATATAAAAATAATTTGCCTAACAGAAATCTGTATTATGACTACCCATTACTTATACAGTTCTATTTACAGAAATTTATTCTAAGAAAACATAATTTTAATGGATAAAATTGTCTACCAGAATGTTTGCTTCATCACTATGTATAAAAATAGAAACACCAGAGGTACAAGCAGGAGCTAGTACCATTCCTTCTGAAACTATTCCAAACAATAGAAAAAGAGGGACTCCTCCGTCACTCATTTTATGAGGCCAGCATCATCCTGATACCAAAACCTGGCAGAGACACACAAAAAAAAGAAAATTTCAGGCCAATATCCCTGATGAACATCGATGCAAAAATCCTCAATAAAATACTGGCAAACCGAATCCAGCAGCACATCAAAAAGCTTGTCCACCACAATCAAGTTGGCTTCATCCATGGGATGCAAGGCTGGCTCAACATATGCAAATCAATAAATGTAATCCATCACATAGGCAGAACCAATGACAAAAACCACATGATTATCTCAATAGATGCAGAAAAGGCCTTTGATAAAGTTCAATACCCCTTCAAGCTAAAAACTCTTGATAAACTAGATATTGATGGAACGTATCTCAAAATTATAAGAGCTATTTATGACAAACCCACAGCCAATATCATACTGAATGGGCAAAAGCTGGAAGCATTCCCTTTGAAAACTGGCAGAAGACAAGGATGCCCTCTCTTACCACTCCTATTTAACATAGTATTGGAAGTTCTGGCCAGGGCAATCAGGCAAGAGAAAGAAATAAAGCGTATTCACATAGGAAGAAAGGAAGTAAAATTGTCTCTGTTTGCATATAACATGATTGTATATTTAGAAAACCCCATCGTCTCAGCCCAAAATCTCCTTAAGCTGATAAGCAACTTCAGCAAAGTCTCAGGATACAAAATCAGTGTACAAAAATTACAAGCATTCCTATACACCAATAATAGACAGAGAGCCAAATCATGAGTGAACTCCCATTCACAATTGCTAGAAAGATAATAAAATACCTAGGAATACAATTTACAAGGTATGTGAAGGACCTCTTCAAGAAGAACTACAAACCACTGCTCAAGGAAATAAGAGAGGACAAAAACAAAACGAAAAAAAAAACTTTCATGCTCATGGATAGGAAGAATCAATATTGTGAAAATGGCCACACTGGCCAAAGTAATTTATAGATTCAATGTTATCCCCATCAAGCTACCATTGACTTTCTTCACAGAATTAGAAAAAAACTGCTTTAAATTTCATATGAAACCAAAAAAGAGCCTGTGTAGCCAAGACAATCCTAAGCAAAAAGAACAAAGGTGGAAGCATCACATTACCTGACTTCAAACTATACTACAAGGCTACAGTAACCAAAACAGCATGGTACTGGTACCATATCAGGTATGTAGACCAATGGAACAGAACAGAAGTCTCAGAAATAACACCACACATCTACAACCATCTGATCTTTGACAAACCTGACAAAATCAAGCAATAGGGAAAATATTCTCTATTTAATAAATGGTGTTGGGAAAACTGCCAAGCCATATGCAGAAAACTGGAACTGGACCTCTTCCTTTTGCCTTAATCAAAAATTAACTCAACATAGATTAAAGACCTAAATGTAAGATCTAAAGCCATAAAAACGCTAGAAGAAAACCTAGGCAATACCATTCAGGACATAGGGATGGGCCAACACTTCATGACTAAAACACCAAAAGCAATGGCAATGAAAGAGAAAATTGACAATGGAATATACTTAAACTAAAGAGAAAAAGAAACTATCATCAGAGTGAACAGGCAACCTACAGAATAGAAGAAAATTTTTGCAATCTATCCATCTGACAAAGGGTTAATATCCAGAATCTACAAAGAACATTAACAAATTTACAAGAAAAAACCCTCCATCAAAAAGTGAGCAAAGGATGTGACAGACACTTCTCAAAAGAAGACATTTATGCAGCCAACAAACATATGAAAAAAAGCTCATCATCACTGGTCATCAGATAAATGCAAATCAAAACCACAATGAGATATCATCTCACGTCAATTAGAATGGCGATCATTAAGAAGTCAGGAAACAACAGATGCTGGAGAGGATGTGGAGGAATAGGAATGCTTTTACATTGTTGGTGGGAGGGTAAATTAGTTCAACCATTGTGGAAGACAGCATGGCAATTCCTCAAGGATGTAGGACCAGAAATACCATTTGACCTAGCAATCCCATTACTGGGTGTATACCCAAAGGATTATAAATCATTCTACTATAAAGACACATTCATATGTATGTTTACTGCAGCACTATTCACAATAGCAAAGACTTAGAACCAACCCAAATGCCCATCAATGATGGACTGGATAAAGAAAATGTGGCACACATATACACCATGGAATACCATGCAGTCACAAAAAAGGATAAGTTCACGGCCCTTGCAGGGACATGGATGAAGATGGAAACCATCATTCTCAGCAAACTAACACAGGAACAGAAAACCAAACACTGCATGTTCTCACTTGCAAGTGGGAGTTGAACAATGAGAACACATGGGCACAGGGAAGGGAACATCACACACCAGGGCCTGTTGGGGGGTGGTGGGGTGGGTGAGGGATAGCATTAGGATAAATACCTAATGTAGATGACAGGTTGATGGGTGCAGCAAATCACCATGGCATGTGTATACCACCTATGTAACAAACCTGCACGTTCTGCACATGTATCCCACAACTTAAAGTATAATAATTAAAATAAATAAATAAATTATAGTAAACAACATAAAAGTCCAACAATGCAGGATTGGTTATATACATTATAATACAATAGAGCATTATTCAAATATTCAAAATTATTTTGTAGATATATGCATTAAATATAAAGATGATTTTATATTTTGCTTGGTGAAGAAAGTAGGTTACTGTTTCTAAAAAGTATATGTGTGTGTGTGTGTGTATACCTATATATGTATATATAGATATATACACACACACACACAGTATTCACTGGGGCTTGGTTCCAGGACCCCCATGGATACTAAAAATCTGCAAGTTCTGCAGTGGCCCTGTGGAACCTGCCTTTCCAGTGACTACTATATTTTCCATTCACATTTGGTTACAGATGCAGAACACAGGGACACAGAGGGCTGACTGTATTTATTGGGGAAAAAAAATGTGTGTATAGGTATACTCGTGCAATTCAAACCTGGGTTGCTCAAGAGTCACCTATATATACAAGTAAACATAAAAACCTGAAAGAATATTCACTGTGATGTTAACAATGGCTATGAATGGTAGGATTGCCACTCATTTTTCTTTTTTGCCTATTTGTATTTTCTATTTTTTTCTAACAAATACCTATTGCTTCAATAAAACACATCAGCAATTTTTTAAAATAAAAATGTGCATTTATCTATTGGTTATCTTATTTAAAAAATCTATATATTTGTTGGCCTGAAAAACCCTGATGTACAATTATAAAGGAAGAAACTAGCACAAAATGTAAATGGAATGACTAAAATACTAAGTCTGTTTGGGGAAAGTATACTCCCCTAGAGTTATGGATATCAGGAATGTAATCAGGGGAAAGTTATAATAACAATTCTAGTAGGGAAAAAACTTTTCCTAATATCTCATTTAATTTCAATGAACTGCACTGAAGAAGTTAAAAAAGGACCTAAAATCTTCAGAATTTGGGCCAGCTGTCTGGGATTCTACAACAGAGAGAAAAAATGTTTTCTTTGTTATTTGGTAACTTGCTGCTTACTATAGACCCTAATGACTAACATCGTTACCATTTATCTACAAAGTTTGGTTATGTATGTGTCTTTTTTAGTTTTATTATTTTATTTATTTATTTATTTATTTATTTATTTATTTATTTATTTATTCAATCTAGAAACAGGGTCTCACTATATTGCCCAGGCTGGTCTTGAACTCCTTGGCTCAAGTGATCCACTCACCTCAGCCTCCCAAAGTGCTGGGATTACAGGTGTGAACCATTGCACCCACCAAATATGTTTCTGTAATGTTCAAATAGATATACATTTGATAAAGTAACAGGTGGCCTTTTCTATATTATTCATGTTAATCTGATAATTTGTATATTTATGGTTTTCCCTTATTTTTGCTAACTACTAAAATCCCACATTTTCCTAAAACCTGGAATAAAAGCAGTAACTTCTTAGTTGGACCTGGTTGTACACGCTTGTAATCCCAGCTACTGAGAAGGCTGAGGCAAGAGGATTGCTTGAGTCTAAGAGTTCAAGACCAACCTGGGCAATATAGCAAGACCTCATCTTTAGAAATTTAAAAAAAAAAGGAAGCAATATTCTGTTAGTATAGAATGGGCAGCAGGGGAGGACTCTCTTTCAACCACCAAAAAAAAAATTTTTATATGTACAGAAAGAAGAAAATTACCTATAAAATTCTGAACACTTTTGCATCATTCATTGCAATGAGTATTATTCATTGAATTCTTTCAACTTTCCAAGCTGAAAGGGGTAGATACTGGCTCACTGACAACTACATCAAAAGTAAGGATATTGGCAGTTTCTCCTCAAGTTAAATATACTTGTATTATCATGACCTAGTAATTCCACTCTTAGATATTTACTCAACAGTAATGAAAACATATGTTCCAAAAAAGAATTGTAAAACAATGTTCATAGCTTTATTTAAAAGAGTAAACCACTGAAAACAGCCCAAATGTCCATCAACAGGTGAATGGATAAACAATTGTGATATATTCACACAACAGAATACTGCACAGCAATAGAAAGAAACAAACAATAAATACATGCAAAAACTTGCATAAATCTCAAAAACAATGTGATAGACAAAAGACGCATGACCACTGCATGACTGCATTTATATGTAATGTTCTAAAACAGGCAAAACTAAATTATGGTGACAGAATTCAACAGAGTTAGGGCAGTGGTGAGAAATGCTGGACTAGAAAGGCATGAGGAATTCTTGAGGATAACAGAATTGTTCTACAGCTTGATTGAGGTGGGCATTATATGGGTGTGTACTCACGTCAGTTCTCATGGAACTGAGCACTGAAAACCTGTGCAGATACAGATAATAAAATAAATTCAAAATTCAATAAAAACTTTAAAAAGAATGAAAGTAAAATGGCCACCTTTATTTAAACTATAGTTACTGTATGCTCTTGTGTGACAGCATTTTGTCTCTTCAACTCTATTTTACAGATACTTTAATGCCCCCTTTTCCCTCTCAATTCATGCTAAGGATGAACAATGAATGGTCTCTTGATGACCATTTTTACTGAAGAACTAATATTAACTGGAAATATGGATGGGGATTTGCAGTCCACTCACACTTCTCTGCCATTTCTACGATACTTTTTTTGCAGGTATTCAATGGTGACAAATGATTTTACAAAGGGTAAACAATTTAATATAAGATTCAGCACGTTACACAGACTTCAGTCTCTTTATTAATCTTGAACTTGGTAATTTCTGAAAATTTTGAATCAATGGGTTTCTGGTTACTTTCCAATGACATTTAACTGTTAGACTTAAAAATACAGAAGAAAGCATTATAAGTTTTATCCAAAATGATTATGGCCATCATTTGAATAAAATACAGATTTTGCAAGCTGTAAAGCATATCATTACTACATACTGGCCTAAGTAAGGTTTGGTTCACAAACTACAGAGCTCTAACCAAGTCATTAAATCTATCTAAAAGGGCCTCATTTGAGAAGCAATAAAATTTTTAATCATTTTATTATTAAAAGAGTGTTTAATATGTAGCTAATTAAATGCCAAAGGCAGGTTATCTGAGTTTAACCTTCAAAAAGAAAATGATGTATCAAAGTCTGCCTCTGGCATCATGGGATAGAAATGTCATCCTCATAATCATTGCGTGACAACTAGCTGGTGGCCTTTTCTAGAGCTATACTTAAATTACCTGATTAAATTAATAGCCATTTAGATGTTTTAGGAACTGCACAGGCCTATACTAAATGAAAATTAGGTCCATTACATTTTCTGAGTGGGCTAGATAGACCCTAAAATAAAACACGTATGCCATTGCCCACATTACTTAGATTAAGCAATTAAAAGCTCTTTCTAAAAAGTGACTAATTCCCTGTAATGTACAGACAACTGAATTTACACTAATGACCAGAGGTAAGTTTTTTGGGTTTTTTTGTTTTTTGTTTTTTTGTTTTTTTTTGCTTTTTTCCTTTTCCTCAAAGTCTCTGCATTTGTTTATTTTAAAATAAAAGATTAAAATTTGAACATATCACTTAAATATCTAGGTAGATAAAGCTATTTGTTCTATATTTGTAAGACAACAAACAATGATTATGCGTAAGTAAAACAGTAAGTAGAAAATCACCCTGAGAGTTCACCTCACCATCAATGAAGTATTCTAGGAAACAGCTTTCAAACTATTCAATCTCAACTATTTGGAAATAATTTTTAAAAATTCATGCACTCTTCCCTCACTAATTCTTTCATATAAAATACAGATCCTCAACTTATTAAATATATCACAAAAATGCAAACATTTGTTAATACATTTAAGAAGCAAACCATTATTCCTTCCATATTTCTTCAGTTGAAAATGGATATGATCGAGTGTGAGCTTCAAGAACAGGTTTGATCGGGTGTGATGACTCACACCTGTAATCTCAATGCTTTGGGAAGCTGAGTCAGGTAGATTCCTTGATTCCAGGAGTTCGAGGTTACAGTGAGCTGCGATTGTGCTATTAGACTCCAGCAGCCTGGGCAACAGAGTGAGACTCTCTCGGAAAAAAAAAAAAAAAAAAAAAAAAAAAGTTTGGTCACTGTTATGCCCCAGGTACCTAGAACAGTGCCTAAAAGATAGTAGGTATTCAATAAATATTTGTTGGGTTAAAGGCAAGACTGGATTTTTTTTTTCAGTTTTAATCAGTATCATTTACTTAAAAATCATCTCAAAATCTTGAAATCCCATATTTTGACAGTATGTTACAAAATTAAAGATTTGGCAAGAAAGTTTTAGGACCGTGTCATTTGGTATGTGAGTATGCAATAAATTAACTGCATCAATGTAGTGGGTTATTTTATTTATATTTAAGGTTTTACTTCATTTCATTTCACAAATTTTATATTTATCAAAGATACAATCTTATATCCTATTCATGATCTTTAAGGGGCTCAAGATAGGTATAAATACTTAACAATATATATTTTCAGAATCCTCCCTGTGGCTACAAAACTTAGAGCTACTATAAGATCTGGTGTTATTTACAGATACATTCCACTTGTGACATGTTCATGATGTTCCTAATATTACATAGAAAGAACCAAGGGGATATTGATAAGATTATGATTACCATTCTTTTGGAATCAAAAACACTTACGTATAACTTGATTGAATGTATATCAGTCTTTCTTCATTAAATTAACATTTAGTGAGGGCTTATGGTATATCTGCATTGTGCTAGACTCTGTAGAAATACAAAGATTCCCAAAACAACCACTGTCTTAAATCTGGTGTGAATGAATAATTAAATTCAGTATGAAAGAGTAATAATAAAAAAGTACAGGGGTAATATTAGAAATATATACATATATGATGGCTACAGAGATGCAGAAAGACTGAAGTTCTAGTAGGTGGCTGAGTCAAATTGGGAAAGGGGTTGTAAGTGACGATGTTCAAAACTGTCACTTACAATGACAAAACGAAAAGGAAACTTTTACCTGAGGATGGCTAATCTAAAAAAATCCATAAAAACAATGTGTGAGAAACTAGATTCAATTTAATACAGGTCCTTTTCAGAAAATGTCAGAATCTGATTTAATGGATTGAGCTAAAAGAAAAAAAAAATTATTTTATTGACATATTAAAAAATAGTCCAAGTGTAATGCATTTCGACTACTGTGTGATTTTTCAAAGTTACCATGGAAAAAAATTACTACACAGGAACATCATGAGACAATTTCATAATAGAAAAGACAGAGGAACAACACATTTGCAGAAAAGCACAGAAAAAACAGTGTAAGATTTCCCACCAGGTGTGGTGGCTCATGCCTGTAATTCCAGCACTTTGGAAGACCGAAGCAGGCAGATCATGAGGTCAGAACAACAAGACCATCCTGGCCAACATGGTGAAACCCCCGTCTCTACTAAAATACAAAAAATTAGCTGGGCGTGGTGATGCGCACCTGTAGTCCCACCTACCCAGGAGGCGGAGGCAGGGGAATCGCTCGAACCCGGGAGGCAGAGGTTGCAGTAGCCGAGATCACGCCACTGCACTCCAGCCTGGCAAAAGAGCAAGACTCCGTCTCAAAAAAAAGAGGATTTCCAAGAGCTCAGGAGCTTTAGGATGTATTTTATAAATAGTGTGCAATATCTCACTGACCCCAAAGTCTGATTACCCTGGGAAGAAGGCTGCGAAGGAGGCCCAAATCTTGCAAGGATTTCAGTTCATGGTAATGCAGGTGGGAGAGAGTGGGAAGGAATAGCCAGGTTGCCATAACAGAGATCCAATTTTCTTTTTTCCTTTTTTTTTTTTTTTTTTTTTTTGAGATGGGGGGTCTCACTCTGTCACTCAAACTAGAGGGCAGTGGCACAATCTCGGCTTCCTGCAGCCTCTGCCTCCTGGGCTCGAGTGGTCCTCCCACCTCAGCCTCCCGAGTAGCTGGGACTACAGGCATGCACCACCACGCTGGGCTAACTTTTGTATTTGGGTAGAGATGGAGTTTTACCCTGTTGCCCAGGCTGAGAGATCTAAATTTTAAATGGTATTTTCAGCCTATGCCTGTCTTAGGTTTTAGTTGTCATGTATATCAAGAGGTTTGCTATTTGACATACAATAATATTGACAGGAAAATTCCTTTAATCATTCATAGAAGTCGGTCTCAGCCTAGATATTATTTTGAGTGTTACTGGAGCTATTGAGAATGGTATTCAAGTTGTTCAGATGATTATGTATCTCTCCAAGGAAACCTATGAGTTAATTCATTATAAGAGATGAGGAAATATTTCATCTCCCCCCCCCCCCCGCTCATGATGTTTCTGGTTCATATCAGATCTAGTATTGAAACACTGTAGGTTATAGTAATAACCACCATTCCCTGCCTACCTGCTCTGTGCACTGTGCATACCAGGGTTTCTCAGCCTCTACACTCCCCACACTTGGACCAGATAACTCTGTCGTGGGACCTGTCTTGTGTATTATAGGGTTTTAGCAGCATCCCTGGCCTCTACCCACCAGTAACACTCCCTCCCTAGTTGTGATAACAAAAATATCACTAGATTTTGCCACTGTCCCCTGGCAGGAGGTAGGGAGGTAAAAATTATTCCAAGTTGAGAACCACCGGTGTATTTGACACTTTATTTGTTTACCCATCTATTCTCATTACAATCTTGCATGGCAGGAATTATTATTCCTGTTTTTAAAATGAGAAAGTTGACATTCATAGAAGGATTTAAGATTTAACCTGCGCTTTTTAATATTTATTGTCTTCACTATACCTGTACTATATTGTCCCCACCTTTAAATGTTTATGTGCTCTGAATTTTCTAAAAGATTTAACACTAATTCCAGACACATGCTCATGATACAGATCTAGAAGTGTATAATCACGCTGAGTTTGTGAAGGGCAGTGGGTCCAGTCCAGATTATCTTGTGGGGTTGCTCTGCCCTCCCGGGGCTGCCACCAAGTTACTCTCCTACCTTGTGACAGCCTCGTGACCGTTTTTAGATAACAAGTGAAAAAATCTGAATCATTGGCTGACTTTGGTTGCTTTCTGACTTTCAAGCAAAGGGAAGGGGCGTTCTTGAAAAATGCCCCTGCTTTTTCTTTGAATTAAGTAAAATTTTAATTGACACTTTAAAGTTTTAATTTGAGATGGTGAGCTGGGTCTTTATTTTGACATTTGGCTCCTGGGAGCACTACCATCATTACCAGAACATTGAGTGAGTTTTCTTTTTCTAAATCCACCCTGATGACATGCATTGAGATTTCTGCCAGTTATAAGCAGGAGGCCTTGAGTTAGTTTCTTAACCTTTCTTTGCCTGTTTTCTCTTGTAGTAAACAAGTGCTTCAGCAATGATCTCTGAAATCTTTTCTGGCATTTCTTTTCTGCAGCTGCTATTGGATTTTCCTTCTATAAAACTCAGACTTCTTTTCTTAGCCTCAATATGGATGAGGGTTACAATCTATTTTAAAGATTTGTTTTTGGAAACTTTCTGTCCATTGAACTGCTATTTGATTGTCGAGAGAAAGTTTCTAGGAATATCCCTCTTGCAAATAACTTTTCAAGTGGACAGAATCCATAATGAACACAAGGAATAAAAGAATTTCACAATTTAAAAGAATTAGAGGCCAGGCGCTGTGGCTCATACCTGTAATCCCAGCACTTTGGGAGGCCAAGGCAGGCAGATCACTGAACTCAGGAGTTTGAGACCAGCCTGGCCAAAATTGCAAAACTCTGTCTCTACTAAAAATACAAAAATAAAAATTAAAAAAAATGCCTGGCATAGTGGCAAGTGCCTGTAGTCCCAGCTGCTCGGGAGGCTGAGGTGAGAGGATTGCTTGAGCTTGGGCAGCGGAGGTTGCAGTGAGCCATGATTGCACCACTGCCCTCCAGCCTGGGTGACAGAATGAGAACCTGTCTCAAAAAAAAAAAAAAAAAAAAAAAAAAAATCAGGTCATGACCATCCTAACAAACATACCAGGAACACATTTCCCACTTAGGATACCACAAATAGTAGAAGTTTATTGGGTACTCACTGTCATGCTCAGTTCTCATTTCCCTTTACTTGATCTTCTTAGTGATCTCATCTACCACCATGTCTACCCTTGTTTTGTCACAGAAAATCTCTCTTCTGAGCCCCAGATCTATACAAACAATTGCATATTGGAAATCATTTTAAAATTTGTTCCACCTTCTTGGTACCTAATGCAGTAAGTTCCAAACCGTTCTTTCCACCCACCCACTCTCTAATTCTAATCCTCTTCCAAGATTTTCTACCTAAGTGAAGAGCGCTACAATTTCTCCAGTTTTCTGGAAGACTCTGAGGGCAGAAAAAGGACAATGAAATTTGAAAACAGGTGAACACCAGAGCTGGATGCAGTGGCACATGCATGTAATCCCAGCCACTAGGGAGCCTTCAGATGGGAGGATTCCTTGAGGTTAGGAGTTCAAGAACAGCCTGGGCAACAGAATGAGACCCCTATCTCTGAAAATATAAAATTAACTAAGAAATAAAAATAATGTAAAACTTTAAAATATAAGAAAGAGTAAATACAAAAGACAAAGAAACAGAGGGTAGGAAAATAAGCAAGAGGTTGTTACAATTGACCAGGCACAATGGGACAAACATTTGGAATAGGGAATGGTCATGACCACTTTATAAATAAATGAATGAATAGGTGGATGGCTATGTAATTTGTATGCAGTGGTACATAGTTGTACATTATATGCTTGCATGTAATTTGTATGTAGTTCATTAACAAAAATAGGATGAAGAGACATTGAAGGGAATAACACTGATAGACTAACTCTGAAGTCACCTAAAATGCATGGCATCATTCATTCTTATTTTTTTTGTTACCATGGTCATAGAAAGGGCATGCCCACTTTTATTAAAAGGGTGTCAGGAGATGTAAAATCTGAAAGCTGTAAGTATTTTCAAACTAATTGTGGCTTGGCTCAATATGATCTCGGGCAAGGAATGACAGTGAAACGCCTAATTTTTCAGTGTAGGCTTTTCACTTGGTGTCATTCCTTGGAAAAGGCTAGTAACTTATTCTTCCCTTACAGCATTTGTAACGACTTTATCAACAGCCTTCATGCATCATTTTCAGTTCCTTTTCTGTGCCAAGACATGTGATGACATTTCCAAAAAGGTGATGTCAACATGTTAATAATTTGCCAGATAAACACATGTATTCTGTGTCAGTAAATCACTAGACATGAACTTTAATTACATATTGTACTTAGTAGTGGTGGGACTAGAACTCAGTACTCCTGACCCAACTTATTTCCACCATCTTTGCTGTTTCCCAAATGAGGTTTCCCAGACCTAGTAAAATCACCAGAAGCCTTTGTGTCTCTCATATAAAATAGCTCTCGAGATCAATAAGAGTTCTGTGTCTAGAGCAGTCTCAGTGATAGATTATGGGTTTTAGTCCATCAATGGAAAAAACAGAAGTGTACCTGCACTACTCCTATTTTGATTTATTTGTTTTGTCTTTAGAAGAAAAAATGAGTATGAAAATATATGTTCTTTCTGAAAATTTTTCCCCTAGCATTTCCTTTTGTATTTCTCAGGCAAATTTGACTGTCATCTTAATGGCAATATAAGGTACCATGACCTTTTTTCACCCACCCGTTACTCAGTTTTTCACCATCTAGAATTTAGTGCATCTTTGGTGAAACCTGACAGGTACATGGAGGGTGAGTAGGGAGAGGTTGGAGGAAGGTAAGAGGGCTAAGAAAACAGCTATATAATTTACAATCCTCATTCCCATAAAAGCACAGCCAGCAGGTAAGGTCGAGTGTGCTGTCAGAGTAGCACCAGCCAGGCCTCCAAAAGCCACAGGACCCTATTTCATTATCCCACAACCTGCACTGCAGTGCACCAATGTCCCACTCTAGCGCCATAGCTAATCTGCTATGACAGAAGAGGAAAACGATAACCAGGAACCCGAATGCAAATGATAGAACTAGCATTGCCTGGTAGCCAACATTCATTTGGAGAACAGCAGTGACAAGTTAGGATAACTAGAACTTATGGCCAGACTCCGTGACTTCGTAGCTGTTACCACAGTGCTTAGTGCTAAGTGCATGGACTTTTTGAGTCCAGATTCTGATTCTATCATTTGTGAGCTAGATATCCTTAACCTTTCTAAGTTTCAGCTTCCTTACCAGGTGATTAAAATGAAGCCAACCCCTTAGAGTTGTTGAGAGAAATGACAACAATAAAAAAAGTATTCACATCAAATGCATAATACAGAGTTTGGCACATGTTAAGCACACACTAAAAATTGGCTGTTATGATTATGATAGATACCTCATCAGTGTATCTGTGGTGTCAGGCTAATTTTTTGGATTTGCCTACATACCTTTTGGCTATCTACCTTTAGCTACTAGAGACTTTCTTCAGTTTCTATAAGATAGTGTATTAGTCCACTTCATACTGCAGATAAAGATGTACCTGACACTGGGTAATTTATAAAGAAAAAGAGGTTAATGGACTCACGGTTCCACATAGCTGGGGAGGCCTCACAATTATGGCAGAAGGCGAAAGGCACGTCTTACCTGGCAGCAGGCAAGAGAGAGAAATGAGAGTCAAGTGAAAGGCGAAACCCCTGATCAAACCATCAAATCTCGTGAGACTTATTCACTACTATGACAACAGTATGGGGGAAACCGTCCCATGATTCAATTATCTACCACCAGATCCCTCTCACAACACATGGGAATTATGGGAGCTACAATTCAAGATAAGATTTGGGTTGGACACTGCAAAACCATACCAGACCGATCAACCTGGCAAGACACAATAATTAAAAACTCATGCCTTGATCACAACACCACAATTATCAGAATACCCTAGGAGACAATTACAAATGTGTTCTGGAAAAGAGAGATGAACAAAATGTTCCTACTGTGCATCACACAGCCTGTATCCATTTCTTGTAATTAGTTCTTATCCTTCCCTTGACATAGCTCACCACAGAATAGCATAAAAAGCATCATGAGAATACAACTATAGAAAAATAATCTCATGTGCTAATTTGTCATTTACAAAACACAATGCCACTTACAGCAGTTCACAAATGCTATCTTACAATAAAGAGTTCCATTAACATTAGGGAAACCGAATGTCTCATTCAGAATGGCCTTTGTATCAATGACTCCTTTTGTTAGTGGACAGGGAAATGAAGCGGGAAGCAGTGAGCGCTTGCTCTTAACATTTTAGATTTGAAGAGAAAATGATCCATGGGGATGCTTTTGATCTACAGTGAAATGTAATATTCTGTTCAGGAGTTGACATAGTATCACTGCATTGAGCAGGGCAGGTGGGGACAGAGAGGCCCCTGCATATTTTTTGCTTGTTTCTTCTCTCATCAACTGGAAATGTGACAGTGTTAGTAGCAAACCTTCTATCCAGTGTATAAAAACCAGGCACTTAGGCATTTTTGAGTGATAATTCAATAGGATTAAATTACACTCATGTGACAACTCAACCTCACTAATGAGGTACATTTCAGTAAACTGTTGACAGAACTGTCTGAAAGGTTCCTTTAATTTACCAACATGTAACAACATGGGAAAAGCATTAGTCAACTAGATGAAGATGAATAAGCAGTGAGGTCTAGGGGTATTTTACATTAATACCCGACAACCAGAAAGAGTTTTTGTCACCTGCTCTATTTAGCCCAAGGCAGGCAGAAAATAACTGGTACCTGTTAGTGTGATTGACTTACCAAAGCAATGAAAGGAATTATCTTGAAGAGGTCTGGGTGGAAAATATGTCAGAAAAATTTCTTTTCCTTTCAGTTAGCAGGAAGCATGTTTCTTGGAAAGTGGGTGATGGTTGCAATGAAGTTGAAAGAATGCTTCACATCTTTTCAGATGGCAACACCAACACTTTCATTTTTCAAGTCTTTGAGTGTGTCCTGATAGATTTTAAAAATCTGTCTGTATATATTTCTACCCATGTGTTGATTAAGACTAATGCAGAGTTACCTTTGCCCAACTAAACAATTTATTCCAAGCCAAAAAAAGAAAGAAAATATAAGGAAGGCAGAAGAGCAATAAATAGGAGACAAGGAAACCTGCCTCACTGAAGCATTGAATGCTTATTGAAAAGTAGCTCAAGCTAAGATTATACTGGCTAATAAGAAGAGGGCTATGAAAGTATTTGCATGCTTTGAAAAGTGTTCTGAAACTAATGCTTCTATAATGTCTGGCAAGCAATATGGCTAAAGGAAAAAGCAGATTAACTCTATGTGGATGGATACGGTAATAGTTAGGGGGTACTATGGATTCCCAAGTGGATATTTAGGTCCCAGGATTTACTGGTCTCAATAGTTATTTTCCATACCTAATTTTTCTAAAAAAATGGGAATTTACAGATGTATTTGCAAGAGAAAGTGTGTCACAAAGAAAAGGTGGGGACAAACCTGAGACTATTATCTTACTGCATCTGTTGTTCATAAATTACTCTAAACGACTGTGCATTTAATTAACGCTTTGAGTATCAAACATAGTAGAGTGGAATGATGGTTTAGCTAATCCAGACTATTAGCTAATTCATAAACCACATCTATGTGCCTTTTAAAGCAGAATAAGGTTTATAGGGTTTCTTTGCAACAAATTACCTTTCTCATTTCACCTTAATATGGCTATTGTTCTAGTGAGTTTGCATTTCCAGAACATACAGTGATTTGTTAGAGACCACTGGCAGACAGAATAGCAGGGAGATGATGGGAAGACCTGGTGAGAAAGAAAAATAAACTTTACAGTTTCAGTTGAGCCAGTTGAAACTGTGCATGGGAGCAAAGGAAAGAAAATCATTCAGTGTTATTTTCAACACATTCAGGTATAAAATTCGCAGCTGGACCATGAGTAAGAGAAAAGTTCTGCCAATAGATCAGCTCTAGTAGGTCTGAAAATACTGACAAGTGCTTGCATAACAGAATGGGAAGTACTACAAGAGAGCCAGCTAATTTCAGAAATGAGAGAGTGCTTCTCCAGCCCACCTGGCAGAGCTTTTTCTGTTACCAGCCCCCAGGTACTATAGTATCTCTGCCTCTCTGAACATTGTTTCCAATCTCGATGGGAATTATAATGATAATAATCACCAACATTTGTCCCATGCTCTATTATTCATAAAGAACTTTCATCATCTTATTTGTTCCTGAAGTAAGTAGGGACAGTAATTTTTAATAACACTTGACAGACATTTTCATAACACTTGACTTCAGTGACTGCCCTACTGAAGGTACAAAACACCCAAGTCTTCTAATTCCAAATCCAAGTGCTTTTTTCACTGTGCCAAATTATCTCTAAATGTCAATCCTTGGAACATCTAGAAGCAAAGTTGCAGACTTTGAGAAGGGCTGGTCCAATCCAAGTGAGAATCAAGTATCCCAGAAAGCAATTGATTACAGTGGTCCTCACAGAGAATTCTAGGAGAGACTTCAGCTTTGTGTAGTCAGGCTAGGCATCAGGGAGACAACCGACGTGAAACTTGATTGTATCTCTCCTTTACATTTGTTTAAAACAATAAATAAAGGAAGGAAGAGGAGATCCCAAAGTATTAAAGGCCAAAAATCTTTTTTAATACTTTCACTTTATGGGAAAATACAAAATTAATAATAAAGTAAACTGGCAACAGAGAAAGAAATAATTAGGAATTTATACCTTGAAAATATTTTAGTATAAGGTCTCATTTGAAAATACTCACTTGAACAATAATACTCTTCTCTCCTAACAATGTATATACAGTAGTGGCTAACCTTTGTGTTAAATCTACTTATAAGACTATTCCAGTGTTAGGTCAGATTGATTGTTCTGGCTCTTACTATGACAAATTAACACTCAATTGTCAAGTAAGAGTTTGATGAGAATAATTTAAAAATTAGAAATAAATGTTATCTAAGATTAACTCAGCTGTCTAATCAACTATTTGGACAGTTTTAATAATGTTAATAGCTGATACTAGTTAAGAATTGTTAACTGCTTACTATGAGACAGAAATTGCATTTACAAGCATTATGTAACTTCATCTCTCTATGAGTTTATGAATATCGGTGCTGTTATTAGCCACATAGAAATGAGAAAAGATGACTGAGAGCCTGGACAACTTGCCTGCTTCGCACAAGTTAGTAACTAGTAGAGCCAACATTTGAATCTAGATATGTTTTATTCCAGAGTCCTCACCACACTGGCTTGACTTTACCTTAGCTAGATCCTGTTTCTCAGCTAATTTTCTAATGTTCTGCCCTATTCCTAATTTTCCTAATCTTTCATTTGTTCTGCTCTGTTCTGGTGATCTAATCCAAACATAGCTTAGTTTAGAAAGATGGGATGAAGTTTAAGCAATAGGGAGCAAATGGAGTAGATATTAATAGAAAAGCCTACTTTCTTTTTGATAGGGGAGGTTAGCACCAAACTGAGTAGCCAGAGAATGGCTATGAATAAGATAAAGAGTGAATTTTTTTAAAAATAAGGAATTCATCTTCCTAATATACTTAAATTTGCATATAAAGATATATTACAAAGATTTTAATAATGTTTATAATATGAAAGGATAAAAAATATAAATGGTTATCAAAAGGAGTATATAAATTATGACAAATACATAAAATGGAATGTTGTGTAACTATTGAAATGGATGCATTTGTGCTAATATAAATCAATCACCAAGACATAGTGTTAAGTGAACAGAGTGCTGAGTAGGTTATGTCTAGTATGTTACCAAATAGTTTTTTTTTTTTTTTTTTTTTTTTTTTTTGAGACGGAGTCTCACTCTGTCGCCCAGGCTGGAATGCAGCGGCCAGATCTCGGCTCACCGCAAGCTCCGCCTCCTGGGTTTACGCCATTCTCCTGCCTCAGCCTCCAGAGTAGCTGGGACCACAGGCGCCCGCCACCACGCGCGGCTAGTTTTTTGTATTTTTGGTAGAGACGGGGTTTCACAGTGTTAGCCAGGATGGTCTTGATCTCCTGACCTCGTGATCCGCCCGCCTTGGCCTCCCAAAGTGCTGGGATTACAGGCATGAGCCACCGTGCCCGGTCCCCAAAATATTTTTTTTAAAGATAGACATATAAACTAATATAGAATAGACTATCAGTGTTATTAATTGTTTCTGGAAAGGGTAACTAAATCAAATAAAATAATTATTTGTGTTTTTCTAATGATTTTTCATCCTATGCATGAATTACTTAAAAGTATTTTAACATTAATACAAATTGATAGATTCTCAGTCAACGTTCATTGACCTCAACAGTGATTAGAACACGTGAGCCATGTGAATCTAGTAGCACTGGACTTGGAATCAGACGTCAATTTTTAAATTTGGCTCTGTCACCACTAGCTGGATTTCTTTGTATAAGATCTGAATCTTTTAGTTTCAATTTCTTCTTAAGGGAAATTGGCATACTAATATCTACCCCACAACTCAGGTTATCAAGGATCGGATGAGGTAATATAAGGATTCTCTAAAGTGTAAAAATGTTGTTGTTGTTATTTATTGGTGAGGCATGCTCTGGTTCATGAAGTCAGAAATGGAAGAGTTAACATATACAGTTAGATTTGATACATCAAGCAAATCAACCAAATTTATGTCAAATATCCACCTCACGTGGAACCATATTCCTATTCTATTAACATCGGCTGTGAAGACATTTTTCATATCCTAAAGGGGAAAATATTGACTTGAAAACATACTTGCGTGAATCTTTGTGATAGAAGGTAAACCACACAGGGGCCCTGGGGAGAGAAAGAGAAACAGCATTGTTCCTCAGAAGAAGAAGAGAAAGAGGAGAGAAGAAAGGATGACAACTAGAGTAGTCAAAGATCAGGGGCTCAGCAATGTGACCCCACCATCTCACTTGTCAATAAAACCCCAAAAGGGTGGAGGTGGGTAGATTTTGAAGAAAGCCAGTAAAAGGGCTAAGCACTACAGAGAGCCTCCCAAAAAAAAAGGAGAATTCAAGCGAGATGAAGAGAAAAGCATAAGGAAGTAAAAATGCAGCGCCTTTGGGGAATAAAAGGAGGAGTTTTGTAATGCCACTGACAAGGATTGAGATCCAGGCCAGACTGACTTTTGAAGTCTAAGGGGCAGGGGCCCCAGCTGACTTCAGGGTGACATACTATTTCCCCAAATAGGTACTTGGCCATTAAAGTTCAATACACCGTAATGTTAGTCTGCAGTTGTAGAATACAACTCCCGGATAGCCAGCCCAGTGGATTGATTATCCACAATCAGCAGGAATATTCGTAGGTGAAGTGCAAATTGCTTTCCTTGGTGCTTGACCCTTCCAAACCATAATGATAATTGCTGCTGTGTTGCAAGCTGGGCTTATGAACAACTCTGGGGTTAGTGCCCTCCCCTCCAGTAAGGCTACCAAGTAGTGTGAACTGTATACATCTGATTGTGACAAATTACTAGTTTACGTGCTCATCAGTGCACAGTGGTAGGTACTTTGTAACGTCACCAAAGCAGAAAACAACACTCCTCTCTCCTCCAAATAGTAAAATAAAATCTGCTTCTATATATTTTTGGTAGGAAATAGAATAGGTTCAATTTTAATCACATAAGCAGTAAATCAAACATCAAATTTAAAACAATGAACTACAAAGAGCCTCCTCGAAGTCATTTAGCATTGATAAATTAGTAATGTATTATTAAATTATTCATATCTTTTTTCCTTTGGACTATAATGATATACTGTACACAGCACTGATAATTTACTTAGGCTGAGTCCATTCATTTAATTATGCTGCTAAACTTGGTAGGCCAATTGGTCATCATGAGAGTTTCCAGGCAAGCTAATCACAAATATATAGAACATGTCCCTTATTGTCCCCAGCGGCTAAGTGCTAAAATGCTATTTAGTGCTCAGAAGGTTAATGTCCTGCTTATGTAAATTGTCCAATTTAACATTCAGCAGCAGTATCATAAATTCTGGCTCCAGGATTTCATTAAACGTATGTTCAAACTAGTTGACCTTAAAGGTTAACAAGCACAAGTTAAACAGGACAATTATTTAACTCACTTCTTATCAAGAGACTGAAGCGTACTCGCCATTTAATAGCTCTGCATACTTCACAATTAGAATTCTTATAAGGCCTCTGATAAAACTGCAGGTCATGAATTTTCATAAGGATGTCAGATAATAACTATTTATCTGCACTTGTTTTTCTTTCTTATAAACTTAAACTTTGATCTTAACATTCAATTAGAAATAATTCCACAGAGAAAGACTAGGTGACTCAAGGAGCTAGTATTCACTTTCTTTTGGGGCTGCATGAAGATTTAAAACATGTTATCTGCATTGTCATTGATGGAAATTAATATAAAAGTCAGAGGCTCACTATCAAGTGCACGAGACTCCAGTGGGATATTTGACCCAACACTGAGTCACAACATTGCTTACTGTTTTTGGACATTAGACTAAACATTTGATTCTTTTCTTAAAAGTCCCCATGAGTTCCTATTGATCTGCTGGAGAAAAACTATTCTGCTTTGCATTTATTTTATTATGAGTTTTAATTAGATGTGAAAGAAAGATGATAAGAGACATCCTTTTCCTCTCCAGTCTTGTTTTCTCTCCTTGTTCTCTTTGGGCATTGTGAAATATGAGCAAAATCTGGGAGTGATTGCCACAGTCTTGCTACCTACAGCTCAGGTGAGGCATTGAGAGAAATCTGGGGGCTGGCTGACATTTCCACCACACACTTCTCACTGCAGCAGGATCAAGCAACGGCTTTGGGGATACATTAAATTGGTAACCATGCACCAACGATCTCAATAGTTGAAAGCCACTGTACACCAGGAAAGGTACAGGAAGCATTATCTCCTTGCAAGTTCAACTGTTCATAATACATGCTATTTGGAAGACAAAGCCGCAAATAAGAGCAAACAGGATTTTATTAATAAACCATGAGCTGAATTTCTGTTAGGAGCTGAAATTGAGCAAACTATGTCGTAATTGCCTATAGGTACATTTATTGGGTGCATAGTAACTTTTAAAATTTGGTAATGATTGTTAAAAATAATTAAATTTAATAAAAGGAAAAGAATAGTAGAGAGAGAGAGAGAGAGAGAGAGAGAATACCTATCCTTGGCTCAGTTCCTTATTCTGCACTCCTTATTGCCCCCAGAGGTTACTTATTGTTAGGAGCTGTTTAAAGAAATAATATAAGGAAGAAATATTTTCTAGCATGAAAAAATGTGACAGTGTTTTATACCATCTTGTGTTGCTCTTCATCCAAACTTCATCTTTTGAATATTGGCTTCAAATCCTGCCTGAAAGGGGGCATAAATAAAGTGAAATGGCTAATGGACTAAAAACACTTATGATCAGGTTTTCATAACTAACATTATTGATAGCTTCTCTCACACATGTACTCGCACATAGTGCAATATCCATTTCTAAAATAAGATTTAGAGCCCTATTTGCAATAAAAAGGCTAGCGCATGCAAATAAAGAATGCCAAAGTGAGGCATAGGGATGGTATTTCCCTAGAGAGGGAGAAAAGACCCTCCTTCTAAAGCAGAGCATCAGAGCTGACCGCAGAGAAGGCACAGAATACTTTTTCAGATTTCAGACTTAGCTATGCTTTTTTGTGTGTGCTCTGGAAGGGTCCTAAAGAGTGGAGAGTTCTTTCTTTCCTTTGGAAATGACTACTTTGTTTCTACTTAATAGTACTAGTTTTTGAATTTGCTAGTGTAAATAGATTCCTACTTCTGTGCATTAAATATGATAACAAATAGTGTCATGCAGGAAATGTGACACAATACAAATAAGGAGGCTGGCAAGATGGAAATATTGTCGTGGGATCTAGTGTTTCCTATTACCAATTTGAATGTGGTTTTCCTTCTTCTGATCTCTATTATAGCAAAGACAGTAGAAGAAATGCTTTTTCAATGCCTAGAAATTCATTTGGGGAAAAAATAATTTTTATAAATTACTTTATCTTTAAAAATATTTTAGCTGCAATTGCAATAAGAAGATGCTAACAAAGTAGAAAGTATTTCATCTGTTTTTTGCTATTTTAATATTTGGAGAAATAGTTTTCTTTCATTTTAGGTTCTATTTTTCCCATGACAGCAGAAATTTTTTTTCTTCAAAATCTGGACTTTAAAAAGTTATTCTATAAACAATTAAATGTAGATTACATGGTAAACAGTAAATTATGTTGTTACTAAATTAACTTCAAAAAGCATAGAATTTGTGGGATTGATATACATAGCCAGCCATGTTGATAGCTTCTATCATGGTAGGATGCCCTCCTTCAATCATGATCAAAAAGTTCTAGCTCATCACTTAATAAGCTATAACCATTGGCCAGGAAGTTTACTCCTTCGTTCTACCAGTAAATACTGACCGTCCAGTACATTCTGGACTCTGCAGTGAAAAAAATTAAATAACTCAAGCATGAAACTTTCACTCAAGAAATTTTATTCTACTTAACTAACTTCTCCAAAGCTCAGTTGCTCCTTCTATTAATATAGGGCTATAAAACATCTAATTTGTGAGGAGCATATGAGGTACGAGGAATGCATGAGATAATTCATGTGAAGGAATTGTAAGGTCCAATAAATTAGCTAATATTTCTACTGGATTATAAATTCTTTTAAGAGTTAGAGCAGTTTCCCATTTACTTTTGTATCCCCTGCACTTTGCACAATGCTCAGCATTTGGTAGACACTTCATAAATATTGGTTGCATAATTATGAACAACAAACATAGACCAAATTAGTCTACCTCATCCTGCTCTTCTTCTTACATTTGGTACAGTGCTTTTAACAATACCACACAATGTGAAAGCATATCTTGTTCATCTTTGTATTCCTCTTCCCCTTACCTGACACAATCCCTACACATAGAGGCTACTTGAAATTTATTTGATTAAAAAGTCTGTTGGTTAATTATCATCGAAAATAGAAAACTTAAGCACTGAGGAGAAGTGGAGCAAGATGACAGAGTAAGACCCTCCAGCAATCATCCTCCTACAGAAACATCAATTTGAAAAATTATTTACACACAAAAATGCCTCCATAAGAGCTAAGGAAAACAGGTGAGAGATCAAAGTACCTTGTTGTGATGCATTGAAGAGGATAGGAAAAGAGAGGTTTATATTACCTGTTTCACCCTTTCCCTAACCCCAAGCAGCACAATGCAGAGAGAGATTCTGTATGCTTGGGGGGAAGAGAGGGAAGTTAGCACAGGACTTGTCTCTGTACCCCACAGCTCCAGGGTTCAGGCTTGCATGGTGGACTTGATCTCTAGTCTGCATTGCCGCCAGGCTGATATCAGTGGCCCTGCGCTTCAGGCAGCCCTCAATGACAGGCATCCTTCAGTGGCTCTGGGCTTCTTGCAGCACCATGCCAGCCACAATTGCCTAGGGCTTCTAGTGTGCCCCAGTGCCACACCTGCTATAGAGCTTTCCCAGACAACGCCAGTCTGCAAAGACTAGATTAAGTAGCTACTTCTTCAAACATGCAGATATTGATGCGTGACTACAAAGATCGAGAACAATCAGGGGTATATAACACCCAGGTGCTAAATTTTACTGGCTTAAAAAATAATAATAAAAAGAACAATAATAAAAAGAAACACGCCATCACCAAATGGAAAAAATAAGGTACAAATGACCAACCCTAAAGAAATGGAGATGTATAAACTACCTGACAAAGGATTCAAAATAACTGTTTTAAGGAAGCTCAGCAAACCTCAAGAAAATACAGAGAAACCCTAATACAGGTGCAGAATTGAATGTGAATTTAGAATGAGAAAATAAATCACAACAATTTATTGGACTCTTGGGGGAAAAAAAAAAGAAAATACAAAGAAACAATTAACAAAATGAGGAAAACAATGTGACCAGAATTAGAAATGTAAAGAGAAATTAAAATAATACTTGTTAAAAATAAAACAGAAATCCTGGAGCTGAAAATACAATAAAGAAAATGAAAAATGCAGTAGACAACGTAAACAAGAGAATTGATCAAGCAGAAGAAAACTCAAGCACTTAACCATGTCCACATGGACCCCTTTGGAACTGGTCTACACTACAGCCTATCCCATTGGCTAGCTACCAATACTGAAGATTTTAAATATGTAGTCTTAGTCCTACCCAGGATTTAAGACAATCCTAACAATGCGTGTAAGCATATAAGAGTCTAGTTGGACATTAGTAAGGATTTCCCTGAGGAAGGGACTTTTACGGTAGCATTTAGATGATGAGTAGGAAGAATTGTAGGGAGAAAGCACATCCTTCAAAGAAAATAACATGTACAAAGGATGATAAATGGAAGAGAAGATAACAAATTTGTGAAACTAAAATAAATCCAGCATGCCCGAAGTATAAGTTAGGAGGAGAGTGGACTGGGTTTCTCAACTGCCTCACCATTGGTACTTGTGGCCAGATAATTTTTTGTTGTGGGGGTGGGGTCCGTCTCCTACTTTGTAGGGTGTTTTGCAGCATACCCACTAGGTGGCAATAACACACCTAATGTGACAATGAAAAATATCTCAGATAGTGACCCTCTGGAGGAAAACTCTGGGGTTGAAACACTGAGCTATTATTAGGCCATTGCAGAATCATGCAGGCCACATAGGGTTTGAAGAGGAATGTATAGGAGATTACTATGATCTGACTTGCGTTAAAAATGATTCCCTATATCCCTGAGAGCATGCAGAGAGACAGCTTAGAGTTCATTCCAGAAGCCACTGGAGGAATGAGGAGGTTTGGACTGAGGTAGTTGTAGGAGGATGGAGAAAAGCTGATAGATTTGAGAAGTATTAGGTAGTAGAATGCAAGTAGCATTAATAATCTTTATGACAATTTTCACTGTTTTATCTGATCTGTTCTGCCGGTTCTTCCTCAAGCTTTGAGCTGGGCTTCAGGTTGTGCTATAACTTCTGATTTCAATTGATTACATCTTTTTTTTCAGACTCAGGAAACTTCTCTGCTTATTTCTTGCAGAGGATAATTTTTAACTCTGCACTTTTTATTAAGGTTGACCGTAGACTGTGTGTGATCTGAAAAACATGGTTTGTATTTTCTTTTGAAGTGAAACCCAGGCTAAATGTGTCCCTTTTGGTTATCTACCTGTTTTTCCTGAGAGCAGGATTACCAGAAGCTTGTCAAAGCAGCTCCTATAATTCCGCTGAAATTTATTTGACAAGAAAAACTTAGGGAGGAATCTCAAGTTTAAAGGAAAAATCATCATTGTTGAGTCTTCCAGAGTCTGAGCATCTGCTGAAGTTGAAAGAATAGTCTTTTGGTTATCTCACAGAAAAAATCAACAATGGTCAGAATATATGTATTGCTCTATTTAGTGGGTTGCAGTACAATTTTATTATGCCCACCCTCACACAGTACAAGGCCTTTTCCATTAGTAAAAGAAGGAACAAAAGGTCATAGCTTCCCTGCAACTTTTATCCACTAATTAGAGAGACCTTTTACTAGAGAACATAATTGGGCCATTACTAAATTTCTCTGTAAAGTAAAAAATACACTATTTCATTCTTGTTGGCTGTCTTGTGAGTGAGACACAGATCATCAATGGATGTTCAAAAATTAGTAAGAATATTACTGATGGTTTTCTAAATGTGAGATTCCAGCCCCAGGGATTCTATTAGTGTTCTTTGTATTTAAAAGTCTATTGGCTAGGTAGACATTTAGAAGCTGCTTCTCATCCAAAGCCATTCCAAATATATAATTTTACAATAGTTAATCATATTAAATGTCAAGTGCAGAAATAATATTGGCACTGAGACAAAAAATCTTTCATTTAGCAAGAACACTGAGGTTTCCTTAAAGCCAGCAATGTTTCATAAACAACATAAAAAGACCCCCTCATAAACATATGTGAGTAGACACATATAGTAACAAAATCAGTGGTACCCATTACAACCAAGTCTTGTAGGTATGTATCTGGATCAGCACATCCGAATCCAGCCTCTGAGAGCCAATTGCTTCATAGAGACATCTTCTGTAAGGTGAATCTTGCTCTAAATTCTATTGCAAATGTCAACATTCTTCTTCCATTTTATCCTGTACAGTGCCAAGGTCCTAGTGCAATGAGTTTGATGAAGTCAATACCCAATTGTGTCTAGTTTCCTTCTTAAGAAAATTAAATTTTAGGTTTTCTACTTTCATTTGAATAACTTTATCTTAAATGGCAAAATGACCAAAGTTTTTTTTTTTTGTTTGTTTGTTTTTGTTTTTTTTTTCAAATTAGGCAACGTGCTATAGCTTACTTTCAAAGTATTTGTTGTATAATAGCTGGGCACAGTGACTCATGCCTGTAATCCCAGTACTTTGGGGGGTCGAGGTGAGAGAATCACTTGAGCCCAGGAGTTCGAGACCAGTCTGGGCAATATAGCAAGAAACCATCTCTACAAAAAAATTAAAAATTAAAAAAGTATTTATTGTAATAATGCCCATTTTTCATGTGTTGTAATAATGCCTATAATGAGTCTTGATGAAACACATGACTATCGCCATTTTTCTTTTCTTTTTTTTTTTGAGACAGAGTCTCACTCTTTTGCCCAGACTGGGGTGCAGTGGCATAATCTCTGTTCACTGCAACCTCTGCCTCTTGGGTTCAAATGATTCTCGTGCCTCAGCCTCCCGAGTAACTGGGATTACAGGAATGGACCACCATGCCCGGCTAATTTTTATATTTTTAGTAGAGATGGGTTTCGCCATGTTGACCAGGCTGGTCTCGAACTCCCAATCTCAGGTGGTCCACCCGCCTCGGCCTCCTAAAGTGCTGGGATTACAGGCGTGAGCCACCTCATCCATCCTGTATTTTGCTTGAGGAAAGTTCTTCCTATCAATACCACAACAACTCCTCAAGGTAGTGAAGTTCAAGAAACTGGAAAGTTAATATGTCATTAGAGGCTGGAAGAAAGTCTGAAAAGGCTAAACTTGTTAGCCACGGAGAGGCAATACGGTGCAGAGCAAAGAGCTCAGACATATGAATTAGATATGTGAGTGCTGGACAGTTCCTCCTAGGTGGCCTTGGGCATATTTGTCTCAACCCACCTGAGTCTCTTACTAATATATAGCTAAAGACTTCTCAGACATTAAAATTCTATACTTATAAGAAAGAAATCCACAAGATTACATATTTTCATTTGGTCTTCTCTGACTTTAGTATGGTCATAAGAGGGAACAAAAAAATAAATTCCCTTGTTAAGAATAAACAAGTTTGTCTTCTGGTGATTAATTCCCTAATCTCTTTCTCACCTCAGGAGCTGCTTAACTAGATGCACTGCATGTTGTGATTCCTTTCTGTTCATGTCCAGGATTATTCTGAAAATAGAAATGTTTTTATCTTACTCCTAGGCAGCAAGTGTTCAGATCAAGCCTGGGAAGCTAAACAAATTTCTGAATTGTCAAAACTTCAAGTTTCCTGTCACTACCCATCTGTGAATCAGAAATTCCGCCAACAGAATACCTACTTTCTTAGACAAAGAATGCTGAGGGCTGAGTGGTGCATTGTGCTTCTTGTTGAGTTCATATTTTGATCTGAGTAAGTGTAGCCAATACTCACAAATTAGATAAGAAAAAAAATTGAAAAAAATCTGTAGGGTAATAGCATTAGTCCTCTGTGCTTACCATTCTCTCCAGGTACTGAGAGAAAATCATACTTTAGTTTGGGCAATACTGCAGTAAAAGGGAAGAAAATCTAATGACAGAAGTCCTCATCCTTATGTCGGGGTATAATGGACATTGGAGACCCAGAAGCAGGGAGAAGAGCAGGCGTGATGGTTCATGCCTGTAATGCCAGCACTGCGGGATGCCAAGGGGGCAAATCACTTGAACTCAGGAGTTCTAAACCAACCTAGGCAGCATAACAAAAGGCCTCCTATCTATTATTATTATTATTATTATTATTATTATTATTATTGTAAGAAGAAGAAGAAGAGAAGCTGAGAGGGTGAGAGAGAGGTGAGGGATTAAAAAAAAAAATCACCTATTGGGTGAAGTCTGATGGCTCACACCTGTAATCCCAGCACTGTGGAGGCCGAGGTGGGCAGATCTCTTGAGCCCAGGAGTTCAGGACCAACCTGGAAAATATGGCAAAACTCTGTCTCCACAAAAAATATGAAGACATTAGCCAGGCATGGTGGCATGCACCTGTAGTCCCAGCTACTGGGGGCTGAGATGGGAGGATGACTTGAGCCTGGGACGCAGAGGTTGCAGTGAGCCAAGATCACACTACTGCACTCCAGCCTGGGTGACAATGTGAGACCCTGTCTCACACATATTTTTTGTCACAAAAAAAAAAGAGAAAAAAAAAGGGAAGAAAGAAAGAGAAAACAAAAGAAAAAAGAAAGAGAGAAAGAGAGAGAGAGAGAAAGAGAGAGAGAGAGAAAGAGAGAAAGAAAGAAAGAAAGAAAGAAAGAAAGAAAGAAAGAAAGAAAGAAAGAAAGAAAGAAAGAAAGAAAGAAAGAAAGAGAAAGAAAGAAAGAAAGAAAGAAAGAGAGAAAGAGAAAGAAAGAACGAGAAGGAAAAGGATCACTTGTTGGGTACAATGTACACTATTGGGTTGACATTAAAAGCCCAAACTTCACCACTATATAATTCATCAGTGTAACTAAAAATTACTTGTACCCCTAAAGCTATTGAAAAATAAAATAAAATAAAAATTCTCATGTCACAATATTTAGGATATAAGTAGTATACCACAATTATGATCCATGTTATATTTAAATATAAATAAATGTAAAATTTTTTTCTCCATAAGCAACTTTTTCAAAATTCTTATAATGAAAATTTATTATCTTATTGTAAAAAAAATACAATAAAGGCCGGGAACCATAGCTCACACCTGTAATCTCAGCACTTCAGGAGGCTGAGGCAGGTGAATCACTTGAGGCCACGAGTTCAGGACCAGCCTGGCCAACATAGCGACATCCTGTCTCTACTAAAAATACCAAAAAAAAAAAAAAAAAACCAAAACATTAGCCGAGCATGGTGGCACACACCC
Source organism: Chlorocebus sabaeus (assembly GCF_047675955.1). Taxonomy (NCBI): domain Eukaryota; kingdom Metazoa; phylum Chordata; class Mammalia; order Primates; family Cercopithecidae; genus Chlorocebus; species Chlorocebus sabaeus. The sequence continues at coordinate 11,310,495 of NC_132928.1, read as the reverse complement.
GTAATCCCATTTACTCAGGGTCTGAGGCAGGAGAATCACTTGAATCCAGGAGGCAGAGGTTTCAATGAGCCAAGATTGTGCCACTGCACTCCAGCCTGGGTGACAGAGTGAGAAAAAAAAAAAAAAAAACAATTATCTTAGTTTGTCTCAAGCTCATCTGTGGTTGGGCTCTGTGTCCTCACCTGGAATAGTGTCTGGCATATAAAAGGTACCCAATAATTTCTTTTTATTGAAAGATATTAACAAGTACATAAGATGATTTCAAATCCCAGTAATGCTGTAAAGATTCCTTATAATAACTATGGTTCTCAACACTTGCCTGAACTAAATATTTCCTGCAAGAGGAGTCTGGATAATAATTTGGAGATATGAATTTGTATTTTGCTCTCTAACCCCTCCCTCCTTTTCAGTTTTAAGTAGATAACTAGGCCTTTGTACTTCCCTGACCTTGTGACTTGTGCAGAGTTGTAAATGACCTGTCTGAAATCTGGTACTCTTCAAGTTTTTGTAAAATCATGAACTCACTGTAAGAGATTATGTGCATGAGAGGCTTTGGAAGAGAGAAGAATGCCTTTAAGAGTGACAAAGGAGAGGAGAGAAATTTCCTGTGGACTGAGAACAGGGAGAGGGGGGTTACTCCAAGGCTACAACACAGGGAGGCCAAGAATGTGTGGAAAAGTGCCACCCCCAAGTCATCACACCATCTTTCTCAGGTGAGATGGCCTGGCCCATAGGCTACCATAGGATTTCATAGTTGCTTCAAGACCTCATATCTCCCAAAGAAAGACGTTCAACTGTATCTGAATTTTGACCACGTTCCACTAACTGATGATGAGATGAACTCCATCATTATGGTATTAGTCAGGGTTCTCTAGAGGGACAGGACTAATGGAATAGATATATGTATATAAAGGGGAGTTTACTAAGTATTAACTCACATGATCACAAGGTCCCACAATAGGCCATCTGCAGACCGAGGAGCAAAAAGAGCCAGTCAGAGTTCCAAAACTGAAGCACTTGGAGTCTGATGTTCCAGGGCAGGAAGCACCCAGCAGAGGAGAAAGATGTAGGCTGGGAGGATAGGCCTGTCTCTCTTTTCACATTTTTCTGCCTGCTTATATTCCAGCCATGCTGGCAGTTGATTAGATGGTGCCTACCCACATTAAGGGTAAGTCTGTCTTTCCCAGCCCACTGACTCAAATGTTAATCCTCTTTGGCAACACCCTCACAAACACACCCAGGATCAATACTTTGTATCCTTCAATCCAATCAAGTTGACACTCAGTATTAACATCACATGCATCTCCCAGTTTCCGTAAATCACCACTTGAAGTCTCCTAGGTCATCCATTTTCACCCAGACACTTGTCCTCTGCTGCTTGGAAAAATCTCTAATGTGATCCAATATTTCTACTCCCTGTCCTTGAATACTCATCTACTATTTCCTACATCAACCAAAATCTTCCATCGGCAAATTCCCAACCTCTTCTTTCAGAAATCCTTCCACATCCTTGTTCAACTGGAACTTGGTTGGCCTTAGAGCTCTTTCACAGGTAGGCTGTTTTTTCTTTTACTGCCACACCTAAGATAGATCAACTATTCTTCATGTTTCTCTTTGCCAATCTTCTCCTCTTTGAAAACCAAGGCTTCTCTGAAGTGTCTAATCCATACCTGTCTTATAGTATCATCCTTCAGTCTCAGCACCTATTCATTAGGCATGCTAGCACCTGTTGTCCACTTCGAAGACTTCGGCATTCATGTAGACCTATGGTTCTCACCCTCACTGTACATTAGAATAAGCTGGGTTTTTTGTTTATTTGTTTTTGTTTTTTTAAATACCAGTGCTAATACTCTATCCTCAGAGATTTAGACGTGGTTATTCATGAATAGGACTTGACTCTCAGTAGGAAGCAGATCTTCTCTCTGACCCATCCCCATTCTGTCCCACAGAGGCACTCTAATTTCCCTGCCCAGAAGTATTCAGGGAGAATAGACAATTGATTTTCAATTCACTGCCTAATAGAAGCAGGTAGTGCTTTGATGCTTTGATTACCCTGCCAGGTGATGTAAAAGACTGAATGGGGAGCAGTCTTTCATGCCTTGCTCTGTCAGGTGGCTCTCTGATTCCCTCACCAAGATAGTGTCAGTAGAGCCCAGCAAATAGCTGAGCCTCCACCCCACCTGGCAGCAAAAAGGCTTAGTATCACTTGGGCCTTGCACAACAAAGCTTGTGTCAGATCACCACGTCTTTCCTCCTTGGAGTCAGTATGGTCCAATAGAGGTGATAGAAACCCCATTTACTCTGATGTAATTATTACATACTGTAGGACAGTATCAAAATAGCTTATATATCCCACAAATATATATACGTACTGTATACCCAAAAGAATAAAAAAGTAAAAAATAAAGAGAACTTGGCACAAGGCTTATTGAATATTTGTCAAATGAATGAATGGCGTTTTGAGGAAGGCTGGACCGTGAGACTTTATCACCGGACAAATAATCACTGGTCCTGGATCACGTGGCCACTCAACTTCAGAAGAGTGGAATAAAAAGACTGCACTCTTGAGGCCTCTTTCAGTTGTGTTTGTGGTCTATTAGGGACACAAGTTGGGGTTAACTGTCACAATGAAATGAAGTGGTAGTTCCTCGTACACAACTTGGGATGCACTTTCTACCGGCAGAAAGAAAAGTCTGAAAGTCTGGCGGGATAAAGGTAGTCCACTTTTCTCCTTTGTTCGCTTGGTCATTCAGAAATGCTGGGCAATCTTGTCATTGCTGATGAATACTGCCTAAAAGACAGTTAAGTCCCATAGCGAGGTGAGTTTTTAATGGAAGGGTTTTATGCAAGGTGGAATATGTCTCCTTGATGCATGATAGTACCAGTGTCACTAATGCAGGCTCTGAGACCAGGAGTCTAAGAGTAATTTGTTCAAATGAAATAAAGCCTATTAGTCTTGCCAGTATTCACCTGCTCCGTTGTTTAACATCAACCAGATGATGTCATCTGTCCCTTTCTTATTTACAGGGATGTTTCTAAAGAGGCAATCAAATATAGTACAAAGGGCTCAGTGTGGTTAGTAATAATGAAGCCACTGCCTGGGTCTTAATTATATCACACGCAGGAGTTCAGTGCCAGAGGAAAGTAAAGGTAAAGAAGAAAGATATCTTTTTTTTTTTTTTTTTTTTTTTTTAATGTTCCAAAGGGGCTTTTTAAAAACGCTGTCCCTAAAACTGAGCAAATTAAAACAAATCATAGTAAACTGAATAATAGCCCCAAAGACTCCATGTCCTAATCCTTGGAATCTGTGAATGCTACCTTTTACAGATGGTCCCAGATTTACAGTGGTTCAATTTAGGATTTTTCTGCTTTATGATAGTGTGAAAGTGATATGCATTCAGTAGAAGCTGTACTTCAAGTACTCATATGCTATGGTTTGAATGTTTATCCCCTTGGAAACTCATGTTGAACCTTAATCCCCAATGTGGCAGTATTGAAAGGTGAGGCCTTTAAGAGATGATTGGGTCATGAGGTCAGAGCTCTCATAAATAGATTAATCCACTTATGACTTAATGGATTAATAGATTATTGCTTTCATGGATTAATGGGTTTTCACGGGAATGGGACTGATAGCTTTCTAAGAAGAGGAAGAGAGACCTGAGCTAGCCTCCTCAGCACGGGATGCCCTATGCTGCTTTGGGACTCTGCAGAGAGTTCCCAGCAGTATGAAGGCCATCACCATATATATTCCCTTGACTGTGGACTTCTCAGCATCCATAACTGTAATAAATAAATCCCTTTTCTTTATACATTAGTAGGTTTCAGATATTCTGTTAAAAGCAACAGAAAATGGACTAGGACCCCATAGAACCATTTTGTTTTTCACTTTCAGCACAGTATTCAGTAATTTACATGAGATTATTCAACACTTTATTACAAAATGGCTTTGGTTAGATAATTTTGCCTCACTGTAGGCTAATGTAAGTGTTTGGAGTATGTTTAAGGTAAGCTTAAACATAAATCTGTGTTGCTTTAAGCCACCAAGTTTGTGTTAATCTGTTAGAGTAGTCATACAGTTTTCTCATACTTCGTTCACGTTTGTATTTCTTATTTTGTGTAGTTCCCTAATCATTTGTATATTTTTTTACCAGCTATATTAAGGCATAACTGACTTATAGTAAAGTGAACATATTAAAGTATGCTATTTTATGTTTCCCGGTATCTATCTATCTATACCGGGAAACTATCACCACAATCTAGATAACAAACATGTCCATTGCTTCAGAAAGTTTCCTTGTGCCTCATAACCCTGCCCCTTTGTAGCCCTTCTAACCCTCCACCCCTCCAGCAGCCATTGATCTTATTTCTGTCACCATAGAATAATTTATATTTGTAAAGAGTGTAAGGCCAGGTGCTGTGACTCATGTTTGTAATCCCAGCACTTCGAGAGACAGAGGCAGGCAGATTGCTTGAGCTCAGGAGTTCAAGACCAGCCTGGGCAACATGGCAAAACTCTGTCTCTGCAAAAAATACAAAAATTACCTGGGTGTGGTGGTACATGCCTGTAGCACTGCTGTAATCCCAGCTACTTGGGAGGCTGAAGTAGGAGGATCACTTGAGCCCAGGAGATAAAAGCTGCAGTAAACCATGATCATGCTACTGCCTGGGTGACAGAGTGAGACCCTGTAAACCTCCCCCCTAAAAAAAGAGTTTAATACAACTGGAATCATACAGTATGCACTCTTTTTTTTTCCGGCATAATTATTTTCAGATTCACTTGTAGTTCCTTTAGATCAATAGTTGGTTCCTATTTATTGTTGGGTATAGCTCTCTACTGCTCTCTACTGCATGGTCATACCACAATTTATTTATTCATTCACCTATTGATGGATATTTCAGTTGCTTTCAATTTGGATGTATTATAAGTGAAGCTGCTATGAACATTTACGTCGAAGTCTTTACATAAAACTAAGTTTATGTTTCTCTGGGTCAGTAACTAGGGGGTGGAATGGAATGGCTAGATCATGTGGTAAGTGTATGTTTAATTTTTTTTTTTTTTTTTTTTTGAGACAGAGTCTCGCTCTATCGCCCAGGCTGGAGCACAGCGGCCAGATCTCAGCTCACCGCAAGCTCTGCCTCCCAGGTTCATGCCATTCTCCTGCCTCAGCCTCCCGAGTACCTGGGACTACAGGTGCCCGCCACCTCGCCCGGCTAGTTTTTTGTATTTTTTAGTAGAGACGGGGTTTCACCAGGTTAGCCAGGATGATCTCGATCTCCTGACCTCGTGATCCACCCGTCTCGGCCTCCCAAAGTGCTGGGTTTACAGGCTTGAGCTACCGTGCCCGGCAAGTATGTTTAATTTTTTAAGAAGCTGACCACCTGTCTTCCCTTTGGTTGACCATTTTACATTCTCACTAGCAGCCTATGAGAGCTCTGGTTGTTCCACATCTTCATCCATGCTTAGTGTAGTTAGTCTTCTTATTTGTAGCCATTCTAAAAGGTGTATGGTCATATCTGATAATGTGGTTTTCTTTTTACATTTCCTTAGTGACTTACAATGTTGAACATCTTTTCATGTGTTATCTGCCATTGGTAATCTTCTTTGGTGAAGTGTTAATATTCAAGTGAATATTGAATTTGAGAATTCTTTATGTATCCTGGACACAATCTTTTATCAGATGTAGGCTTTGCAAATATTTTCTCCCTTCTGTGGCTTGTCTTTTCATTCTTTACACTTTGTCTTCCAAACAGCAGTTTCTAAATTTTAATAAAGTTCAATTTAACCAGTTGTTCCTTTATAGATCATGCTTGTGGTGTTGTGCCTAGGAAATCTTTGCCTAACCCAAGGACACAATGGTTTTCTCCAGTGTTTCTTATAGAAGCTTTATAGTTGCACGTTTTTTTCTTTAGGCCTATTCCATTTTGAGTCAATTTTTATGTATGGAGTGAGGTATAAATTGAAGTACAGTTGTTTGTAAATAGATATCCTATTTTTTTCTCTTTTCTTTTTTTTGGTATATGGATAACCAATAGTTCCAAGAACATTTGTTGAGAATACTATCCTTTCTCCATTGTATTGACTTTATACCTTTGTCAACAATCAGTTTTTCATAGATAGATAGATGTCTTTTCTTCATGCCCTATTCTGTTTAATTGTTCTGTTTGTCTACCTTGATTTAATACTACACTGTTTTAATAACCACAGGCTTATCATAAGTCTTGAAATCAGGTAGTGTTAGGCCTTCAAATTTGCTCTTATTTTTCAAAGTTGTTTCTTTGCTATTCTAGATCATTTAAAATTCCATATAAATTTTAGGATAAACTTATTAACTTCTACAAAGAAGTCTGATGGAATTTTTATAGGGATTGCATTGAATCTATGGGTCAATTTAGGAAGAATTAACATCTTAATAATTTTAAGTCTTCTGACCCATGAACATGGTATATCTCCATTTAGTTTGGTCTTCTTTAATTTTGCTAAGCAATGCTTTTTATTGTTTGGTGCACAGGTATTTTATGTATTTTATCCCTAAGTATTTCATATATTTTTAATGCTATTGTAAATAGCTTAAAGTTCCTCTCCTGTAAGGCAACCTACTGCCTTAGTTTTCTGATGTTAGTTTTCTGAAGTGCTGTTATCTGATCCTCTTTTTGTAACTGTAGGAATTGCTGATATGCTTCTACTGCTATTGTCCAGAATAATAAATAAACTGCCCTTTATCTCCTACTCGGGAGTCTTATATCTCCTATGATATGATACAATATCATGAAATTATGGCAGGCTATTTGTTAGTTTGCAAGTATGATAAAACTCTCACACCTTCATAGTTTTTAACAGGTACCCTAACCAGTGCCTAGTGGGAATGGAGACTAGAATCAGCCCTGTGTATGCATAGATAACAACTGTTGCCTCTAATCTTTCCTCGTGGTTCTTTCTCTGGCCTTGCGTAGTTTTCTCACATGTGTGCATAGGTCAGTATTCACCTAAATTCTTAAGGGATCCTCTTTGCAGATCTCTTGAGTTCTCTCTCTCTCTTCTCTAGTATTCTGCCCTTCCAACTCTAGTCACCTTGGTCTCCCCTGACTCTCAGCTATATCTTTTCAACTTGGAGAGGCTTCCAGGCTCAGCTTAGGTCCCTGCTTCCTCTGCTAGGGTCTGGAAATTTTCTCAAAGCAGTGTGCTGAGGTAATTGTGGGGCTCACTTGATTTGCTTTCCATCTCTCAGTGATTATTATGCTTCATTATCTAATGTCCAGTGTCTTGAAAACTGTTGTTCTATAGGTTTTGTCTATTTTGGGTTGTTTCAAGTGACAAGGTAAATTTGCTCCCTACTACTCCATCTTGATAAAGAAGTCCTATCCATGCCGAAGTCCCATTAATTTGTTACGTAGTTATTTCAAACTTGATGTTCTGTCTTATATTCATTTATATTCTATTTACCTTTAACTTGGAAAGTTGTTTCTACAATCCAGATAAATCAGATTGTCACTTATTTTTCTTTTTTTTCATACAGCTTATTTTCATAATCCTGAAATTAATTTTAGGGTAAGATATGAGGCTCTAATATTTTTCTCTTTTTGTGTGTGTGTGTTCCTAGTCCCTCGATTAGTTAATTAGTTCATTGCTAATCAACTTTTTGGTTTTTATTATTTTTTAGAAAGGTTCTGGCTTTGTCACCCAGGCTGCAGTGCAGTGGCATGATCTCAGCTCTCTGCAACCTCTGCCTCCTGGGCTCAAGCCATCCTCCCACCTCAACCTCCTGAGCAGCTGGGACTAAAGCTGCTCACAACCACACCTGACTTATTTTTTGTGCGTTTTTTGTAGAGACAGGGTTGTGCCATGTTGCCAGGGTAGTCTCGAACTCCTGAGCCCAAGCAATCCTCCTGCCTAAGCTTCCCAAAGTTCTGGGATTACAGGCATGAGCCACCATACCCAGCCTCTTTCTCTTCTAATCATGAATTTTGCTAACACAATTTTTGCATAATATATTCTTTTATGTGTAATACTTCCTTTATAATATTTTAAGATTTTACATATTCTAGGATTTATTTCATCTCCATTTATTTTTTCTTTTGATCTGTATATTTTAATTGTTATAGCTTTATAGTGTATTCTAATACCTGAATGGGCAAACTTTGCCTCAAGACACTTTTTCTATTTTTTTAATTATCCTTTACTTATTTTGTACCTGACAGTTATTTTAACAAGACCTCTCTCTCTGCTCCTTCCCTCTCAAAATTAATTCCAGTGAAATTTTGGTTGGAACAAACATCTTTAGAATATCTGGTCTATCCTTCAGAAAATATCTTTTTTTTAAAAGTTTTCCTCTATGTCTCCCATTATAGCGTCAAGTTAATTACATGTAAGATTCAATTAATGTATGTTAATTGTGTATGCTTCCTTTTTCTCTGAGACTATAGAATTTTTTTCTTTTTTTTCTTCGTTGAGACGGAGTCTCGCTCTGTCACACAGGCTGGAGTGTAGTGGCCAGAGCTCGGCTCACTGCAAGCTCCGCCTCCTGGGTTCACGCCATTCTACTGCCTCAGCCTCCCGAGTAGCTGGGACTACAGGAGCCCGCCACCATGCCAGGTTAAGTGGACAGGGTTTCACCATGTTAGCCAGGAAAGTCTCGATCTCCTGACCTTGTGATCCGCCTGCCTTGGCCTCCCAAAGTTCTGGGATTACAGGCATGAACCATCGCGCCTGGCCGACTATAGCAGAATTTAACATCAGTGACAATCTCTTTTTTGGGGGACTTTATTTCACTAGTGTTTAGGGACTTAGCACCACTCTTCTCATAACTCTCTATCCTGATCTCTCTTTCTTGTTCCTTCTCAACTAGGAGCTCTATAATTCTGAGATGTCTTCTTTCTCTTTACTCTCTCCCTTCATAGATCCTATGTATATAGAGAATCCCAAGAATTATTCTGTAACCAGAATCTGTGTCCAGAGCTCCTATCAAGTTAGCTTTATGCTCAGACCTTCCTAGAGGACCACCCTCCTGCTCTGGATACACTGGGCAATTACCCCTCTCTCTTTTCTGTTCCATGTCTATTAGTTTAGACCTCTTTGAGGCACTCATATCAGCCAAGCTGCACAAATTATTCAGAAGAAAAATATTTTATCTGTTATTCTTCTATAAATATTGGCATTTCAATAGGAAACTCTCATACCCACCCTGCCTCTGGCCTTTCCCAAAATAAGAAACTCCCTGTAAAACTTTCTAACCATGCTGTAGGCAGGCAAAGAAGGTATGTGGACACTGATATTTTCATTACAACACCCCTTCTAGATTTATATCATTCAGGGCCACTTAGGAGACAGAAACTGCTCTAGTAATTTGAATAGGATAATTTAATATAAAGAATCATTAGCTATATCAGAAGGCTGAAGTGACAAGGGATTGTTAGTAAGAGGTTAAGTAAACTCTACAGAATATAGTAATAGCAGATATAAGGAGCAGTGACTATGTAACATGCAGCATGCAAGGAAGAGGCCTATCTTCCTACCTACAGCTGAGATACAGCTCTCATGGGAGAGCACAGCTGTGGTTCACTGGGTGGCAGAGGAGTTGCTGTGATACTGCCCTGTCAGAACTTGTTGAAAATTGCCAGTGGGGTGACTTGCACCTGTGGTTCCAGCTACTCAGGAGGCTGAGGTGGGAGGATCACTTAAGCCCATAAGGTTGAGGCTGCAGTGAGCCAAGATCATGTCACTGCACTCCAGCATAGGCAACAGAGTGTGATCTCATCTCTAAAAAACAAAAGCAAAACCAAAAAACTCGTTCAAAAATCTGCCTTCCTGAAATTTCCCTTTGAGGTGCTAGAAAAAACTGTAGATGGGCAGGTGTCTTATTAGAGGCATTCAGGAGTCAGATGCTGGAGAAGCCATCTGTGCTACAGGAGAGCACAAGTACACTTCAGCACCCTGATGCTGGGGAAGTTTCCACAGGAGTCTGTAGAGAAAAGCACATAGGAACCAGGAAGATGACCCCTTTCTCTTATAATGTCACTCTAATGCCCTCTACTGATAACGCTGAACATCTGACCTTCAGGCAAATAAAAATATTTAAGAGCCCAGCTTAATTTTCACAGAGCAGCCAAAAAGGATGAATTTAGAGCCAAGAGGCAATCCGCTGATAACTAGCATAGGTTTGTCTGTAAAATTCTCACACAAGCATATGGGTGACTTCAGTTATTTCCGGCATACAGTGGGCATTCTGTTTGAATCTTATCAATTATTTTGGTTCATTGTAAGAGCAGAAACTATTTATTTTTTATTCATGAATTCCAGTGTTTGTTAGAAATTTCTGTTGCCTAAATCAAAACCACAATGTGATACCATCTCATGCAAGTCAGAATAGTGATTATTAAAAAGTCAAGAAACAATAGATGCTGGAGAGGCTGTGGAGAAATAAGAATGCTTTTACACTGTTGGTGGGAATGTAAATTAGTTTAACCATTGTGGAAGATGGCGTGGTGATTCCTCAAGGATCTAGAACCAGAAATATCATTTGACCCAGCAATCCGATTACTGGGTATATACCCAAAGAAATATAAATCATTCTACTATAAAGACACATGCACACGTATGTTTATTGCAGCACTATTTACAATAGCGAAGACATGGAACCCATCTAAATGCCCATCAATGATAGACTGGATAAAGAAAATGTGGGTACATATACACTATGAAATACTATGCAGCCATAAAAAGGAATGGGATCATGTCTTTTGCAGGGACATAGATGAAGCTAGAAGCCATCATCCTCAGCAAACTAACACAGGAACAGAAAACCACATACTGCATATTCTCACTCATAAGTGGGAGCTGAACAATGAGAACATATGGACACAGGGAGGGGAACAACACACACTAGGGGCAATTGGGGATGGGTGGGGGTGACAGGAGGGAGAGCATTAGGACAGATAGCTAATGCATGCAGTGCTTAAAACCTAGATGACAGGTTGAAAGGTGCTGCAAACAACCATGGCACATGTATACCTATGTAACAAACCTACACGTTCTGGACTTGTATCCCGGAATGTAAAGTAAAATTTTAAAAAAGAAAAAACAGAAAGAAAACAGGAAATTTTTGTTGCCTATTCTGACTGTATGCTGAGTGCTAAAGTACAACCCTCTGAATAGGCAGTGCAACTCAGTGGTTGAGCAGACTCTGCAGTGGAGTGCTTGGGTCTGAATGTGATTCTGCCATGTACTGGTTGTGTGACGGTCAGCAGTTATTTACTCTGTGCCTCTGTTTCCTCATCTATAAAATGGAAAAAATAATAGTACTTAACTCATTGGTTTATTGTGAAGACTAAATAAGGTAACATAGATATCTCCAACTTAACAGAAGTAATAAATTTCTGAAAATCAGACTTCTGGATAAAAACCTGGATCCTATTTTATATTATTTTAAAGGAAGAAAAATGTGAATGTGTAACAAATCTGCCATTCCTCCCTTCCATGCAATTTCTTAAACTGCAGCTAAAAACACAAAAATTTCTCTATATACATAAACTCACATTAACATGTTAAATACACAAAACATCACTTCTTGATCACTAAATAACACTAGCATTAATGCAGGAACTTTGTGTTTAATATGCAGGAACATGTTTTCCATTGAACCACTGCAACTTTTTTTTTTTTTTTTTTTTTTTTTCACTTTGCTTCCTTCTCTACAACTTTCTCCAATGCATTCCCAACTTTATTTGGAACTCCTTGTTCCAATTTACATTTAGCCCTAGGCAAAAACAAGCGTTAGCTATGAAAGACAGCAAAAAATAGGTTCCAGACCAGGACATAGTGGCAATGAAAGGATCACACTGAGCAGGATGGTGAGTGCTTCTGGGCATCAGCAGCATCCTAAAGGGCACCTCTAAAGTGCACCCCTTTTTAGTTTTTCAAGAGTCAGAGTCTCACTCTGTCACCGAGGCTGGAATGCTGTAGTGCAATCATGGCTCACTGCAGCCTCGAACTCCTGGACTCAAGTGATCTTCAGATTTGGAGAAGCCAGGATTACAGGCTGGAGCCAGCATACCTGCCATCTCGGCTCACTGCAACCTTTGCCCCTCCCCGCACCCCTGCCCGCGCCTCTGGGTTCAAGTGATTCTCACCTCAGCCTCCTGAGTAGCTGAGTAGCTGGGACTACAGATGCGCACCACCATGCCCGGCGAATTTTTGTATTTTTAGTAGAGACGAGGTTTCACCATGTTGTCCAGTCTGGTCTCTTAACTCCTGGCCTCAAGTGATCCTCCCACCTCGGCCTCCCAAAGTGCTGTAATTACAGGCATGAGTCACCACGCCCGGTCAATAATTGCACTTTTTAAAGGTTTACTCCAGTAACTGGGACTACAGACACTCGCCACTGCGTCTGGCTAATTTTTGTATTTTTAGTAGAGATTGGGTTTCACCATGTTGGCCAGGCGGGTCTCAAACTCCTGGACTGCAGAGATCCGCTTATCTCAGCCTCCCAAAGTGCTGGGATTACAGGTGTGAGCCACCGCGCCCGGCGAGACCCTCTCCCTCTTAGAAAACAAAAAAATTCAAAACCAAGTTTTAAAATGTTGTATTGAGTTTTTAGGATGTGAATATATATTTATTTCCTACACAAACATCTACTGGAATATGCAGTGCGGCTGGATTCTATAACACCCGCCCCAGGGAAAGAAAGTGAGTCTATTTGGTTTGCAAGAAAGGTCTCGCGTGTTATCTTGGGTGGGGGGAATATGATCGTATTCTAATTATCAACCCCCAGTGGATCTGTCCCGCGTCTTAGCTGCTGCTGCGTTCAGGGGGCCCGTAAGAGACACCTGAGGAGGACACTAAACCAACATTAAGGCAGCAGACAAGGGAAGCGGCCGAGGCGAGGAAATCAAAGTGGACGGCGCCAGGCTGGCGGAGGAGTCGACTGAGGTCATTCAGCCACTGATTTTCGTCCTGGAACCGACTACGCGTAAACACACCGGGGTATTCAGAGCTCTCTCTAAGTCACATTCTGAGGCTCCGCCCCCGGAACTCCGGGCCAGACGACCCCGCCCCGGAACCTTGTGTCACCGGCACTGAATGCAGAAGTTCCTCTGGTTGCCACCGGACGCAACTGTCAGGTGACACTTCCGGCGCGAAAAATGGCAGCCGCCGCTGCAAGCTCACGTGTGAGTGAGGAAGAAAATCTGAAAAAGACCCCAAAGAAGAAGATGAAAATGGTAACCGGAGCCGTAGCGTCAGTGCTGGAAGACGAGGTCACAGACACTTCTGATAGCGAAGGTAATGTGGTAGGGCTGAGCTTTGGTGTCTAGGAGGAAAGGCCGGGCTGAATTCGTGTCAAGCAGCGCTTGCGACTGCATTTGCTGCTAGCCACCTGGGTTTTATCTTGGCACCACTTCAGAGGGGCGACTTTGGCTTAGTGAGGAGGCTTGGGGAAGTCGTGTTCAGAGAAGGAACGCTGTCAACTGTAATTTTGAGTTTCCACATTCTTTTACTAGGTATTTTCAGGGTCACCATTATTAATTATAATAAAATGGGTGGAACACCTGCAGCTACCGAGAAACTTACAGTAGCAAAGGGTGAAAGGAAGAGGGTACTTGAAAACAGGAGAAGAATGGGTTTCATAGGGTGTAAGAAGCAAAAGGTTAAAAGAGGTAAGAGGGAGAAGGGGGTGTACTTGACTTTTCTTGGGCGGTAGATGTGTGCATGTTTTAGAGACTAAATAATAGTGAATGAAAGAAGAGGTTGGTGGTTAAGGTCGACTAAAAACTGGTAGCATTTCATAACTATGTCTCTCAGAGACGCTTGATAATGAAAGGAAGGAACGATGTGTTTTGAGGTTTTCAACCATGCTGTGTCTGTTGCTCCTCTTTACCATCATTCTTGGCACCAACTTTTTAGGTGACAAGGAATTGCAGGTAATCCCTGACTTCCTACTGCCCAGTTACTGCTCCTTTGTACTAGCTGATACCCAAAAAACAGACAGAGCTATTCTTTTATAACGTGTTTCTAATTACATCCGCTGTCTGCTTGAGATGATCCAGTGGCTTCCCATCTCAGTATATAATATCCAAGATCCTTAGGCTGTATGATTTGGGCCAGGTTGTCTGTCATAGACCAATCTGCCCCTCACAAACCACTAATTGTAATCTTGCCATACTGGTATGCTTGTGTTTAACACCTTAAACATGCTCCCACACCCTGGTTTCTTCACTGGTTGGCTCTACTGCCTAGAATAGGTTTCAAATGCTTGACATGTCTCTCCTTCACCAGCCTCTGATCCAGTGCCTTACCAGAGAGACTTGTCCCTGACTACCCTATCTAACGTACCACCACTACTCTTCTTTCTGTCTTCCTTTCTTCACTTTCTGACTTACTGCCCTGCTTTATTTTTTCTCAACCCTGCCCAAACCATTTGATGTATGTATTTGCTGCGTATCTTTCCCAATTGGAATATAAGTTCCATAAAAGTAAAGACTACTGTATCCCCAGTTCCTATTGCCTTGTGGGTCCTTCACAGGCATTTAAGTAAATTAATGAATTAAGCTGGACTTCCAGGACCAAGAAGAAAGTGTCATATGCTACTGCAGTTCCTAGGTAATTAGAGTTTTCATCTCCTGCCACACTGTTAAGGAAAACAAACTATTTTTTGAGGCGAAATTAGAACTTCTGGTTCTGATATTTTTTGAACTCATTAGACTGGTTCAAACAGTTTTGTTCAAGAAGGGAAGAGTACTATATTTGGAAAAAAAATGTCAGTACTGCTTACAAATTGGATTTTTCTTTTTCTTTTTCTTTTTGTGATAGGGTCTTGCTTTGTGACCCAGGCTCACTGCAACCTTGACCTCCTCCCCCACCACCCTCCAAAGCGATCCTCTTGCTTCAGCTCCCCCAGATAGATAGGACTACAGGTGCATACCACTGTACCTGGCTAATTTTTTTGTAGAGATGGGGTTTTGCCATGTTGCCCAGGTTGGTCTTGAACTCCTGGATTCAAGTGATCCACCCATCTCGGCCTCCCAAAGTGCTGAGATTACAGGTGTGAGCCAGCACACCTGGCCAAATTGGATTTTTCTGTTCAAGTACTGGATAATTCCAAGTTGGAACTGTTCTGTCTTTTCAGCATATTATTATAAATGCTGATTAGGTTTTAAGGTTCTTTTGCTATTATAGATCAGCTACGTTATGGGTTAAGAAGGTTTTTGGCTAATATGGAAACTTACTTTATCCAATTCAATTCAGTGAACAATTGTTGTGTTCCCTTAGGTTCCAGTCACCCTCTAGGTGTTGAGAATACAAAGGATGAATACATTTCTACATTAAAATTTCAGTTTTAGGAAAGACATTAAACACAGGACTGTAATATAGTGTATTAGGTATAATTAACAGATAGTTTTCAAGATCATGGTTCAATTTTGGAAAGGTAAGGATGGAGACGGAGGAATCCATATCCTCTGGAACCCAGCCTAAGTGTTGCTTACTTGTATCTTACATGTATTACTGATAATATACTATACTATCATTATATTTTAACATATCTCTCTCGTTATAGAGATAAGTTCCCCAAATGTCCAAAGTATGTCTTGTTTATTTTCACAGGGTCTTCTTTGCATATTTTAGTATTCGGTAAATTATTTTGTTGAATAAATGTATAAGGTGGCATTCTATCTAGGCCTTAGAAGGATGAATAGTTTTCCTGGCCTGGGAGTAGAGAGGGCAGTTTTCTCAGACATAAAAGCATATATAGTGGCATGTGGTCTCTTAAAATTCATGGCCTATTTCAGACAAAGTAACATTCTGTTATGGCTCTAGCTGTTCAGAGAAGTGACTAGAAGTAAAACTGGAAACAATGGTTAGAAGTAGATTATAAAGGGCCTTGTGTATTTGTAGGCAGCAGGGAGCTACTGAGAATTTTTAAGCAAGATGGTGACAGACATTTATAAATATTACTGCCAGATGTATGGTAACTGCCAAAGAGTGCCAGGACAGTTTGTAGGCAATGGCAAAACTCCATGTTAGGATCTGCACTAGGACAGGACAGTGAAGACAGAGAGGGCCTCACTTGAAATATTTTTCAGCAAGAGAGTATTCAATTTTCCAAACAGGCAACTTTCATGTAAGCTTGTAGCACCATAAGTTTTGGGCATACTACACTGTTAGAGGAATTGGATAATAAGAATAGTTATACTTTTGGAGCTTTCCTATGTGCCTGGTTCTGTTATGAGTTCCATATATATATCAGCTCAGAGAATTCTGACAACTCTATGAGATAGATGCTACTATTATCCTCATATTACATTTAAAAACCTGAGGCACAGAGGTTTATAACTTGCTCACTTCTGTACATAAGCAAATAAGCAAGTTGATAAATGATACAACAGTTATTGAAATTTGACTGTACAGCTTATGCTCTTGACCACTACCTTAATATGTTTGAGGAACCAGGAGGACATAGATAATAAAAAAAAACTATTTGGAAAGTGAAAAGGCAGGGAGTATGAATCTGAAGAAAGAAAAGATTGGGAACAAGGAGACTTTGGTATGGAGACAAACTTTTCTCCCTCCCACTCAAGAAGATTTCATCACCAAGGGATATTTTCGTGTTCAGATTTCTATTGCACTTCCAATGTTTATAACCAGAGTATTCTTCCCTTCCTTCCTTTCTCCTAAAGTCCATATGTTATTTCTGGAAACAAATTCCCATGTTCACTCAATTGTATCAGAGGCACCTGTGTTGGTACTACCTTTCAGAGTGACTTTGTGCTAGTTATTTACTATTATCTGCCTCAATTTCCTCATCTACAAAATGAGGATAATAATAATGTCTACTTTAGAATTGTTGTAATGATTAAATGAGTTTATATATGTTAAGCATTTAATATTTGGCACATGGTACCCACCCATAAATATTAGCGATGACGATGATGTCTCTTCTGACCTAAAAAAACTGCTAGTCCCATCTCTTTTTGCCAAATAAGTTTTCCCACCTTTGGTAACGTGGTATTTGTAAGCTGGAACTCTCCCAAGAAAAGAGGTTTGAATTACTCTAGTAACCTTGTAAGGTAGCTGATGGCATTTCTATTTTACAGATAAGAAAAGAAGCTTGGAAATAGTGCTTCCAGTATATCATATTGCTTCCTAGTAGGAAACTGTTACCTCCATAGGTGCAGGATATTATCTGTTATTCCACTCATTTTACTCCATAGTCTAACCATTAGATCATATATTTTTGGTAAAATTCAAGATCAGTGATAATGATGTCGATAACAATTGATTGTGTCTGCTTGGTTGTGCCATAGACACATTTTCTTTGTCAAAGCTGCTTCTGTCTCTAAGAAAGACACTGCCATCTACTCCCATCCAAGATGGAAACACAAGTGTCATCCTTTACTCTTCCTGTTGCTTCCATATCTATTTGGTTTAATTAATCCATTTATTCTGTTGCCATTACTTTAGTTCTTGCCCGCATCTCTGTCTCTCTCTCCTTTTTTTTTTTTTGAGATGGAGTTTCGCTCTTGTCGCCCAGGCTGGAGTGCAATGGTGCGGTCTCAGCTCACCCCAACCTCCACCTCCCGGGTTCAAGCAATTCTCCTGCCTCACCCTCCAAAGTAGCTGGGATTACAGGCATGCACCACCACACTCAGCTAATTTTGTATTTTTAGTAGAGATAGGGTTTCTCCATGTTGGTCAGGCTGGTCTTGAACTCCCGACCTCAGGTGATCCACCCACCTCGGCCTCCCAAAGGGCTGGGATTACAGGCGTGAGCCACTGTGCCCGGCCTTGCCTGCATCTCTTTTGTTTACGCTAGTTCATAGGGGACCTATTTGTTGGGCCTGTCATTGCAGCCCTACTCCCTTCAGTCTTCTAGGCATTGCTACTTAAACCATCAGTGTTGAAGGACCATTCTGGTTTTTGTTTTTTAATCTCCAATCTGTCATAGATAGGTGTTTAAAAAAAATCAATGAAAAAGAATAACTGGAAACATGACCACATTGTTGGATATCATGGTAATATCAAATTACTATAAAAGTTTATAAATGCTTACTCTCAATTTATGAATTCACAGTTGATTCTAGTTACAATAATGTTAAGTAAAGTTGCAGGAAATCCTGAATCCTTGAATTAGTGAACCATTGCTTTTAGGGGAAATACAGTTGTAGGCTCCTGTGAGTCTCTGGTCAGAACATTTTTGTCATTTTATCAATACATAACCTTGTCTTATGTGTTTTTTTTTTTTTTTTTTGAAACAAGATCTGGCTCTATTACCCAGGCTGCTGAAGTGCAGTGGTGCCATCTTGGCTCACTGCAACCTCTGCCTCTTAGGCCCAAGCCATCCTCCCACCGCAGCCTCCAGATTAGCTGGGATTATAGGCGTGCACTACACACACCTGTCTAATTTTTGTATTTTTGGAAGAGATGGGGTTTTGCCCCATCTGTCTCTTTCTCCTTTTTTTTTTTTTTTTTTTTTTTTTGAGATGGAGTTTCGCTCTTGTCGCCCAGGCTGGAGTGCAGTGGTGCGGTCTCAGCTCACCCCAACCTCCACCTCCCGGGTTCAAGTTGCCCAAGCTGATCTTGAACTCATGAGCTCAATTGATCTGCCTGCCTTCGCCTCCCAAAGTGCTGGGAATACAGGTATGAGCCACTGCACCCAGCCTTATGTGTGTTTTTGTTTAAAGACAAAGAAGAGTTCCACTTGGAATGTTTTTCAGAAAGAAAGCATTTGATTTTCCTTGGCCACACGTCAGGGCACACATCTGTAATCTCAGCACTTTGGAGGCTGAGGTGGGAGGACTGCTTGGGCCCAGGAGTCTGAGACCAGCCTAGGCAACATAGTGAGACCCCGTCGCTACAAAAAAATGGAAAAAAACTAGCTGGATGTGGGTGGTATGTGCCTGTGGTCTCAACTACATGAGAGGCTGAGGTTGCTTGAGACTGGGAGTTCGAGACTGCAGTGAGCTGTGACTGTGCCACTGTACTCCAGCCTGGGTGACACAGCATGACCCTGTCTCAAAAAATAAAAACTTTAGACTAGGCATGGTGGCTCACACCTGTAATCTCAGCACTTTGGGAGGCCAAGGTGGTCAGATCACTTAAAGTCAGGAATTTGAGACCAGCCTGGCTAACATGGCAAAACCCCATCTCTACCAAAAAAAATATATATATACAAAAAATTAGCCCAATATGGTGGTGCATGCCTGTAGTAGCACCTACTTGTGAGGCTAAGGCATGAGAATCACATGAACCTGGGAGGCAGAGGTTCCAGTGGGCCAAGATGCTGACAGAGTGAGACTTTGTCTCAAAAATGAATAAATAAATTTTAAAAACAAAACTCTGAGATTAAAGAAAAAGGAAAAAAAAAAGAGAAATCATTGAATTTTCCTTTTTTTCCCTTCCCCAAGACGGAGTCTCACTCTTTCACTAGGCTGGAGTGCAGTGGCGCGATCTCGGTTCACTGCAACCTCCGCCTCCCAAGTTCAAGAGATTCTCCTGCCTCAGCCTTCTGAGTAGCTGGGACTACAGGCACACGCCACCACACCCAGCTAATTTTTGTAGTTTTAGTAGAGACGGGGTTTCAACATGTTGGCCAGGATAGTCTCCATCTCTTGACCTCATGATCCACCCACCTTGGCCTCCCAAAGTACTGGGATTACAGGCGTGAGCCACCGCGCCTGGCACCCCCTCGCCTTTTTTTTTTTTTTTTTAAGACAAAGTCTGGGTCTGTTGCCTAGGCTGGAGTGCAGTGGCATAATCAGGACTCACTGCAGTCTTGACCTCCCAGGCTCAAGCAATCCTCCCACTTCAGCCTCCCAAGTAGCTAGGACCACAAGTGTGTGCCATCATGCCCACCTAATTTTTTATTTTTTGTAGAGATGGGTCTCACTATGTTGTCCAGGCTGTTCTCAAACTCCTGGGCTCAAGTGATCCTCCTGCCCTGGCCTCCCAAAGTGTTGGAATTACAGGCATGAGCCACTGCACCCAGCCTTCAGCTTTTCAAACAACAAACTTTAATGTAAACTCATAGCACCATACATTTTGGGCATACTATACTGTTAGAGGAAGTGGATAATAATAGTTATATTTAATGTACTTTGTTGATTCATTAACATTTGAACTCATGGCCAATAACGTGCCTGAACAAAGCTTATTCAACACATATTTTCTCTGAAAGGCACATTGCATCCTTGTGCTTAGGGACACTGCACAACCCTTCAGCATTATGCTTGGGGGCCATTTTAAACATTGCTGTAGCCAAGAAAAAGAACAGAAATGGAAATATGTGGCACTAAATAGTCTATAGGAAGAACACCAGTTTACAATGAGAAAGTTGAAACAAGGCAGAGTGTCTCCTTCTTCAGCCTCAGCTAGGAGTGTGCATGTAGGGAGACTCCAACCTTTCGCTGCTCTAAACATGTCTGTGAATGACTGCAAAAGTGCCATGAGTATTGATTTGGGGTTACAAATACATTTTACTGAGTTGGTGAATTCTCAAATACAGAATCCACAAATAACAGCAATTGGCTGACTGAATCTCCTTGTGAACTGGCAACACAGTCTGCATACCCAACCTATGTGATCTGACCACTGCTTGCCTCTCAGGCTCACATCTTGTCATTCCCTAGATGACTAGGGTCATAGCATTCTGAACTGGTTTCTGGAATACAGTCTGCTCTCTCTCTTTCTAGTCGTGCTTATGGTACTCTACTGGCATACTCTTTTTGTTCTTTACTTTCTCTTAACCAGCTTTTCTCTATCCTTTAGGTTTCAACTTAAATGTCTCTTCCACTTTGTCTTTTACAACTTATCCTATCTCTGCAATACAGATAAATAATAAAGGGTCATATATTTTACTTATTATTTTTAAATGATTTTTTTCTTAGTATTTTTTAGAGACAGGATCTTGGTATGTTGCTCACGCTGGTGTGCAGTGTGGCATGATCATAGCTCGCTATAACCTCCAATTCCCATGCTCAAGCAATCCTCCTGCCTCAGCCTTCCAATAACTGGGACCATATGTGCACACCACCACGCCCGGTTAAAGAGTCCTTTATTTAATAAATTTAGTAATATAGGTCTTTTGGTTAAAGATGGGACATTTCTTCTTTGGTTTAACTCAGAATTTGTTATTTAATATAAGAAATTTCTTTTTTCCTCTCATGAAATTAAATGTTTCTGTAAAGGTGACCCATGGAGATGGATTTTCTAGTCAGGTAGTTGTATACATGTGGTCTTGATTAAACTAGTAAGTTATCGAAAACTTTTAGATGATAGTACTGAGAAACTATAAAGGCAGAGGCTTCAGACGTATGAGGAATCAGTGTGTAAATTATATATATATTTAAAGAGTACTGGCTTGTTTTATCAGGAAACTGAATCAGACACTTATCTTTGAATTTTACCTGGATTATAAAAATTGATAGGGATGTGCCCTATATTGACAGTTGAAAAACTTCCTTTAGTAAGATGCTACTTGAGTTTCATGGAAAACACACAGATATAACCCATATGTTGTTTGAATTTTATTTTTCTGACTTTAATTTCTTTTGACATATTATATAAGAAAGATAGAATAGTGTGCTTTCGTTAGAACAAAACTCAAAACTCAAGTATTGTTAGACTGCAGAAGTTTCCTAAGTTCTGTGGGGACAGAGACCTTGTCACTGTGATGACAGCTATATCTCAGTTTGGCATAGAGCCTGATTCATGGTGTAGTACTTGGTATCCATGTATTCACTGAATAAATTGGAAATTTGTGTTAACATGATTTTTTAAATACTCTTCTCATATATTAGATTATCGTGGAGGTAAAATTAGCATTTATATGTATCAACTTGAATAATAGCAAAATGACTCAGATTGAATTTTTGTTGAATTGCAGTACTGTCAGTACAATTTGAAATTTGATCATAGTAAAATTGAAGGGGATCATGAATTAGGGATATACAGCAGGTGAATATGGAAAAAACACCACTCAGTGTGCTTTTCTCTGTTTTCTCACTCAACCACTCAGCAGCAACAATCATCACAGAAGACTTCTGTGATTAAATGTGTATGGATTCCTTCCCACACCCTAAGCAAGTAATCAGTTCTGCAGTGGATACCAGTTGTTTGCTCTCCAATTCATCTCAATATTATCTACCTGGAGGTAGTGTCAGACCCCACAGACTGAGGGTTCAACTTCATAAGACTGCCCAAACCTTCAGATACCAGTCCTAAATCCAGACCTCTGGAACCTCTGACCAACTGACTTAAAATTGAGATTCCCACAGTCTTCCCATTGGGTTTGATTAATTTTCTAGAGCAACTCATAGAACTCAGGGAAACACTTAAGTTTATGGGTTTATTGTAAAGCATATTACAAAGGATACAGATGAACAGATGCATAGGGTGAAGTATAGGGTGAAGGAGTGTGGAGCTTCCATGCCCTCCCTGGGTGTGCCGCCCTGCAGGAACCTCCGGGAGTTCAGCTATCCAGAAGCTCTCTGAACCCTGTTTTCTTGAACATTTTATGGAGACCTCATTACCTAAGTATGGTTGATTAAATCATTGAGGTGATCCATTTAACTTTCAGCTTCCCTCCCTTCCCAGAGGTTGGGGAATGGAGCTGAAAGTCCCAAACCTCGAATCCTGTCTTGATGCATCTGGTGACCAACCCTGATCCTGAATCTGCTTTGGGACTAACCAGCCCTCAATTATTAGCATACAAAAAGACACTCCTTTGGAGATTCCAAGGATTTTAGGAGTTTAGGAGTTGACCAAATATATATTTCACAGTATCACAGAAGGTAAAGTGCTACAGTCTGCATTTTAAGTAATATATAAATGACAAGTGTTGTTATAGAGGGGAGGGTGATGCCCCTACCTGAGTTATTCATGAACTACTCAGATTTATTGACCTGATAACTTGTTGGAAGTTTAGATACAATGTATACTTGGTTCTTAAGCTTGTAGTCTTTAAAAAAACAACCCCCCAAAACAGAAAAACAGCGTCCCTGGTCGGTAAATCACCTCAGGTGAAAAAAAGAGAACAGTGGTTGATGATACCAAGTATGATAAAGGGTAAGATGGTAGCCTCTACCTCTGAGTTATCCTTGAGCTACTCAGATTTATGGAAGTTCAGATGCAACTCTTACTAGATTCTTAAGCTTGTAGTCTTGGGACAGGGTGCGGCAGAAGCTTCTGTTGCCTGTAAATCCACCCAGGTTAAAAGAAAGAAGCCTTGATTGTTACTCGGGCCATGATCTGATTGACTCCTCCCTCATAGAATGTGCCCATATGGCCATAAAATAATAAGGAGGATCATTTCAGGTTTTCCAGGCAGCTAAAAAACCTGAATTGTTCTGGTTACGTATGTGAAAAACGGCCATCTACTTATAACACAAGACTTGATAACAATTCAGGTTAGAAGGTCCTAGGAGATATCCCTTCATTTTTGATAAACTACAATGCTGTATTTAAGATATAATAACCTAGCAGATAAATGCGCTTTTCATCAAACTGTAGCTTATAGCCTCCTTTATCATTTAAGTTACTTAAAATAGCAAAGGAACATGCCTAAGAAATGAAGTATATCATAGTCCTACTTGAGTGGTTTAGCAATTTGTAAGACAGGCTCAGGAAACAAACTACTTCCAGAGTCTATCTGTTTTGGCTTGCCCAACAGCACATGTAATCACATCTGACAGTGTTTCCCATGGTAGCACTATCATTTTATTTTTAGTTATTTTTATGGAAACCTGGGGTGACTTCATTTTTTTCATAGGTAGCTTTTTTTTTTTTTTTTTTTGAAGTTTTAAAGCATCAATTTTGAATATTCCAAATTTAGTAATTGGCAGGAAGGACCATGTGGCATGAGCAGAACAGATGATTTACAGCTGAATGGGGAGCAGTAGTTTTTATAGAGCCTTGTATAAGTAGGGGGATATGTATACTTAGGTAAAATCAGAATGAGGACAGAGAGTAGACTGTTCACCTTTACTGAAGCTTAGATAGAAATTTTTTAAATTCAAACTTTATTAAACTATGTTTTAAAATATTTAATGAGTAGCTGCATTAGTTTAGTACACATTAGTCCAAATTGAATCTCTGATACAAAACTTTGTAGTGTCTCACAAGTTGACAGCCCCGTTAGCTTTGCCTTTTTGACTTTGGGCATGTTTTTAACTTTTCTAAGCTTCAGAATCATCACCTGTGTAAATACAATAATAAAAGCAACTCATAGAAATGTTGTGAAATGAGCTGGATGTGGTGGCTTACTCCTGAATCCTAGCATTTTGGAAGGCTGAGGTGGGATGATCATTTGAGCCCAGGAGTTTAAGACCAGCCTGGGCAATATAGTGAGACTTCATCTCTACAAAAAATTAGCTAAGCGTGGTTGTGTGTGCCTATAGTCCCAGCTACTTGGGAGGCTGAAAGGAGAGGATTGCGTGAGCCTGGGAGATAGGCTGCAGTGAGCTAAGATTGTGCCACTGTACTCCAGTCTGGGCTCCAAAGTGAGACCTTGTCTCAAAAAAGGAAAAGAAGTGTTGTGAAATGATAATACATAAAAAGTGCTTTATAAATAGTGCCTAGCTCTAACTACGTGTTAGCTAGTTGGTATTATCATTATTTTATAGTACTTTGAAAAGGTTGTAGCACAGAGACATTGGCCACTCATGAAATAAGTGAAAGGTGGCTTGCATGATTTCCTGGCATACGAGTTATAAACTATAACAAGACTTAGGCAGCACTTTTATAACTGAAGTCACGTTTATTTTCCCTCTTTTCTTGACATCCATTTTTAAACTTTTGAGATCCTCTCTTCTCTGTCTGTCCTCTGATTACTGATTATCATTTATTTAGTGCCTACTATTGTGCCAGGTCTGTACTAAGTGCTTTTCATGTGTTATCTTACTTAATCATCATAGCAGCCCAGTGAAGTAGTTACTGTGTTTATCCCTATTTTACTGATAAAGAAACTGAGACACAGAAGGGTTAGGTAACTTGCCCAAAACTATGCTGTTAGAAAGTACTGGAATCAGAACATCACACCCCAAGTCTAATTCGGTAATCTGAGCTCTTAACCCCTATGCTATAACTCTCTAGTCATCTAAAGCTTCTCATTTAACACCTCACATGAATTCCAGTTTCCCAATACCAGAGACATTCCTTCCTTGTTTCTTTCTCCTTGTCTACCACAGCCACATAAAAATTCCCATTGTGTGTGCCTGTGAGTGTATTTCTGCATGTGTGTGTGGTGTATAATCAGCATTTAAGGGGTGCTTACTAAGAGGTAGGCACTCAAAGATCTTTATATATTTTATTATGAAAATCCAATGAAGTACCATTTTATTCCTATTTTTACAGATGAGGAAACTCAGGCAGAAGACTTTATGTCAGAAAAGCCACTTAGATTTGTGTCTGGAGTTGAAATTGAATCCTGGTAGCCTTACTTCATTGTGCCCTACTAACTGTCCTCAATCATGTTTTTACCAGGAGTTCTGTTTGACTTAGGGCAAGTTTTAAAGGTGTGAAAGGTTAACCAATAGGCCTACCACTTTCAGGTGGTATTTACATTTTAAAAGAAAAACTGTAATAGGAGAATGTTTTTAAAAGTAGGGACTGAAGATAAGTGCTAAGAGAGAAAAAATTCCAGCTATTTGGCCTTTTATTGGAAGCACACACCTGGAGTATGAACTTTTAAACTACTTGGTTTTAATCTTGAAATTGATGTGTATTGCATTTCTTGGATCATAAATCACATTTTTATGAAATCCCAATCTTTCTTTATGCCCAATTTTTTTACCGTCCAATTCTCAAATCTTTGTTTCAGCCAGTCTTAACTTCGTGTCATTTTGTAAATATTTCATTATCTTTCACATTCCCATCTCTTTGAACATGCTGATTTCTTCTGTCTGGAGTGCCAATAATAATATGATTACAATAGTAATTTTAATTTTCATGCAGAGCACTGACTCAAATCTAGGATGTGTTTGGTTCTAGGTTCAGTGATCTTGCCATCTGATCAACTGGCTTGGGTTATGGAATCTGACTTCCTTGGCTTCCTCCTTTCTTTTTTCATTCAAATTATTGCTTTGCTATTTAAGAAACAACTTGAATATCATCTGTCATCTTTGTAAAACTTTCTGTAAGCCATCTCAGATATCCCTGGTCACCCTTTCCTCATTGTTTTTCTTTTAGAACACCTACAAATTCTATTGCAATTTGGTTATGTAATTTATCCACCCTGCCAAACTCCTGAGTTCTTCAAGGAGAGAAACCTAGATTTAGATTTTTCCTTTGTTCTTTCTTGCCCATCACTCATGAGTGCTCAGTGAATGTGGAGGGACTGTAAGTCTTCTTAAAACTTTATCCCAGGCTATGGAAAATGGCTCACTTTCCTGCCTGCAGCTAACCATTCATATCTGGGGTCAGGGAACAGATGGCAAGTTTGAAAGGGAGCTGGAGGTTTGGAGAAAAAGGCAGCAGGAGGTAAGAAGTGCCTTATGACAACTTCAGTACGTCAGAGGTTTAGCCCTGCTTTGTTCATTATGGTGGCCTCTAGCCACATGTGATTTAAATTTAAGGTAATTAAAGAAAATAAAAATTCAGTTCTTCAGTTGTGCTAGCCACATTTGAAGTGCTCAGTAGGCTCTTGTGACTAGTGGCTACTGAGCAGCTTTGATAGAGAACACTACCATGATTAGAACTTGTAGTCATTACTTCAATAAGCATCCTTCGTAGTCCTTTAATTTCCAGATTTTTATAGTAGAATGCAAAATTAATGTTTAAGGCAACACACAGGACTTCAAAGGCATTTTTTACTTGTCTGTTGATTTCCGTCTATGCCCTTAGATACCTGGATATATCTGCTTCTGCTGTTATAGATCAGTGCATGGAAAATTTTTAAAAAACCTCATTTGATTAGGATATAATAATATTTTGAGCCAGTTCTATTTTCTGATTTGCATAGTGATAATCTTTGATATCCTAGAAGTAAATCCTGTTTTTTTAGTATGCTGGGAGACCTCATTACTTTGCATTTTTAATTTGTTTATATTAAGTGTCATCATTTTCATTGTCAGTGAATACCTGATTAAAAACTTCTGAGATAGAGCTTCTTTAAGAAAGTAATAAAATAAAAACCATTACTTAAGGGAATTCTTCTGGATTTTTTTTTTTTTTTAATTGGTGGGGTGAGTGCAGGTTGTATAAAACGGTGCTATAAACTTTTCATGGGTTTATTGTGTGTTCATATTATGCATGTTGTGGTAGTCAAGCTGGGAAGGAAATGCACCAAAGAAAATAGCCATGGTTTTGAAGTGGAGAATGAGAGTGGGTTACATCATCAGAAAGTGTTTTGGCTTGCTTTGGCTGCCTTAACGGTACCATTGAAAAACATGAAATCTGCGGCAATTTGTGTGTGAATACATCAGGACAAAACACTGGATGTCAAACACTAGATGTCAGTGTTGCAGTTTTGACATGTTCCCAGGAGTTTGTCACGATTTTTCTGCTTGTAATCACCAAGATATTTTGTATTGACCCAAACTTTTAAGCCATCTTGCCTCCTTACATTTAGTTGAATACTCACTACAGGAAGGACCTTTTCTGAGAATTATTTATTTTGTTATTAGTTTCTGTGTAATGCTACTGACTCTGAAGAGTAAAACATATATAATATTAAAATAATATAGCTTTCAGCTAACTATATTCTCCAAACTTTGTTTTCCAGTGTACTTTCCAGGGTACACTGGTCCTAGGAGATGCTTCTTGGGGAAAACTTTTGTGGCCCTGGAATAAAAAAATTCAGTCTTCTATTGAATTGGTTAATAGTACTGCCAGCTTTTAATTTAGATATCTTTTTTTTTTAGTGTTATGGGCAATAATAAGACTCTTATATATCAACTATATTTGTATGTTAAAGCCCAGAGTCACAAATGTGTTCAGATTTCTTAAATTGACCCAGTGTATAAGATACAGAAAAAGCTTCAGATTAAATGTTTTCGTTAATTTTTTTCTCTTTATTAAGAAATATGCAGCTCTATTAGCATGATAGAATTGCAAGTGATTTCTTGTTTTTAACATTTTCTTTTACACTGTTGGCACTTTATGTTTTAAGATCATGCTTTTAAAAAATGTGAAATGTTATTTTCTTTGTTATGTAATGTTCAGTTAATTTTTTGAAGATACTTTAGTTTTACTCATGTTCGAGATTCATTTTTATATAGGCATGTTTTTATTTCCTACTTTCTAATTTGTCATAAATTTTTACTTGAAATGTATTAATGTTTTACATCATTTTTTGTTTCATGAATTTTCAGCACTGAAAAAATAAAGGTATTATGCCAAAATAATGCACAAATTGCAAGTATTGTAATCACCAGCTCCATGTCAGCGGTCACCATTTTGACAATAGGGACGTGGCAGAGGCTCTTGGATTTGTTCCTGCAGCCTGGGTCCTGGGTTTGGAAGCCGCTGTGATATCCCCTGTCTATGTGGCTGGGCTGGGTCTCTGGGAGCTGATGGCAATGGGAAAGACGGTCCTATTGCTCTTCATCATTACTGTAGCTGTGGGACTCAGAAATGTACCCCCCTTGCAAAAATGGGGACAGGCAGGGCACCAGGAAGGGTTCCGGGGGCCTTGGCAGCCTCTGCCTAGGAATATTAAAGTTTAATTTGCTTTTACTCTTAGGTTCTATAGGAAGCTGTGGATCGGAAAAGGACCACTTTTATTCTGATGATGATGTTGTAGAAGCTGACAGTGAGGGTGATGCTGAGCCCTGTGACAAAGAAAATGAGAATGACAGAGAATCAAGTGTTGGGACTAATACGGGCTGGGCAGATGCCATGGCTAAAGTCCTCAACAAGAAAACTCCTGAAAGTCAACCTACTATTCTGGTCAAAAATAAGAAGCTGGAAAAGGAAAAAGAAAAGTTAAAGCAAGAAAGACTAGAGAAAATAAAACAGGTGTGTTTCACCAGTTGTCTTGTAGATTATATTGTCTAGGCTAGCTCTAATCTTGATCAAACTGTTTCTTGCAGTGTTTGTCCAATTAACTTTCCAGTTTTTAACTTGCTTTTTATGTGAAGGTGGATAACTAAGGTTATGTTTAGGAATTTAGTCTAAATTATTCCATTGAGCATTTTCACTTTTTAATCATCTATGCAAAGGCAAAGTAATAGAAATGTAAATGCCGAGGAAACATCTTTTTAAAATCAAGTAATTATACACATGGTGGTGATTCCTGAGCCTATTTTATTTGTTTTAGCTGTCTGCATGCTGACTTTATTAGGTTGTGAACTAAGAAGCATGTTAGTTTCTTTTTTTTTTTTTTGCCAAAACTTATTTTACAATACGAATCTGTGAAGATGTCATAACTCAAGGATTGGTTGTAGTTCTGAAAATGGATTATTTCAGTGTTAGATACAAATCAGTGTTGGATAAATTTGAATTCATTATGCTTTTGTTGAACTACTGATGACAGATGTTAGACTAGGTATAATCTATTAATTAAAGGTCAAAAGTTGTACATAAATTTGTTGTGTATTATAAAAGCTATACATCCATGATAAGGTTTTCTTATCACCTGTACTTGATGATCTCCGTCTAAAATACTTGGTTACTAAAATAAGCATTTTTTTTTAATTAAAGAAAAATAACTTTCTACAAATGTACTGGCAACATAGAAGTACTAATTCCCAAAGTCACTTCATAGGTAAAAATGAAAGAAACGTTAAGTTTGAATTGACACGTATTTCTTTTTATGTTTACCATCTCCTTATCTTGTTTCAAGATGAATGTTTCTTTGTTCTTAATACGGGTTGCTCTGTGTGAAAGGTGGAAATTTTTAAGTATTGCTCTTAGAAACACGGCATACTCTATTATTTATTCAATATTCTTATTGTACTTTATTTAAGTTTTGTCTTTAAATCTTACGGATAGCTTTTCAACTGAAAATTTTGAATCTTTGTTTATTATATGGCAAATGCTAGAAGAGGCTTCAAAAATATCAGAATATTTGATTTCC
Source organism: Chlorocebus sabaeus (assembly GCF_047675955.1). Lineage (NCBI taxonomy): Eukaryota > Metazoa > Chordata > Mammalia > Primates > Cercopithecidae > Chlorocebus > Chlorocebus sabaeus. Next base: position 11,280,496 of record NC_132928.1, on the reverse strand, counting down.
TCTGGTCCCAGAGTTCTAGTGAGGGTAAGAACATTTTGAAGCCAAGAGGAATGAGTCTGTAACTCTGCTCTAGGCCAAAACTTTGAGTGCTAGAGATGTTACTGTTTCCATAATGCATGAAAGCACATGTATTGATACGAGAAACAAGACTTGGCAGCTACAAATGCTCTTTGTGTATATTTCTTGGAAGAGTATATGTAATTATTATTTCCTAATTTAACTATTATGGTTTTCCAATATATCAGTTACTTATTTCTAATCATAAATACAAAAATAAATTTCAGAGTTAAGTGTTTCAGAATTAAGCATACATATTATCCTTTGAGTACTGAATATAATTAAGAATTGACTGTTTCAAACTTAAAAGCAAGATTTTTAAAATAAATTCCTCTCATAATCTGACAGTGAATTTCATGACCACTAAAATGAACTGTCTGGTTAGAAGAAGAATCTATTTCTTTAGAAAGCTATCAGGCTAATCTTTATATTGAGTGCAAGAATTTGGTTTTACTGTGATTAGACACTTTCATTAATACAAAATGAGAAATAGATGAGTAAAGGCAAGATAAAAAAATTTTAATAAAAACATTATCTTTATTACTGGTTTTGGTGCTTGCCAGCTTCTTGGTGATTAATTCATTATGTCATTATATTTGATATTTGGTTAAATGTTGGCCTGAGAAGGAGACATGAACAAGCAATGTTATCAAATCAGATTCCTGGGACCAGGATACTATTTAAAGATGAGTTCAAACTAAATTATGTTACCTAGGGGATTTTCTTATTTCCCACCTCCCCTTCTGCTTCTGTACCGTTTGCTATAGCTTACAACCGATTAACCTTATATGGCAAGAGTATTGGTCAGATATGCTACTAGAGGAGAAATGGATTCAAATGATTTTGTGCATAGAACAATAGTCATTATATAAATATCTGGATACGATGCTGTTCTTTTAAAAGCTGATACATTTTCTTAATAATAATTCTGATGACCGAGGAAGTCATTTTCTGAAAGTAAAGATGAACTTTTAATTTTCAAAGAGGATAGTTTGGAATCTTCCTTATGCTTCCTTCTGATGATCTGGTGATGGCACAGCAGGCATGTGGCTCCCTCACACCCTATCTTGTACTGCCTGGCTGAATATGCTGGCAGCTCTCCAGTCCCCTGCTGTCAGAAGGCCTAACAGAAACTCACTTTGTGCCTCTCGCATGACACGCTGAGTGCTAACCACAGGCTCTCGAAGCTGAACCCCTAAAATTGTGTTTTTTTAAAAGTCCCTGACAAACTAAGCCAGAATGATTTATTACCTTCACCCTTTCACAGAGTATCATACCAATGTTTGCTGCACTTTCAGAAATATCTAATATTCTTTCACATAACAATATTTATAACGCAGCGTGATAAGAGGCTGGAGTGGGAAATGATGTGCAGAGTAAAGCCAGATGTTGTCCAAGACAAAGAGACAGAGAGAAATCTTCAGAGAATTGCAACGAGGTAAGGCAGTGTTTTTGCCCTTTAAAAAATAAGTAGACTAAAGCTTTGATAGTGATTCTATTTTTGACCCCATTTGATTCTTAAGCTCAGCCTTTCTCAGAGCCAAGTAATATATATCTAAGCCTGCCTGTTCAACACTGAATTCAACCAAAGATTTTCCAGGTCTCATGTGGCAAGAATATAATGTGCTAAGTGTATATTTGGTATGAACCTATTTCAGATCATCTTGTTTTTATAGTTACGAGAACTGTGTAATCAGACCTCTTACTGCATTTCTCTTATGATGCTTGTCTAAATTTATGGTACTCGATGATGATTTTTATCTTGCATTATATTTATGGCATAATACATTACACATTACAGCTATTTCAAGCTATCTTTTTACTCTGCTTATTTAATCATTGGCGCCAAACATTTACTCGATGCCCTCTGTGTCCAAAGACAAATAGGATATGGTGGCTGCTGGGTGGTCCTTGCCTGGTCATCTGTAGGAATTACAGTCTCTTTGAGAATAGAATTGTGTCTATGTGTTGGGAACATAGAACAGGAGATTGTCTGGGAGAGTTTGAGAAAGCATTACAGAGGAGATAACATTTGGGCTGCTACTAAAGAATGTAGCAGTTATATTTAGCAGAATTACTTTTAAATTCTTATTACCTAAATTATTTTGATCATTTTCTAATCCATCTCAGTGTTACACAGTGTGATAGTGTGGTGTGGTGAATAAGAGCATCAGTGATAGAGCCAGACTGCTAGGTTCAAATCCTAGTACTGGCTCTTACTAGCAATGTGTCCCTGGGCATGCTACTTAATTTCTTTTTCTCTCAGTTTATCTGTAAATAGAGGATAATAGACCTAGCCTATAGGGTTTCTTTGATAATTAAATGGATTAGTACATACACAGAGCTTAGAAAAGTACAGGCTCAGTACATGAGAGTGAGTGCCTCCTAAATTTCATGTCCTAGGCACCTCCCTTGCCTCACCCTGGTCCTGTCATTACTGTGAAGGGTCTGGAATTTTACTCTCCTTATAAGCTCATAAGCTAGCCTGTTTAAGTTTCCTGGATGCTGGTAGAAGACAAGACACTTTGGGTCAAAGACAAAGGACTTTATTACTCATGGCAAAAGCAGTAGCAGAGCTTCACGTTCTCAGTGTTTCCTTTGTCCCATAGAGGGAGTGCAGGTGTCCCAGATGGATGCCCGCACGTGCAGTGTGTTGTGTTGTAAGAGCTGGAACACTGTGCTTGGGAATCTATCACTTTTATACTGATTGGTAACAAGCCTGCTCTTTGTCTTTGGGGAGACGTTAACTCATTCCTCAAGGTCACTTCCTACAAACACAACCCTGAGAAATGGCCTGGATAAAGAGCAGTCAGGTGCATTCATTCTTGAAAAATCCAGCAACCATATACAGGGATGCGCAAGGCCCAATAATTATTGGAAGAGGCAGATTGCCTCTTATTAGGGCAAGAAAATTCATAGATTGCAGAATTTTAGAGCTGGAAGGGATCTTAATGGTATAAATCAGTGCTATGCGGGAGAAATGAATGTGAGCTACATTCATTTGTAATTTAATGTGTAATTTAAAATGTTCTTATAGCCACAATGAGAAATGTAAAATGAAAGAGGTGAAATTAATTTCAATAATATTTTATTTAACTCTGTATTCAAAATATTCATCATGTAGTCACTATGAAGCAGTTATTAATGAGATTTAAGGATTCTATTTTTCATACTGAGTCTTGGAAATCTGGTGTGTGTTTTCATTTACAGCACATGGCAATTCAGACCAGTCATATTTCAAGTGCTCACTAGCCACATGTGGCTTGTGGCTCCTGTATTGGATGTTGCAGGTCTTAATTTTCAGAATTTATCTTTGAATGAACTCAAATAAATGCAGAATGTAGTTTTTAAAGTCTTTTTTTAAAGTAGGATTTTAAAATAGTTTCATAACACAAGAGTTACAGATAACATAGCTAAATACTTTTTAAGCTACTCAGGTATTATTTTTCCAATTTACAGATGAAATTGAGATCCAGAAAAATCTTTCCTGGAGTGAAGCACAAAGTTATGTACCAATCCACATTTGTTATCTGTTTAGAAATTTATATTCATTCATTGAAATGTATATTGATTTTTCAGATGTATTTATTAAATGTATTTAACCACTTATCCAGCTCTTTGAGTACTTGTTAAATGCTTGCCTCTTTTCTAGACAGTAAAAATACATTTTTCCTATCCTCAGAATTTGTATTCTAGTGTAATTATTTAACTACATTTTTCTGGTCATTTTATATTCTATAGGGGTGTGGTGCAATTATTTAATGCTGTTCAGAAACATCAAAAGAATGTTGATGAAAAGGTTAAGGAAGCTGGAAGTTCTATGAGAAAGCGTGCTAAGTTGATATCAACTGTTTCCAAGAAAGATTTCATCAGTGTTTTGAGAGGAATGGATGGAAGTACAAATGAGACTACTTCAAGCAAAAAGAAACCAAAAGCCAAACAGGTAAAACTTTTATATAGGATTCGGTGTATCAGACTTCCAGCTCTAAAACTAGTCTTGAGATGGAAAAACAGACTACAGAATTACAGGGTTCTTTTGTTCCCCCAGATTTTATTAAAATTTCTCCATGCCCACAGCCTTTAGAGATAGGGCTTGCCTCTCTCCTATCTGAAATCCTGCCATTTTGTGCATTTTGAAGAAGAGAAGCCTGTGTGAGCCACAGCTTTAATTTCAGACTTTAGCCATAGACGTAATTGTGATGGTGTGTAACTTATAAAATATGAAGAATCAGAGAGTTTTAGGAAATAATGGTAGAAAGTCATTCTTGCATTGAGGCATCTTTAGTGATGTTTGGTTGAGAGATTAAGAGCATAAATACTTTCTATGACCTTTGGCACGAGAACTTTGCTTCTCCAGCCCTTTTGGCCTGTGGACCTCAGTAGTTTCTTTCTTTCTTTTTTTTCTTTTTTCTTTTTTTTTTTTTTTTAATACTGAGTCTTGCTCTCTGGCCCAGGCTGGAGTGCAGTGGCACGATCTCGGCTCACGGCAACATCCACCTCCGAGGTTCAAGCAATTCTCCTGCCTCAGCCTCCCAAGTAGCCGGGATTACAGGCGCGCACCATCACCTTCGGCTGACTTTTGTGTTTTTAGTAGAGACGGGATTTCACCATGTTGACCAGGCTGGTCTTGAACTTCTGACCTCAAGTGATCCACCCGCCTCAGCCTCCCAAAGTGCTGGTATTCCAGGTGTGAGCCACCGTGCCCAGGAAGTAGTTTCTTTTTAATGAAAGTGAAAGGTTTTGAAATGTGCTTTAATTTTGCAAGGGGTGGGTTTCTATTGTTGTCGTTTTAAAAAGCAAAATATGTAGTTGTATTTTGATGGCTTGATTTCTGTTGCCAAAACCAAAGGTTTTTTAATCAGTCAGGACTTTTAATCAGTCAGGAAATGAGAGTTTCTGTCATAAATTTTTTGTTTGTATTTTGGGAAAATAATTGAAACCTGGGCAAGAAGAGCATTTAGGAATTTTATGCGAGTCTAGGATTGGAGCATTTTTTAAAGTTTCTTAAGTTGATGTTTTACCTAATTTCGACAAAAGTTTTTGAATCTACTTGTCTCTTAAAAATCAAAGGGCTCAAATTGTATATTTATATAATAATAGTTCTCACTAGTGCTGCTATTTTCAAGTGTCTATCAGAAGTACTTGTAACTACATGAACACTGTGTTTGGGGATTTATACTTTTTAGTTCAAAAGCCTTAATAGGCTGTATTCGCACTAGTAACATTTTACTGTAAGAGTTAGAAAGATTCAGCAGCATTGGATGGGAAAGAACTAGTGGGAAGATGAAGAGACTTTTTAAAAAATTTTTCCTATTGATTTCAAAATAACATTTTATAGAAGCGCATACTTTTGCTTTGGGATTATTCTTTCATGAGTTATGAAAATGCACAACAGATTCTTTCCACTGGCATTATATTTTTTTCTTAGCATTTGCACTTGCCCTTGACTTTGTTTTTTTCTACTTCAGTGATCACAATATTTGTAACTCTGGGACAAAGTCAAAAATTGCTTGAGACTTAAGCCAAAGTGGTTTTGCTCTAAAAGTAATTTGTTTCTAGAACACCCTGCCCCATGCCACCAATACCCTGACATATCTTTTTCTTTTAAAAATATGTGTTTTCATTTTGAGTACATATTTATGGAAAAACAGATTCCTTTTTAAAAAATTATGCTTGAGTTTGCATCTGAATAACTATGAAAGTACCATACTATTTGAGATTGATCAGTTGTTGATATAAAACATGTTTATTGGCTGGATGTGTGGCTCATGCGTGTAATCCCAGCACTTTGGGAGGCCTAGGCGGGCGGATCATGAAGTCAGGAGTTTGAGACCAGCCTGGCCAACATGGTGAAACCCCGTCTCTACTAAAAATACAAAAATTAGCCGGGCATGGTGGCGCCCACCTGTAATCCCAGCTACTCAGGAGGCTGAGGCAGGAGAATCACTTGAACCTGGGAGGCAGAGGGTGCAGTGAGCCAAGATCGTGCCACTGCACTCCAGCCTGGGCGACAGAGCGAGACTCCATCTCAAACAAACAAACAAACAAACAAACAAACCATATTTACTAAGGACCTGTTTCTACCAGGTGTTATCCTTGTGTCCTTTAAAATCTAACAATTAAGATGGACAATGGTCAAATGACTTCAAGTAAATAAATAAGCAAGATTAACTTGATAGTAGGCAAATTCTAAATTAGTATGTCGAGTACACGTTAACATTAGTTACACCAGTTCTAACAAAATGTACATTAAGTGGCAACCCCTGTGTGGGGGGAATTTCAGAGTAACTGTATACTATTTATTTAGAGCATAGATCATCATATGAAATAGGTGAACTTTAAATGTAGTTCAAGGGAAGGCAGGGTGGCAAAAGTGAGTGTAGATTTGGTGTGCCAAAGTGCTATTCAGAATTGAATCATTGATGAACGAACTAAATAAAGGAAGATATTAAGTAAGTAGAAAACAATATTTGCCGTTTTTTTCTTATATTTAACCTTGTCCTAGCACTGTAGCTGTTGTACTCTTTCCTCATAGGTGTTCCTTCTCTCATCATAGAATGGAACAAAAGAAATCTTACTGTTGTCCCTTCCCTGGGCTGTAATGATATTCAGAGCACAGATTTTTAAATTCAGTATTCCTAATATTGTGAAGTCTCTAAAGTTAGAGGTCACCCCCATATAAACTAGATTCACTGTCAGCTATCAGGATACCAGTTTGGAAACACCTTCATTTTAATGATTTCAATTTTTTCCCAGTTAAATGTGTTACTCAGTTTTGATGTTAAAGTCTTATGTTCAATAACCAAAAGAGGCAGGAGTTTTATATTAAATATGGATAGAATTGTAATAATATAACATAGGTTATATAGGTTGAGCCCATTATAGTTAACCATACTTTAGGAGTGGTTTTGGTGTTTGGTTTTGTTTTCTCCTAATGTACACATGACTTGGGAATTTATTTTAAAGAACACATTTTAAAAAAATAATTTTTATAGAACTCTCATGTTTCTTCAAGGTATAAGAAACAGACATTGTGACAAATGTTTTTTAACTGTGATAGGGCCCAAACAAGTCCTTTTTCTTTTTCTTTCTTTCTTTCTTTTTTTTCTTTTGAGACAAAGTCTCTGTCTGTCGCCCAGGCAGGAGTGCAGTGGAGTGATCTCAGCTCACTGCAACCTCCGCCTCCTGGGTTCAAGCGGTTCTCTTGTCTCAGCCTCCTGAGTAGCTGAGATTACAGGTGTGCATCACCATGCCCAGCTAATTTTTGTATTTTTAGTAGAGACAGGGTTTCACCATGTTGACCAAGCTAGTCACAAACTCCTGACCTCAGGTGATCCACCTGCCTTGTCTTCCCAAAGTGCTGGGATTACAGGCATGAGCCACCGTGCCTGGCCAGACAAGTCATTTTTCTTAGAATCTTTTCTGCATTAGAGTTTTATTATCAAAGAAATAGGAGCGCAGTGTGAAAAGTGAATTTATGATTAAATAAAATAACCACTGCCCTTTTCCATTCTTCTCTACATCTTGGCAACTCTTAGTTCTTTCTTCTGGTATTTACCTCCATATCTTAAATAATATTTACACTATTTCTTTATCAATACTAGATACTATCTTTTATGGAAGATAAAGTTGGTTTTTCTCACACCTCTCCACATTCTGTCCTTCCAACATAGTATATTAAAATTTCTTATACGAGATTGAATACTAGTATTCAATGTGAATATTGTTCACTGCTGAGCAAAATACTACACAATAATAATACTTACTTTCTTCAGCTTTGTTACAATTTTTATTTTCCTGGAGTTATCACTTGCCTTTTTTTTTCTTAGTTTTGTATGTGCCAAAATCCTTCCACACTCCTCAACAGAACTGTTAAACCCTTGTCAGTAGTATATTTCTTGTGGTCATCCGCTGCTGCTATCTAAACTGGTTGTTCTTTACCTACTGTGCACTGTCATTTTGCAACATTGCTTTATCCCCTTCCTGGGAGTTCCATTTGCCTCTCTCCTATGCAGTATCCTCTGTTTTTTGAACTAAATGTCTTCTTTTCTTTTGGCTTTCTCCTGCATTTTAGTGATGGCACAGTTACCGGCATTCTGGGAGAGAGTATAGGTGTCCTAATTTTTTATTGATATATTGGCCTGATAAATGGCTTCCAATATTTGGAAAAAGGGTTTTTGTGGATGCAATTAAGTTAATGATCTTTAGATGAAGACGTAATGCTGAATTATTCAGGTAGGCCCTAAGACCAGTGACAAGTGTTCTTAGACACATAGGAGAAATTTGACAGACAGAAGCGGAGCAGGCACTGTGACCATGGAGGCATAGGTGGGAGTGATGTGGCTGCAAGTCAAAGAATGCCAAGAAACACCAGAAGCTGGAGGAGACAGAAAAGGATGGGTTCTCCCCTGAAGCCCCAAGAGGGAGTGAGGCTTTGCCAGATACGGGCATCTGGCCTCCAGAACTGTGAGAGAGTAAATTGCTCTTATTTTCAGCTACCTAGTTTGTAGTAATGTGTTATGGCAGCCACAAGAAACTAATAGAACATAGATGTCCATGTTGGAAAGTAATTTTCTCTCAGAAGTTTGAGAGAAATTTTTTCTTTCTGTCTCCCTTCCTTCCTTCCTTCCTTCCTTCCTTCCTTCCTTCCTTCCTTCCTTCCTTCCTTCCTTCCTTCCTTCCTTCCTTCCTTCCTTCTTTCCTTCCTTCCTTCCTTCCTTTCTCTTTCTTCTACTTTTTTTTTTCTTTTTTTTTTTTTTTTTTTTTTGCCATTGAGAGATTCAGTGCTGTTCTGCTTTCTGATTCTTTTCTTTTTGGAACCTTTTAAGATCTTCTGTATCCCCGTTCTTAAAACATTCGTACTGACTGATTGGTAGTCACTAATTTTATTTTATTTGTATTTTTGTGAGATAGGGCTATGGAAAAAGATACTGTTAGTGGATGTGAGAAGACATAAAAAAAGAATGATTCTTAGCCAATAAATAGAACTTTGGGGTAAAGTGTTGAATGTTAAATTCAGTAGAGATTTGGTTGTATGAAATGAATCAGATCACCGCATATTTCATTTAGAAACAAGAAGAGAAATCTTTTGCTAAGTTGTTTTAGTAGCTGTTCTGGGTGGTACATATATTGCTCATGAAATTAAAAAATCGTAAAGTTGGAAAAATTGTGATGTGGGGATATTCATAGGAAATGTGATTCTCAGGGGGAATGTACTTTAGAAGAATATAAGAAACTTAGCTTTGATTTTTAAAATGGCGTGAAGTAAACATGGTAAGAGGGAAAAAGCCTGCCGGTTCTCTGGTTTTTCAGATTCCTTATAGTTTTCTTTCCTGTTTTCTTCCATGGAAGTTGGAATGTAGGATGTTTGCTAATGAGTGGGGAGTTAGAAAAGGAGATTCTGAGGAAGTAGGTTGGCATCAGATTTGAAGTCTTCTATCTTCTCTTGAGGAATCTGGACTTTATTCTTTACACATTTGGAGGCCAGTGCCATAAGGTAAGTGATCTGGTCAGATTTGATTTTTCTGTCTTTCTCTTTTGATTTATTTCAGCTTTTATTTTAGACTAAGGAGGTACATGTGGAGGTTTGTTACAAGGGTAATATTGTGCAGTGCTGAGGTTTGGGGAATGATTTAATCTGTTGCTCAGATAGTGAAGATTTCATTATTTTTAAGGAAAAGAAAGGGCTGAAGGATGGAAAAGTCAGAAGACCAATTAGTGGAAGACAATTGCCATAATCAAAGCAAGAAGAGAGAACGTGAACTAAGATTGTGTGGGGTAAAGTGTGTTGGGGTGAAGGGAAAAGAGGAATCAGATTGGAGAAGCAATTTTAAGGTATAGATTGACTTGATGTGCGATTAACACATGTAGAGGGATATGGGAGAGGGAAGAGTTATTAATGAACTCAGAGGTTTACAACTTGAGAGACTCAGAAAGGGTGACAACTTTCACTAAAATAGAGAATATAAAATATGGAACATGTCTGAGAGGTAAAGATTTTTGGAGGCAGTGGCTGCTCCAGGTTATATTCAGAAATGAGAAGGATGACAGTAAAGATCAGGTTAACAGCGACAGTGCGGGAGAAGCGTTTGGTTAGTGCAGGAAATAGCATGGCTAGAAACAAGGAGGCAACCAGAATAGCAGAGTATGGTGAGGCCACCTGGGGCAGGAGCTGATGAGTCCTGTATGTCTTAGTAGAGTTCCTGAATCTTTAAGAACGATTAGCTTGTTTACTGAGTCTGGGAAGATGAATAGTCTATTTTAGAGAGTTTTTCACATGAATAAATGTAATATCTTCTAGATTTAAATAACCAATTTTCAGTTATCTGGAAGGAATTACCTAATCCAGAAGCTGTAATTCCTCTCTTGGATTAAATACAGGAAGCATCATCCCAGTTATATATCAACATGTGGCAAGGCATATTGACCAATATCTTGATGTTGACCCGGAGTGATTTTTATTTTATTTTATTTTATTTTATTTTATTATTTTTAAAGAGATGGAATCTTGCTATGCCGCCCAGCCTGGTCTCAAACTCCTGGGTTCAAGCGATCCACTCACCTAGGCCTCCCAAAGTGCTGGGATTGCAGGCATGAGCCACCATGCCTGGTGACCTTGAGTGATTTTTTAAAATATTACATTGTATTTAGAACACTGTTTAAGGAAGCAACAAAAACATATTTTTTAAGAAAAGTTTTGTAAAAAATTTAAGCTTTAACTCTTAAAGGATAAATACCTCTGTTCCTCTATTCAAAACATGTTCCTATCTAGAGTGATTTATTTCTCAGTATGTTAATCAAGATTTTATTAATGTAGAGACATTAATTTTTTTTTCTTAGCTTTCAAAGTCATAATTACTCCTTTTGCTGTTTTCTTGAAAAGCCGACTAAAATTCAATCAGATTTCTTGGAATTTAATTCTGTTACTCTAAAGACTGGACAGAAGCAGACGTGATGTTAAATCTATGAGTCTCTAAGGAGAATATATTGGCTGCTGTTAGGGAAGCATTGGCTATATGGTACTTGTACTCTTGAATTATAGACTTTCTACAAAGTTTTCATTTACTTGAAAGTGCCAATATATCAATTTCAGGTTTTTTTTTTTTTTTTTTAAATAATGAAACTGAAATTATAATTTTATAATAAGGGAAAATGCTAGTTGGTTTCTGTTAGAAAGTGATTTACTGGCCAGGCGCGGTGGCTCATGTCTGTAATCCCAGCACTTTGGGAGGCCGAGACGGGCGGATCACGAGGCCAGGAGATCGAGACTATCCTGGCTAACATGGTGAAACCCCGTCTCTGCTAAAAAATAAAAAAAAAACTAGCCAGGCGAGGTGGCGGGCACCTGTAGTCCCAGCTACTCGGGAGGCTGAGGCAGGAGAATGGCGTAAACCCGGGAGGCGGAGCTTGCAGTGAACTGAGATCGCGCCACTGCACTCCAGCCTGGGCAACAGAGCAAGACTCCATCTCAAAAAAAATAAAATAAAATAAATAAAATAAAATAAAATACAAAAATTAGCTGGGTGTGATGGTGGGGGTCTGTAATCCCAGCTACTTGGGAGGCTGAGGCAGGAGAATCACTTGAACCCAGAAGGCAGAGGTGGCAGTGAGCCAAGATTGCGCCACTGCACTCCAGCCTGGTGACAGAGCAAGACTCTGTCTCAACAACAACAACAAAAAAAGAAAGTGATTTCCTTAGTGATTACTGGACAATAGTTTTTAACAGAAGTCCTTAGGAAAAAGAGTTACCGGAAAAGTCCAGGTACTTATTTATTTTTTCTGATTTTTGTGATATGAGCACTTTAAATGTCAAACATAGAGATAAGGTAGGGTACTCCTCTATTTCTCATTTATTTATCATAAATGGCAACTTCGTAATTTCTTCATAGGTAAATAGTTAGTGGTGAGAATGCTTCCGAAATACCTGGCCTTTTAGGTATCTTGCAACTTACACCCAGACTCCAAATTGCTATGCACCTTTGAAAATGTGCATTTTTTTCTGTTTCTTAGATCTGCTGAATTCTTGCTTCCAAAGACAGAAGCCTAGGAAAGGAGGAATTCCTCATTCAGGTCCCTTCCTGAGCCTCCGGCAATTTTCAGGATTTACTTTTGGTTTTATTGAGGCAGGATCTCACTCTGTCACCCAGGCCAGAGTGCAGTGTCGTGATCTTGGCGTACTGCAACCTCTGCCTCCCATGTTCAAGCAATTCTCATGCCTCAGCCTCCTGAGTAGCTGAGATTACAGGCGCATGCCACCACGCCTGGCCTTTTTTTTTTTTTTTCCGCATTTTTAGTAGAGATGGGGTTTTACCATGTTGGCCAGGCTGGTCTCGAACTCCTGGCCTCAAGTGATCCTCCCACCTCTGCCTCCCAAAATGCTGGGATTACAGGCTTGAGCCACCATGCCCAGCCAGGATTTAGCTTTTAAATCAAGTTGGGGTGTGGAAGGCAGGCGAGCGGGTAGAGAAAGATGCTGTCCTTAGATTGCCCCTGTATTGCAGGACAACGGTGTTTTACTCTTACGTAAAGCTGCTCTAATAGGAATGTGTGGAATCCTAATTTTGTAAATAATTCAGCTTAATGTTTGTTTACTGAAAATGCCTAAATAGTGTTTAGGCAAAAGTGAGACTCCATGTTTGAAATGAGAATGAGCAGGATTGTACATATTACTGTTGATGGGAACGGTTTTAAGCCAGTTTCTCATTGTATTTATGTGTCTTTTAAAATATGCTATTTAGTTTTAATGTAGGGTGGTTTCTGATTTGAACAATTTTAATCAAAATGAACTTAGGTTTGGCAATATGGCACATGCAGCATTTTGACTTATGGAAAATACAGATATTAGTGAAGAATAAGAACTGGTTATTACAGAACAGCTGTAGAAATCTTTAGTTACTGTTAACTTAAAATTAATGGTGCCATGCATCTTTTTGCCCCTATATGAAGAAATGTGCTATTTGAAGTCGCTGAAGTGGCTGCCTGTATTCAGTTTTCTTTAGTGAGGTTAAGGCTTTAAAAAAAAAAATTATCCTGCACAGATGAGTCTTATGCATTTGACTTTTTAAAATGCATTATATTAAGACATCAGTCTTACGTGTTAGCATGTATAATGCATTTTTTAAAATCAGAATAATATTTTATTGTGTCTTGGTAAAAATTAGCATTTTGAGTAGTAGGCAGTTGAGACCATTTGTAGGGATATATAACACATAGTACTAAAGCCACAGATTCTAGAACCAGACTGCCTGAGTTCAAAATGCCTGTTATGTATAGTAGTAATAACAGTCCCTACCTCATAGGGATGTTGTGAGAGTCAGTTGAATTAATATACATCAAGTGCTTAGAATGATGCTTAGCACATAGTAAGTGCTATATAAAGGTTTGCAATAATTTTTGAAACGAGTCCCTTATACTTAGTGCTTATTTTTTTCTCTAAAAATTGTAGTCAAAGATGAATTCCAAAGTTGGAAACCAATTTGAAGGGGAACTATTACTACTTTTTGTCTGAATTATTGAATAATCCAAAAATCTTCCAATAATTGGATTAAAATTATGTTTAGATTTGGACATTCTCACTCACTTTAGGTGTGATGGCTCTAATTATGCATAATTCTTAGAAAATCTAAAACTAGATTTGAAGGAACTAGAAATGTGTCCACTTTCTCTTGCTCCCCATTTCAAGTTATGGTTGAACTAACTATATTACTTACCAGAACTTACTTATTAGGATGTTTGTCTTTTATGGGGGCGCTGTCATACTATTTGAATGTCCTCATCTTTGTGAATAATGTGCAGAACATCATTAGAAGATCATACGTGTCCCAAGTTGGGGATTATATGATGCACAGTGACTTGGCATCAGTAACTAAGGATAGCGAGTAGAAGGACTGAGAGGGCACTTACTAGTGTGTGCTTTGTGCCAGATGCTATGGCAGATGTTTTTACCTAATTCCATTTCCAATAGGAAACTTTTCTTCCTTCTGTCACCCAGATGAGCTGGAAGAACTGTGGCTGGCTGATGAGCCACAGTACCAGCAAGACTCGGAAGAGAATGGTGAAGGAAGCAGCTTGCATTCTGCTTTTTCCTAGGTCTCACATGCCCCATGTAGAGCATAATGAAGATTGACACATTTTAAAATCTGATTTCTCAAAACTGTTATGTAAGATAAAATGTTAAGCATAGTAAGACATTTTCAAGTTATGAAACTCATAAAACTAACTTAGAAAATTCTTTATAAAGTTAGAATTGACTTTCTCTTGATTTGTCAAGGAATTAAAATTTACTAGAAATTAAATGCATCATGTATTTGATGATTGTGTGTTTAATACAGATTTTAGAATCTTCCCCCATGCCCCCTCTTTGTTTGTTTGTTTGTTTGTTTTTAATTAAAGACAGGGTCTTGCTGTGTCACTCAAGCTGGAGTATAGTGGTGTGATCATCACAGCTCACTGCAGCCTCAACCTCCTGGACTCAAGTGATCCTCCCTCCTCAGCCTCCCGAGTAGCTAGAGCCACAGACACCATTAGGCCCGACTGATTGTAAAATTTTGTTACTAGAGATGAGGGCCTCGTCATGTTGCCCAGGCTGATCTTGAATTCCTGGGCTCAAGTGATTCTTCTGCCTCAGCTTCCCAAAGTGCTAGGATTACAGGCGTGAACTCCCAGCTCTTCTATGAAAATTTTCAAACAGGAAGAAAATTACAGAGAATAGTGGTATAAACACCTATATTTCTGTATTTCTACTTAGGTTTAAAAGTTGTTAACACTTACTGTGTTTGTTTTAATAGCTATCTGCCTTTCTCTCCATCTAGTTTTTATTTGTTTAGGTTGATTATTTCAAAGTATTAACCACATGTGCCCCAAAGATTCTCTTTTTAAAAAAAAAATTCAGCTTTATTGAGGTATGACATTCATATACCATATAATTAAAAGATTTTTTAAAATAACTTTGAGAACCAAAATTCAATTAAGGCTCACCCATTACATTTGATTCTGTCTTGTTCTCTTGTATTCCAGACCAATCCCTTGCCTTTCTTTTTTTCTTGTAAAGACTAGCTTTTTAAAGAGACAAGCCAGTTGTCTTAAAGAATGAATAAAGAGTCCAGGTTTATGAATTTGTCTGATTAATTCCTTATGGTGTCATTTATCTTGTTTTATGCCTTTTTCCTGTAAGCTAGAAGTTAGGACTAAAGTCTTGCTGAGATTTAGGTTAAACTTTTTTTGCCATAATTCTATCGTATGTGTAATAGCTTATGCTATGTACTTGATATTGTAACACATCAGGAGACACATTATCAGAATGTCTCATGCTAGTGATGCCAGTTTCCACTTAGTTAAAGTGATAGTAAATACATTTTTTTTTAATATTAAAGGTGCACCCTCCCCATTCCCCAGTTAGAAAGTAATTTCTGGGGCAAATAGTTTTATACCTGTCTCCATCTTTTGCCTTTTACCATCAATTAGTGATCCTTGCCGAAGCAGTTAAGTGACTTGAGGTTACAGAATGGTGATTTTCTCATTTGTTTTCTAATTTATTGGCTGACATTTTTCAGGAGATAAAGTTCCTAAAGATGGGGGTTGATGTTTCATCCCTTTTAATTACGGTTTTCCACAGTAAGGAGTTTAATAGTCACCTCCAGTGCAGGCACTTGAGCTTTCCTCTCTTTTTTCTTCTTTTGTTTGTCTTTTTTTTTTTTTTTTTTTGAGATGGGGTCTCACTCTTGTTGCCCAGGCTGGAGTGCAATGGCGCAATCTTGGCTCACTGCAGCCTCCACCTCCTGAGTTCAAGTGATTCTCCTGCCTCAGCCTTCTGAGTAGCTGGGACTACAGGTTCCCGCCACCATGCTCAGCTAATTTTTGTATTTTTAGTAGAGATGGGGTTTCACCATGTTGGCCAGGCTAGTCTGGAACTCCTGACCTCAGGTGATCCGCCCAACTCAGCCTCCCAAAGTGCTGGGATTACAGGCGTGAGCCACTGTGCCTGGCTTGTTTGTCTTTTTAAAATGTCATGGACACAGGGATTTTTATTCATTCAGTGTTTACAGTCAGTGAGTATCATTGTACTTTTTGTTGCTTAAGTTTGCAGATGTGGCTGTGAGAACCTGTGTAAACGCTCATGTGTCCTTTTGGCATGACCTCATTTTCTTTGAGTGATTCCTTGCATTCTGGGACAAGATGTCCGGCCCAAACCTTGTGCTTTCTGTGTCCCAGACCTAGAATCACTCGTTTCTCCAAGGGGGTCTGATGGGACCAGTCTATTGTTTGTTGAGTTCAGTAGATGGATAGTGTGCATATTCCTTACCGGATGCAGCTTTATTTTGTTTGTATAACATTTCATAGTTTTGCAAAACACTTTTACATATGTTTTCTTAGTCAAGATTTTTAGCAAATTTGTGATATCAAGAAGACATTGGTATCTGTTTTTAAGCTGAATTCACAGCTCTGCTAATTTGTTTATAAATCTAGATTTTCATTTATATGCTATATAATGTAGCAGATAAAATGTGCTTTAAGAGACTAATTGGCAGAGTGTATCTGAATATTTCAAACAACTAATTTACTATGAAAATGAATAGAGCACTGTCAAAAGGCTCCCTGAAGTGTTGCATTTGACTTTTCAGGTAATTTAGTTAGCTTTAACTTACTTAGAGTTCTTAAGAGAGTTTAAATGTTGAGGAAAGTCAATGTTGAATTAAGAACTAAATGTATGGATAACAAGATGTATAATAATAGAAACCACCAAATAGAACCACTTTGAGCAAGGACCTATGTATTGGGTACATAGTAAAACCAAGGGCAGTAAATGAAATTAAAACAAAAAAAATCAGTGGGTGAAAAAAATTGAATCCATAAAGTATGTTTTTAACTACAATTGCAAATATCTTACTGAAAATTTTTAACAACAAAGATATTAAGATGAATTTAGTCAATGTTAAGAACTTTTTAAAATTTAGGTGAAACTGAGTAAAAATGAAAACTTTCTTGTTAGGGAAAGCAATGAAATCAACTATTGTTGATTACTAAATATAGATGAGACTATACTGTTTCTTTCTTTATGGTTTGATTTTAATTATCCCCCACCCCAGCAAATGAAATGCAGTTAACTATCTCATTGGTGTTAGATGCATGTGTAATTCCAAACCTTATTTTTCAGTGTTCAGTGGCTGCCAATGTATGTTTGCACTTTGAAATGAAAGCTGATTAACATTTTTAAGGGTTGTCTTCACCTTCAAAATGGACACAGACTCCTTCTGTATGGTTTTGATTCAATATTTGTGTAAAACTAGGCCAAGGCACGTGGGGACTGTTTGTTTCCTTGCATCATGAAGTTTTCATTAAGTTCTTGCATTTAGTCACTTTTACTTTTCATTTGATATAAGCAGAAAGAGTTATATAGGTTGCTTTAAGTCACTGAATCAGTGCTGCCTTGCAGGAACACTGAAAGACTCTGTAAGTTGATAAAATTTGATTATTTCAGTTTATACTTTACGATTTATATTAGTTAGTTATATTTAACAGCTAACACAGCTTCCATCTAATGATAGTAAATACCTGGTCTAACATGTATATTATGGTTAACTTTATCTTACATTATAGCTATTCCCAGTTAATAAAAAATAATAAATTTTTTATTTCTTTGAAGGACTGGACCTCTAAAACTTTCTAATTTGCAGTATTGGCGTCAATGGCTTATCTAAGATTCAAATCCAGAACTCTTTTGTTATTCCTTTTGTGAAAAGAATATACCAAATTGCTACTACTTCTGTTTCACAAACAAAACCAAAAACCCTCCATTCTCAGGATGTCTTAACATTTAATGAAATCTATTCAGGGATCACCCCAAGCAAGCTTTTCCAGTGAATGACATATTTAGAATTTGCCTCAGGCTTTTTTTTTTCTTTTTTCTTATATTAATCTTTGATCTTTTTTTTTTTTTTTTTGGTGGGTGCTGCAAGTTTTTATACTTAATGGTAAATCATATTTATGGAAAAGATATAGCAAATTGAAATTATGTCAATCCAGTGTGTAATGTAATTTACCCCAAATCTTTTATGGAAATTACCTTAAGCATATTCAGCATTTTGCATGTATTTTAGTACTCATTCATAGGTTATAACAGGTTATATAAGAACAAAGTATATTACTGTATTGTGTTCATATTATCGGTTAAGTTTTAGAGAAATTTAGTATTGTGGAAAGAACGTGGGCTTTGGAATCAAATGGATCTGTGTTTGTGTATAGACTCAGCTCTTTATTAACTCTGAACCTGAATACTTACTTCACTTCTTTGAGCCTTATTTTTCTTATAAGGTAAGCATGATACTTGCTATCTGGCCAGGAATCTTAAGAGAATTAAAAATAAGGCAATATTATATAAAGTGCTTGGCACACAATGAGTTCATAGTATACTTACTGTATTTGACCCTTTTTCATTTATTGTTAGAAAGTAAAGCAGAATCATCATTGTTAATAAAACCAGAAGGATTTCTTAGGGTATTTTTGGGAAGATCTTGGTAGAAAAGAAGCTTGGGAAACTTAGGATTTGTGGAAATGGTTTAGATGTTACTTTTTTTTTTCTGTTTCTTGCTGTCCTTTTTTTTTTTTTTTTTTTTTTTTTTTAATTCTTACACATGTAGTTTTAAAAGCCACATTTTGCCATAAACGTTTATTATAAAATAAAGCTGTTTTCAACCACATTCTGCCCACCCTTCATATCTCCTACCTCAGGGGCAACTAATTTTTATTTCTCTAGCTAGTCCTGCTGGCATTTATACATCTCTGTATTCCTAATGTTACAGGATCCTTGGGTGTCGCTTCAGCTGGAAACCTCTGTGGTCAGTGGTGCCTTTGCCTGTTTTGCTCGGTCCTATGGGCTCATTTTGCCGACTCAGCCTGGCAGTCTGCGCTTGGCTTGAGCTACCGGCCTGGATCCCATGCCTGCCAAAGGCGTGGGGTGTATGAGCGGGCATGGGGTCCTGCCACTGAACACAGCCAGGCATGCCAGCTGCAGCAGGGTGGAGAGCTCCAGGCACTGGCATGGGTGCCGGCTACTTGCGAGGCTGCGGCTGGGCCAGGTGTACCGTAAGCAGCTTCCATGGCTGACACTGGGGAACGTCGTGGCGTTCTGGAAGCTTGGAGATGCCAGTAACTGCAGAGCCCTAAAGAGGTGTCACAGCCCTGGCTCAGGGAGCTCCTAGGTCTGGGCTTCCCGAAGGGCTGCAGCTCTTCTTTCCTTCTCTCTTCTCTCCTTGTCACCTGCAACATGGTGAGCAAGGGACATATGTCAGCCCTGTTTGTGTTACACCTCTGTTAGCCCGAGTTAGCGGGTCCCGAGTTCTTGTGCTGCATCCAAGAAGAATGAGGTACACAGACAAGTGGAGGATGAGCAAGATGAAGAGGAGCTTTACTGAGCAATGGAACAGGGGAGACCCTGCGGTGGATAGCTCCTCCCTGCAGCTGGTGGTCTTCTTGTCTCTGGGTCTGGCTGAGTCAGGAGCTTTTTATGGGCTTTAGAGGAGAGGAACTGAGTGCCAGTTGGTCCATGGGCTATCGTGGGTTGGCCCAGAAAAAGCACTACAGGTTCCCACTCTGGTCCACAGGACTGGCAGCCAGGTCCGCAGGCTTCGGGCCCTCCCTGGCCTGAAGGTGGGGCCTCACTGGGGACCCTCCCTCTTCTACCCCGGCAGCCTGTGTGCTTCCTGCCACTGCTCATGGCGCCCAGAGTGTCCTGGCCAAGGAGTGCCTGCAGGTCAATGCTGAGCTGCCCTTAGCCCCACCTCGACCTCCCTCTCATGGTTGTTGGCACCCAAAGTCTGGAGGGGACCCGGGGGGCCTGGCGTGTCAGCGCTACCCCGAGTGTGCGTACACTCAGCCGGACTACAACAGTTCTGGGTTCTGCTCCAACCTTGCTCTGAGATCGGAGCGGGCACTGGGAACTGGGAGAGGCCAGGCAACGGGAGAAGATACTTCCGAGCCTGAAGGGGCAGGGGGCACCTTGCTGGCCCCCTCCACTCCAGAGTGCAGCCATACCCGGGTCTGCAGCCAGAACTTGGGTTGCTGCAGCTATGCCTGCGAGGGCGAAACTTCTGCCTGCTCCCAGCTCCCACCAGCTCTATGGAGCCTGGCACCGTCCCAGGCCCAAGTCCTCCTCTTGGTCCCTCTCAGCCTGCCCTTCCGTGCCTGACTGTGCTGCTCCGCCGCTGGCGGGCGGCTTAGTCTGGCCCCATCGCTGTGGCTCCCTGGAGCAGGCCTGGGAACTGTTTGCCTACTGTATGTTTTCCCTGCAGGTGGCACGGCCCCTGCCAACCCCGTACAAATGACCCCGACACTCTGGGGGCTGGCCCCTTAAGTCTTGAATGCGCCTTTGGCCAGCTACTCCCGGGTTCCCAAAATGCGGCTGGCAGTGAGATTGAGGCCATGGCAGAGGCTCCTGGCCTGGGAGCGGATCCTGCCTGCCTGTGTGAGCGTGGGTGTGACACAATTGTCTGCCTCGGGACGCGGGCACAAGGGTTCCGACGCCGCCACTGCTGCTTCTGCTCCTGCTACCACTGCCTGCACCTCCCTGCTGCAACTGGTATGATGGCAGCAGCCACTCCGAACGGTCGGCAGCTGCCATCACTAACTCGTGCATATATACAGTCGTATCTTTTGATTAATCAGTTTGAGGCATTATCTATCAGTTTTCTATTATAGTAGGCAAAGATTTAATTATCTTACACAATCTCTTCTCTTTTGTCCACTCAATATAGTTAGATTACAATTATGTTGTCAGTATTCAGCATTTATTATTCATGTGAAAAAATTATTTATAGCTGAATGTTGTAATGTTCCATATTTCTGTTTCCTTTCTATTTGTTTTTCCTGAAGTTAATAATTGTCTTGACTTTTCATGTTTAATTTTCCTTTATTTAGTTTTTCAAAGTCAAATGATCTCAAGTAATGTATCTATTGTAATTCTTTACTCTGAGACTTCCTTTCCTAGAAACCTCTATTTTCCTTTGTATCCCCTGATTGCTTTCTTGGGTTGCTTCACTGTTGTCATCTGGGACTTAAATTTTCTGTGATCCTTGGAATTTCTCCTGGATTGAATTCCCTATTTCTGGGTTCTTGGATCTCCTTTATTCTTGGTTTACTCTCACTCTTTTGGTAAAGCATATTCTCTGGTGGTTTTGTCAAGTTAAAATAACATACAGTGACAGATGTCATGGTAATGACTGCTTTCAACATGCTGTCCCACGGAGTCACTTGGCTGCAGGTTGTCCTTCATGCTTGATGTGTAGTTGTTATTTTGGAATCTCCATTCATTCTCATCCTGGCTGTTTCTTTCTTTTTCCTTTGGTGGGGCTCTATTTTCTCTATCTCATGTTGTCTTCTTTTTGTTTTACTCCATCTGTTTGTGGAGAACATCCTCAGTGTCCTGAGAAGGGCTGCGTTGGAAATAAACTTTTGGAGACTTCATATGTCTGAAAATACCTCTGTTCAGTATTCACATTTCAATAATAATGTGTCCCAATATTGAATTTTAGGTTGGATATTATCTTCCTTTGACATTTTGAAAGTATTTGTCTGTTGCTTCCTTGATTCCAGGATTGCTATTGGAAAATCTGAATCTTTTGATTTCTGATTATTGGTATGTATGTGACTTTTGTTTTCCTGGAAGCTTATGGGATATTCTTTTAGTTCGTGTTGTCTTAAAATTTTACAATAATGTTTTCATTGTGTTGTATTGGACACTCGAGGGCTGCTTTTAATCTGGAAATGTGTGTCCTTCACTTTGGGAAATTTTGTTAAAGTACTTCATTAATTTCCTCCTGTACATTTTTTCTCTGTCTATAGAGCTCGTATTATTTGCATCCTGGGCCACTTGGACTGGTTCTCTAGTTATCTTTTTCTTCTACTTTTCATCTCTTTTAGTCTATTTTCTGGGCAATTTCCTTACCATTATCTTCTCACTTTTGTAATGTGGTTGTTTTGTTTTGTTTTACTTATTCCACCATATTTTTAATTTTAAGCGCTTTATTATTCTCCTAATGTTTCTTTTAAAATAGCAACTGTTGACCAGGCATGGTGGTTCAGGCATGTAATCTTAGCTGGGAGGCCATGGTGGGTGGATCACATGAGATCAGGAGTTCGAGACCAGTTTGGCCAACATGGTGAAACCACATCTCTACTAAAAATACAAAAAATTAACTGGGCGTGGTGGCGGCTGCCTGTAATCCCAGCTACTCGGGAGGCTGAGGCAGGAGAATCGGTTGAACCCAAGAGGCGGAGGTTGCAGTGAGCCGAGATTGCGCCATTGCACTCCATCCTAGGCAACAAGAGTGAAACTTTGTCTCAAAAATAAATAAATAAAGTAAAATCAAGTAGCAACTGTTCTGATTTTATGGATACAGTATATTTTAACTCTTCAAGGATGTTGATGATATTTTTTCCTAAATTTTTTTCTCTTGAATTTTTTTTTCTGCAAGTCACTTTTTACATTTTGTGTTTGTGTTGTTCTCGGTCTTCTTTTTGATAATCATTAGTTGTGTGTTCATGATTAGATCAAATAGACCGAAAAATTCAACTGGAAGCTATGAATATACGGATGTCATCCACCTTAAATTTCACTGTAGGGTTCTCTGGGTGAATTTATTAGCAACTGGTCAGATTTTCAATAAAGTAACTCTTCCGATCTCCTACTTAGAAGAAAAAGGTCTGCCTACCAGCATTTTGGGAGCCCAGTGTGAGAAGAGAGCTGGGATTCAATATCTGGTTGCTGTGTGTGTGTGTGTGTGTGTGTGTGTGTGTGTGTGTGTGTGTGTAACTTAATCCCATTTTCAGTTCTATACCTATGCCTTCATCTGTGCAAGCCCAGTACCTCTTCAGAAGTTAAACCTCCAGGGTGTTATGCCAGGTTATTGTGGAATGGGATGGGGAAGTTTCTCAAAACATATCTTTCACCCCGGTTCTTTTATTTTGGTTCTTCCACTTCAACCCTTAACTTCCAGAAGTCCCTGATACTTACTGCCAGTTTCTGATTCTTTCGCAGATTCTGCAGTGTAAATAGGGTTAGTTTTGTCAGTGCGACAGTTACAGTCTTAGGATTTAACTTCCCTGGTGTCTTCTGGTCCATCACCTTCACCTTCAAAATTGTGTTGATATTGTCTCTTCTGATCTTGTCCTTCTGAGTTATGTCTTTAAAACAACAAATCACTTTTCTGAAGTTTTATTGAGTATTGCATTTGAGCAAGACTAGTTGTTTATGTTCAAACTGCCACTTTAGCATGTGCCCTCTGCCTTTTTTCTTTCTGCATAAGTCTTTAGCAAATGTAGGCATTAGAATTTAAAGAGTCATTCTGCTGCCTTTAAAACGAGGTTTTCTTTTTTTTTTTTTTTGAGATGGAGTCTCACTCTGTTGCCCAGGCTGGAGTGCAGTGGTGTGATCTCAGCTCACTGTAACCTCTTCCTCCTCAGTTTGTGATTCTCCCGCCTTAGCTTCCCCAGTAGCTGGAATTATAAGCCTGTGCTACATGCCTAGGCAAATTTTTATATTTTCAATAGAAACGGGTTTCATCATGTTGGCCAGGCTGGTCTGAAACTCCTGACCTCAAGTGATCGGCCCGCCTTGGCCTCCCAAACTCCTGGGATTACAGGTGTAAGCCACCACACCTGGCCTAAAACAAGGTTTTCTTGAGCTGCCATCTTGACAGATGCCATCTAACATATCTGTTTTTAAAATGTATTAACCCGCGCTTGTTTTTATAAATTTTCTATCGTTTCTTTTTTTTGTTTCCAAATTGTTGCTTCACAGTGTAAAAATGCTAATGTAATGATAGCTTGAGTGATGTCCATACTTACGGCATACAATGCTGAATCTTATATTAGATTTACAAAATCGAATATTGGATTTTCTAAAATCTTTCCTTCTCAGCCATAAAGTGTACTTGGTCTTATAGCAGTAAACACAACTGTCACTAAGAAAAAATGTTTATTTAAAGCAAATAAATAATTGTCTCTAACATGTACCAGAATCACTGACTGACTTATAAAAACAGATTGCTAGGCAGCATGCCTAGAGTTTCTGATTTAATAGGGCTCGAGATTTTGAATTGCTAATAACATATTTTCAAGTTATGCGGATAATGCTGCTGGTCTAGAGATCACACTTTAAGAATCACTGATACAGACTATATTGATCCTTGAAACCAAGAAACAAAAACATCACCAAAATCCCCCTGTAAAGCTCTTCTTGTTATTCTTTACATTGGACAATTGAGCAAAACTTTGAACTTACTCTGTTGTTGCTCTTCTTGCCTAAAATAGATGTTTACAGCAATCATCTTCCAAGACAGACATGTGATATAGTTAGTGTCACCATTTTAATTAGTGAATTCCTTCCTTTGGTCTACTATTGTTCCTTTCTTTCTGAAATACATGTTTAAAGTTTTGTCAGCTGGGCACGGTGGCTCACGCCTGTAATCCCAGCATTTTGGGAGGCTGAGGCGGGCGGACCATGAGGTCAGGAGATCAAGACCATCCTGGCTAACATGGTGAAACCCCGTCTCTGCTAAAAATACAAAAAAAGTAGCCAGGCGTGGTGGCATGTGCCTGTGGTCCCAGCTACTAGGGAGGCTGAGGCAGGAGAATGGCGTGAACCCGAGAGGTGGAGCTTGCAGTGAGCCGAGATGGCGTCACTTTACTCCAGCCTAGGCGACAGAGCAAGACTCCATCTCAAAAAAAAAAAAGTTTTGTCCACCTTCCCTTTTCTTCTTCGTTCTTCTGTTGCCTGCGGGTTTTCTGGTGCTACCTCGGAGAGGAGTAGAGGAGTAGCTCAGTCCAGCTAGAGGTTGGTTGCCAGGGTGAGCTCTCTTATAGAAACACTCTGTTGAGTCAGTCATGTGGCATCAGTGTGCTCTTTTGGTAACGTGTTGATGGCATTTTGGGTGTACTTGCCTAACATAGAGGCTTCACACTGAGATTGCACTTGTTCATATGTAAACTCAAATACCAAAGTCAGGATAGGTCTTTGCTAGTCAGCAGTTTGGATATGGCTATACACTTTTCTGAATTTAATTGAAAGCTTTGAATTCTTACTTTGACAGGAGAGATGTTATAATTGTTGATTCTAAGTGGATTTTTGTTCATTGCGAACATCAGTTTTTTATTTAAAGAAAACCTGGGTCGACTGGGTGTGGTGGCTCTCACCTGTAATCCCAGCACTTTGGGAGGCTAAGGCAGGTGGATTGCTTGAGCCCAGGAGCTCGAAACCAGCCTGGACAACATGGCAGAACCCTGTCTCCACACACACAAAAAAAAATACAAAAATTAGCCAGGCATGATGGTGTGCACCTGTAGTCCCAGCTACTCTGGAGGCTGAGGTGGGAGGATCACTTGAGCCTGGGAGGTCAAGGCTTCAGTGAACCATGATAACGCCACTGCACTCCAGCCTGGGTGACAGAGTGAAAATCAAGGAAAATGGCCTTTTATCCAGCTAGCTAACTTAATCTAATAGAAGTAGAATTTCAGTTTTAAGAGTAGGTTTGATATTGTAGAAATAAGAAATGAAAAATTGTTAATATACTCATTCTCTTCCTACATTATTGTTCTCCTATCATTGTGGCGTGAGAAGCAATGGAACTGTTTTATGTTGGTTTTTAAATAGCACAGATTTTTTTATTTGTTTCTGTATGTTGGGTCAATTATAGTAAAAAGTGTGCTGATGTTTGACATACTAAGTCAGTTCTGAAATCTTTGCTAACATTTATATCTCATTCAGTCTTCAAGTTATATTTAAGCACAAGTTTTGCTTGATATTTTGACCTCAAGAAGACAAGAGTGAGCCAATAGGACAGTTTCCTTATTTGCTTGTAATAGTGTTCAATTTATTTATTTTTTTTAATGGAATGAATGTTTCAGGGCTATCTTTTTTTAAATAAAGGGAAGCTTCGCCTGTTAGGTAAGTAATCTCTTGTAACCCAGCAAATACCATATATATATATATATATATATATATATATTTTTTTTTTTTAACTGTTTTTTACATAGTTGATGACTGCATAATAACACTGTTTTCTAACCAAATGTCATGGGTTATTGTGCCTTAGGCTTTTACAAAATTTTGTATTTCTGTGATTGACATAAATAGATATGCATAGACTGTTAGCCCCCCCAAAAACAGGGGCTTTGGTTTGTTCATCACTATGTTCCTAACATAGTGCTTGATACACAGCTAATTCTCAATAAATATTTGTGGAAGGAATGAAAAATTTTGAGTGCTGCATCTATTGTGTTACTTAATTGATACCACAAGGTGGTACTATTGTACCATGAAATGAAAGCCTGTAATTCTTAGTACCACATAAATCCTGTGACTAAATGAAACGAATTGACTACCTATTATGTTTATTGCCTGCTTCATTTATTTATAATTTCAACATGCGATTAGTCTTTGATTACATGATTGGGTCAGGCAGTGAGCTCATAACCTAAATAAAGAACATTTGGTTCAAATTTTTATAAAAAGGTTAAGTGAGATAGCATCTTAAAAAACCTAGCATAGTACCAAGGTAGTTTCTTTTTCTCACTTTTAATTTACTTTGGGTTAAAGGCCTTTGTTAAATTGTTATTTGTGGTGAAATAATTTGCCCCAAATTTTCTAGTAAATTATCACTGAAGGTTAAATAGTATTATAAGTCTGTTTTGGTTGTCAAAAGTGCTTAAAAAATTAATACCAAACCTAGATTTATATTTTTTTCCCCTCACTTCAAAAAAATTTTTTGTTTTGCTTTCATGTTTCTTTTATGGAGTCCATGAAATATTTTATTAATGTTTAGTTCTTTATTATACATTTGTACATAATCATAGTGTATAAAGTAAGTCAATTTATAATTTATCTTGGTTTTACCCCTATTTTAAAAACTAAGCATTGAAAAGTTTGTTTTGTAGCTTGTACCTTTTTGTTTCCTTATGATGGAATTGACTTTGGAATATTTTGATTCTATAATTTTCCTCAGACTGAAGTGAAATCAGAAGAGGGCCCGGGTTGGACGATCCTACGTGATGATTTCATGATGGGAGCATCTATGAAAGACTGGGACAAGGAAAGTGATGGGCCAGACGACAGCAGACCAGAATCTGCAAGTGACTCTGATACATAAAGCATCATAAGAAATACAGTTGCAGTCATTTTATTTTTTTCTAGAGAAATACGTCATCCTCTGATAGTTGGTGAATTATAAGGATACCATTTGTAAAAAAGTCAAAAGACTTTTGCTAGATTTCATATTTCCCTTTTTATGTACATTTTATATATACTTCATTAAAAATTATATTTTAAACCCTTGCATAATTTTAAGCATTGTTCCTCAGAACATTTGTAAAAGGATATATTTCTGCTTGACTAGCGAGATACGCATTTTGCCAGGATCATATTGGTCATGTCTATTGGTGTGTTATTTCAGTATCACCAATGTTTTCAGAAATACAGTACTAATTCATAATTAAACTCTTTGAAGTTAATATTTCTTTGCCTTCTAACTTATAGACCCAACTATGTATCTGTAGTTTTTGGGAATGATTGGTGTCCTATGGTTTGTGTTGGGAAGTTATTGAGAAAACCTGTATAATAAAATTTAAAATTATAGTTTTTCAGATTTTGGGTGGTGATTTTAGTTTTGGGTAATCTGGAAGATATGATTTAAGAAACAACAGATTTCAACTTATTATTATTTATTATTATTATCATATTTGAGATGGAGTCTTGCTCTGTGGCCCCGGCTGGAGTGCAGTGGCATGATCTCGGCTCATTGCAAGCTCTGCCTCCTGGGTTCACACCATTCTCCCACTTCAACCTCTCGAGTAGCCGGGACTACAGGCACCCACCACCATGCCCGGCTAATTTTTTGTTTTTGTATTTTTAGTAGAGACGGGGTTTCACTGTGTTAGCCAGGATGGTCTTGATCTCCTGACCTCGTGATCCACCCGCCTCAGTCTCCCAAAGTGCTGGGATTACGGGCGTGAGCCACCACGCCTGGCCCAGATTTCAGCTTTTATTTTTTTTCCTTTTATTTATTAAATAATATAAATAATGACAGATTTATTTTAGGTGTTAGGCTATTTTTGCAGGAGAGATTTACAGAGGTGGAAATTCTCATGCTTTTGCAATGAGACATAATTTCACAGGAAGCATGTTTGACATGTTTTAGTCTCTCTCTCCTTTTTTTCCCTCCCAAATATTTGAGTTAGCTTAAATTCTTTTTATGGACTGCCCAGCCAGTGAAATGATGCAGTTAGGCAACAAATAATCTGCAGCAGAATATTGCATTCTATTTGAGACTTGATTCCATATTATTGCCTTAAAAGCTATTAAATTGGGTGAGTTTTAGTATCCAGCTATTAAAAAGAGGAAAGACTGTTTAATATCATTCCAAAATTTTTGTGAAATGTGGCCCAAGATGTAAAGTTTTTAAGGGAATTATTTAATAAATATGATCTGTCCCTTTTTGAAAAGGATCCATCCCTTTTCATAATAAAAATAGTTCCCTCCTACCACCCAGTTGCACATACTTGCATCTGTTACATATTGAAGGATAATCTTCCCCCCAAAAAACTATGCAAGAGCAGAGATGTTTATATTTTGAAACGCATTTGAGTGTTACAGTATTATATGACTAAAGCTGAATCAGTCTGTGGCCTGGTATTTGTTATCATAAAGGAAGATGTACACCTAAGATATCAAGTAGTTAAAACAGCAAAGTACAAGACGCATTTTTGTATTTATTCTAACTTTTGAACATTAGTGTCTTTCAATATAAATAAATGTGAACAAATATGCCTCAGTAGTGATACAGGAGAACTAAATATCCTGCTATAACTTAATATGGATAAATATTTCAATATGACCTAACAAACACATAATTTTGAAAAAAAAAAATATGTGCAGCAACTTAAACACATTTTTCTCCCCAGAACTAAGATTACACTTAATTTAATTTAATCTGTTTCTGGGTTATACTAGAGTTTTGCAGGAATTTTTCTGAGTAAGTAGTACATTCACATGATAGATATGGATAAGTAGCTTATTTACTGTTTTGAAACATAATAGTCATATTTTATAGTCCCTCATTTAATTTGAAAAAATTTGACAAGATTTTCACATTGAAAGTAAGGAAGAGAATATTTGCAGCTTCACTTCGTTCAGAAATTATTTTATTCCAAAGCAAAATTGAGTTGCCACTATCAGGGAAAAAATTGTATCACTTCTGTTAGAAGACTATGAAGTATATATGAATTATATGACAATTTTTATCATGTAGATTTGATATCTTCTGTGTATTAGTATTTCTGCCTCTTGGGTATTAAGCAAAATATCATTATGTATAAATATGAAACCAGGAATGTGCATATTTTAGAAACTAATTGTATATCTTAAGTGAATATTTGAGTTTAGTTCTGTCACCTCTATTCTAAATATTTTACCTACAACATTTACATTATTCGGATATCAATCAGATAAATAATCCAAGTCTATTTCATCTTTCTACATTGTCTTTGTGGTTTTTGTTTGTTTGTTTGTTTTTGAGACGGTCTCACACTGTCACCCAGGCTGGAGTGCAGTGGTGCAATCTCAGCTCGCTGCAACCTCCACCTCCCGGGTTCAAGCGATCGTCCCACCTCAGCCTCCCAAGTAGCTGGGACTACAGACTTGCGCCACCATGCCCAGCTAATTTTTTGTCTTTTTGATGGAGATGGGGTTTCACCATGTTGCCCAGGCTGGTTGTGAACTCCTGAGCTCAAGGGATCCTCCTGCCTCTTGCCTCCCAAAGTGCTCAGATTACAGGTGTGAGCTGCCATACCACCTGT
This sequence comes from Chlorocebus sabaeus, assembly GCF_047675955.1. Classification (NCBI taxonomy): domain Eukaryota; kingdom Metazoa; phylum Chordata; class Mammalia; order Primates; family Cercopithecidae; genus Chlorocebus; species Chlorocebus sabaeus. The sequence continues at coordinate 11,250,598 of NC_132928.1, read as the reverse complement.
CTTTGAATTTTTTAATGAGGGGAAAGAAAACCGCCATTCCTGCCTCCCCATTTATTTAAACGTAACACTTAGGATTTTATTTTTGGTAACTACTGAGAATAATATAGTAGGTTACTTTTCCTCGGTTAGAAAGAACTATGGAAAATAGGAACCAATAATTTGGAAGCATTATTTCCTTATTTCATATATAGAAATAATTATCTTATTTCCTTATTTCATGTATAGAATGTTCTAGATACTTGGATGGCTGGGGTTAATGTTCTTAGTCTTTATCATAGTTTAGCATTGATTGTTAATTATTTTTAAGCATCAGAATTTGAAAGCCAATGATAATACCTGACTAGGACTGAAAATAGAATTATCTTAGAAGTTTAGCACTTTTTATAGTGGAGTTGGAGCACTGAATTTATTTTCAAATTACCTAGAATTCTGCATTGCTCAAATATTACTCAATTAATTGCAAAATATACCTTGGAAACCCTTTGGATAGAATAGTTCAGAGGGTTACCACTAGTACTTAGAGCCTAAAGTCACTCAGTAGGAGGTTCTAGAAGGTCTATTTGAAGGCAATCCAATTTCTTTAAAATAAAATATTTTTTGTCTTTCAAAACAGACGGGTGAAGAAAGGAATGTATAAATTCTGGGAAACCTCTTCTGGTTTCCTTCCATTTCCTTCCACATTTCCATTAATGTGCTAATTTGAAGGAATTTAACTTCGAGGAAAGTTGACTATTATAGTGAATATTATAATTTGTCAATACTTTATTGATAATTTAGCTTTGTTTTTATTTGGAAACATTTTTTCCAGTTGACCAAAGCAGAATTCATTCTGTTCTTCCTTCAAATTCATCAATTAGGATCAATGTGAGTGATATTTATCTCCACTCTGCATGTCAGTGATATGGTATAGATGCTGGTAAGCCCTGTAGATATCATGAGTATGAAGACTATTTGAGGTGAATTGGCAGTGAGAGCAAATTTTGGAAACAGGAGAGAGAACTACTTCGTGCCTACAAAAAGCTCTCTCATTCCTTCCCCAAGAAAACAGGAGTCTGAATTTTGGCCAGCTGGGTGTTTGAATCTTACTGACTATTGCAGCATTGGTAGTCCTGGTAAATTTTTTCAGTGAGCAAGCTTTTCTGACATTTGATTAAACATATTGCTCAAGGGAATCTGTGAGCAGATTTAGAAGTAGAATGTTTGAGGTGGTTGACAAGACATTTAAAATTGTGATTAATGTTTTAATAAAATGCTAAGTTAGAATGAATCTAATCATAGTTATATAGATGGAAGTTATATTCTAACAGTTCTTAAATAATTTTAGATTCTCTAAATTTAGACTGTTTTCTAGCTTAGAGAGCTGTATTAATATTTTTTACCTAGTCTACTGAACATAATTTCAGGGAGTTAGTATTTAGGACTTTTTACCTAGAGATGCAGTAAACCTTTTAAATTTAAGTTTGCTTTCTTAAAATACCTGTTCCAACATTGCTCACCTTTCTTCTCCCTCCTTTGTGCCCTCTCCTTCAGTGGGAGAAGCACATATTCAGCTTTCTGTTGAACGCTCTTTGGTTTTCAACTGAGTAAGGCAAGCAAGGATATATGTTAGAAGAGTGGGCATAATACCTTATAATAAAATTATAGGGACTAAAAGTCTAAATCACTGCTGTCAATAGGACTTTTTGTGATGATGGAAGTAATTTACGTCTGTGCTGTTCAATGTGGTAGCCACTAGCACAAGTGGCTATTGAGCATTTCACATGTGGCTAGTGATACGGAGGAACTGTTAATTTTAATTTATTTAATTACTTTAACTTTTAAGTTACATGTGGCTAGTGGGTCTATCCCAACTATGAAGAGAATAAAGCTACAGAGCATATATCTAGTCTAATAAAACAACAGTGAATTTGGGAATTGTGAATTTGTCTTAAGCTTTTTCCATAAACTTTTATTGATACAATTTAGGCATATACAAATACTGGTGAAATTTTATTGATTGAATTATTGTTGACTTTTCTTTCAGTATTTATATTTTGAAAAAGATATGTTTCTTTATAATTAACTTGTATGGTAGGGTAACTGTTCCCTTAAATGTTAAGCCACTTAGTTAATAACAAATAGCGTTTGGTTTTTTAGCATTGTTTATCATCTGAGGCTTTCAGAATTAATACACCAGACCTTAAATCTTTTTGTTGTTCTCCAAAAGAATGGGTTTATGACGCATCAAAAGACATCTTGAGAACTGCTGGAGCAACAGATACCATGTAAGGAGTGAATTCCCATGTTTTTCACTTATATCGAGGGGCCTACTTATTTAGGAGGTTTCCTAAGTAAGTGTATTTAGTTGAAGGACCCTAGAGTTGCCTAGGTCCATTCTATTCTAGCACATACTCAACATACTGCCAGAGCAAATGTAGGTTGTAGATTCAGGCAAACACACACACACACACACACACACACACACGCACACACAAAACCCTGAAGAGCACAATGAGCATTAGCACAGCCAATTTAAAATGATGAGGTGTTAACCACATTTGTATAAATAATAGTTTCTCTAACCCTGAATCATTATCCTGCATTTTTAATGCAATCGGTTCATAAACATCAAAGTGAAAATACCAAATTTGTAAGAGGTCAGGACCAACTGGGGCTCTAAATGGAGAGACAGCTGAGAGCTGTGTCCATATGTGTGGGTGGCCTTGCAGCTGTTGATTCACCCTCAGGCTACCAGACAGTTGCCTCTTTGCACTTGCAGAACCAGACTTCAATCTTAGGTAAAAATGTATCCCTCCCATGGACAGGACATAAACAATAGATTGACATCAGCTTTGAAAACATCAGTGTGGCAGCCAGACTCAGCAGTTGCCCCCAGTACCAATCATAACATCAAGACTGTTTCTACACAATAATATTTGTCTTTGTACAGCAACACTGGGTTCTCTTAAGTATATTATAAATATAAAAGCTCAAAGTCCAAAAGGTTCAATGTGATGATATCCTTGTCTACAAATGGCAGGAACACTAGGATAGATTGCATGAGACATGACTGCCGTATCTTGGTCCTTACTAGGATTCCCAAATATACTCCTTAATAACCAGTAAAATTATATTTACACTGAACATTTTAAGAAATACCAGTGTTTGTTGTTGGATGAGAGACAGCCTAATTTTGGAATCACAACTGAGTTCAGAGTTCTGTTTTGAGTCTTACTAGCTTTGTTTCCTTGTGTAAGTTTCTTAACCTTTGTAAGGCTAGCATGTAAATCAGATATAATAATATATAGTTCATGGTGTAAAGATTGGATTAATGTATGCAGTGTCTATCTAGCACAGTGCCTGATATGTAGTAGAGTGTCAAGAGATGTTCTCTCTTATGCATTTGGAAGATCAAGTGCAGTGCTGCACCTATAGGTTTCCGTTCATTTCTCATCTATGTAATTGTGAGTGTTCCTTTTCTAGATAGAATTCCCCCTGACAAAAGTTTAAAGTCTAACAGGTGGTAGGTGCTTATTGAGGCCCAGCAATTCTACTTCTGGAAACCTTCCTCAGGAAAAGATCCTGATGACAGAAAATGCTGTGTGAACAGTATTATATAGAATTGTTTTTAATAGCAAGAAATTTTTTAAAACTTACAAGTTCAGTGATATGAGGACATTTACATAAACTATCATGAAGACTGATGAAAGCAGTGTCAATGATATGTTAACTGAAAAAGTAAGATTGAAAACATTATGGATAGTATAAGTTTCTTAAATGCCAACAATGCATGAGGTGAGTAGAATAATACTTTTTTTAAAGAGTGTAATTTTTGACAATCTGAAAAGCCTTATATTGAGAAAAATGATCCTGACATTTAATGAGACACTAAAACATTTTTTCCTTCCTTATTCTGTTCTAGAATCCAAACTCTAAATACTGTTTAATAGAGTACTATTGATACTAGCTATATTTGATGACTGTATGAAGAGTCCTATTTGCTAGAATCCTACTTTATCTTTTAAGTTTTGCTAATTACCCTGCAATGAATGTTGAACATAAAAAATTTGACTCCCTTTCCATGTGTCCACTGTTTCCTTGTGCCTCTTGATTAATAAAACTTTATTTTTAAGTGAGAATCACTCTTTTCTTGATGTAAAAAAAAATCATTGCTATTTTGTTTTTAACCATCCTATTTTGCATAGTTCTATCACTTATTCAAGTAAAAGTTGGAACAGAACATGTGATAATAACAGCAAACATTTAAACAATATTGATTTTATGCCAGACAATATTTAAAGGTTTCATAATGACCCTTAATTCATACCATCTTCCTTATAACCCTGTTAAGCAGATGCTGTTATTGTCCCCATTACACAGATGAGGAAACAAGCAATAAGTTTCGGTAACCTGACCAGGGCCACACAGATAGTATAGTTCAATCCAGGCTCGAGTCACAGAGCTGCTGTACACAATAGTGATTCCTCACATTTTAGATGACATTAATGTCTTATAGAAAATGAGATTCTAGAAATTGAACTCTTCTCTGGAAAGATAAATGGGCATTCAGTATTTCGGTCTCATTTAACCATGACATTAACCTATGGCCAATGGAAGGTAGTAGTAGATGCCATGCACTTTTGGGTCCTCACTTTCAAGGTGACAAAAGGAACAATGATCATGCCAAAAAGGGTGGTGGCCACATGTGTGCCCAAGGACAGGGCTATTAAATTCTTTATTCAAAATACAGTAGAGGCTGCAGCAAGTGTCTTCAATGCCTATGTGCTTCCCGAGCTGTATGTGAGGCTGCATTATTGTGTGAGTTGTGCCATTTACAGCAGGAAGCCTGCAAGAACTGGACAGCCCCATTCCTATTTAGACCAGTAGATGCTGGCACCAAAGCTCATGTAAGGAGCTGAGTCTTTAAGGACTGAAGAAAACTATCCTCTGGAGAAAAGTAAAATGGAAATAGTACTTAAAAAATTAGTAGATGCCATTAATCAGAAGGTGAAAATTTTCCTGGCTGTGTCAATTTAGAGTTAACATATCACACCAGGCTGTTGCTGTCAGTTTATTCTGTAACTTGCTACTAGATAATTCATTATAGGTCTTGCCTGAGCATGTCTTATAATTAAAACTTTACATTTGAATTATCTGGATGCTGCAGAAATGGAACTACTTTACTGACGTGGTATCCAATAATTTACTATATACAGCTATTGGTTCTTTATTCCTAAGATACAATATACTGACTATTTGCTGCTCTCTGTTACTTAATGATATTAGGTGACTCATAAAGGTGTAAGTGGTTGACATTTTTGCTATTAAGAATTTAAATATTCAAATTATGCTTTATAAATGAGGATTAGAATTTTAGCATGTTATTTCCTAGGAGATAGCAGGTAACTAAAACTTTATAATTAAGGATATCCCATTGCTGTTGTTTTAGCATCTTTTCTAAAAATGCATGTTTTACAATATTTATGTCAAACTAATTTTTATTTGATGTGCAGTAACAACAAATCAATGCAAAATTATAAATTAATGAATGTAACAGTACAAAGTTGTAAGACATACCACAGCTTTCCTCTAGGTGGCATGATTTCAGCTATCATTGAGTCAACTGATAAAAATGTTTTTTCCCTACAACCACATGTATGTAGTTTCTGAACAATCAGTACAAGTGTGACATTGATTAGATTTAATTGTTACAACTGGTTAAATAACCAGATTGACCTTATAATAGTCTACTGTTTAATGATCTTAAGTAACTTAAAATTATAAGACAAAGTCCTCTTAAAGAAACAAATACAGAAAACTTGTTATCTCCAATAACCCAGCAGCCAAAATTATTTGTCTCTTCAGGTCACAATGACACACCCATTTCTGGATTTATTTATTTGGCAGATGTTTATTTCTTATGGTAGATAGCTTGTTATTTGCTTGGAACAGTAAAGATACTGCCTTTTTATTAAAAGGACTCATATAGATATAACAAATCTAAAGAGAAACCACAAATTATAGGATTCTTGATTACAAAAATTTTCACATTAACAGGAAACAGTCCCTTCAATTATGTGAAGGTAACTTTCCTGGTGTCCTGGTTTTATGAAGCAGTTACTGTGTGCTAAACAAGAAGGATCAACATGTGAAAAATCATTATTATGTGACCTGCAAACACCAAACAACAAACAGAAACACTGTTCTTTTTTTTCTCTTTACTGGCACTAAAATGAGAAAGGGGCCCAAACTCATTTTTACCTTTGAGATTATTTTTCTGTTGTTGATTTTCAAAAATGTAAAAAGTAATTTCTCTGGCTATACACACAATACACAACATGCTTGTTAATCCCATTTTTGTTGTATTTATCTTCTTCCTTTCTTTGTGGGAGACTGTTTTCATGGAGCTCAAAAGAGCTTGACCAAGCACCTCCTGGGGGTTCATTTTTGTGGCAGTGCAGGTTTGTATCAATGCTAAAATTGTGCAAGTAGCATTTTCCAAATGTATCTCGGATAGTGATTTTTAGAATATGCTGCATAGGGAAAGGGGAAAAAAAAGTCTTGGAAGTATGCAAAATACAGTATCACCATTGTAACTGAAAAAAGGTGAAAGACTAACAGATGTATTCTTACAGATTTAAAGCAGCTTCATTTTAAATAAGGTAATTATCTGGAACAGTCCTGGTTTACCCCTATTGTCTTAATGTAGAGCGTTAATAAGAGACTTTAATCGTGAATGCTTAACTGAACTTCGGTAGTCATTTAGCATTTTATTCACCAAAAGTGTATTTTCTTGTCATTTCCTCCTATAATTACTGGGGGCAAAATACCATAATATTTAAAATATGCTCAATGAGTGGCATCCTCTTTACCCCAAAAAATGTTTGGATTTGTGTGATAAATAATGTAGTTTCCCTAGTTATGAGAACTTTATTTTCTACTAAGATTTAAAATAATCATCAGTGAGAGTTTGTGGTCTGTAGTCTCCAGTTTTATAAATTATAACCATCTATATAGCTGTGCTTTTAAAAATACTTATATACTTAGGCTTTTAAAAATACGTATTTACTATTTTTTTCCACTATCATAAACTACACTGAGGTTTTCCTGTTTTATGCAATTACTATTGACCCTTGGTTTTTATTTAGTTATTTATTTATTTATTTATTTTTTAATTGCAGGGTAATCGAGGCAGCAGAAGGGCAAAGTTGTTTGAAATGTAGGTTGGTAATTTTGGTAGTGGAAATTTAGACATTTGGAATTTTACCCAATCTATAAAGCCCACTGAGATGACGACAGACACATAAATTCATTTAAAGACCATGTATCTTTAAAAAAAACAAAAACAAAAACAAAAAAACTTTTGTTATATCATACTCATTTTAATTATGAGAACACAGTCATATTTTTCTTTATCACTCACCTTCTCTTTTTTTTCTCATCTTTCGTTTTTATTTTTAGTTGGCTAAAACACTCTCTCCATTTCTCCCCAGCAACCTCATTCTGGCTTCTTGCTTTGTGAAGTCTATCTGTGAACTTCTGTGGTGATAGAGTAAATGAAGTAGGAGTAGAGATTCTGTAAAGGTGAGTGTCAAGTACTGCCCTAAAAAATATGGAAAATTCTGCCTCTGGTTTCTTTTTGTCAACATTAGGATTTTGTTAAGCACTGATCCATAGTGTTACGCTGCATGCCAACTATTACCATATGTTATTTTATTTATATCAGTCACTAAATGCTATCATACTGGATGAATTTCACCAGGGGCAGGAAACCAGAGGCTGCAGCTACAGGGATGACATAGCACAGGCCACTTTGAGACCGCCTCCCCAAGAAAGACTTTCCTGGAGAGCTAAAATTGTAGAGATATGAGTGGCCCAAAAGCCACAAGCAGTAATCAATCAACTAATCATAATTCCAAAGGATGAGATAATGTTCCCATAGTATATCATTAGTGTGATGAGTTTATCTCTTTAAGACCTCACAACCTGCTGATATACTGTGGTTTTTCTTGGTCCTATTTCTTTATTTTTTACCACCTCTGATCTCTTTAAACCCACTCTGTTTCCATTTTCCTCCCTTCCCATTGTTTCCTCCTTTTTCCTTAACACTTCTTCCTTAGATTAATCTTTAAATACAAATGGAAATAATAATCGGATTATTTTTCATGAGGAAACCACCTTTCCATTTCATTATTCACAAATAGAATAATGAAATAAAGCTGTTTACAGAAATGCATATAGAAGATCAGACAAAAATGATATAGACCAAACATTGTTCTTGAATAGTGGTATCAAATGTAAAATTATGAATAAAATCTTAAAAGACTTGGTGTATTTTCATATTAAAGGGTTATTTTGCATTTATCAAGTATCACTGTTTGGGGGAAAATGTAATCAATTACAGTCATTCCATATATTTCTTTTTTCCGCTTCCTGATTTTTCATGCTTGAAACCATCCTGGAAAGCTTCCAGAATTGTTACAAATGAAGTTATGCTTTGGTCAGTGTTAGTAAGGACCTATGATCCATAGGCGTAAAACTCCAGGACAGGGATGAGTAGTTTTGTTTTCTTCAGCCTCTTGTAGAAATTCCACATTACTTAACTGAATAGACCCATTGATGAGTGGAGAATGGCTAAGAGTGGAAACAGCTCCACTCTCTACCTCTGTAATTTCGAAACAAAAAATTCCATTTGAGGGCGTTAATAAGAGACTTCAGTCGTGAATGCTTAACTGAACTTTGATAGTCATTTAGCATTTTATTCACCAAAAGGGAATTTTCTTGTCCTTTCCTCCTATAATTACTGGGGGCAAAATACCGTAATATTTAAAATGTGCTTACAGAAACTACTAGGAGGCAGAACTAGAAGCAAATTCTTCTTGGGGTCTTCCCTGGCTTTTCAGAGAGAGAGAGAGAGAGAGAGAGAAAGCCAGATATTTTTATTATAAATTCCCTGACAGAAATAAAGACATGATAGGATAAGAAACTCACAGAGTCAGTAACTTGTTCAGGATCACAAAGCCAGAAAGTGACAGAAATCTGAACCCAAGAAACCATGATTGGAGCCTGCTCTTTAAACCACTGTACTCTCCTGCCTCCTTGAAGTAATCAAGATGGTGTATATCATTTAAATACCATTTTACCATGAAGACTGTGGAGACCCTGGCACATAAGACCTCTATAAATTTAGTGAATGTTTTGCCTCTTAAATATAGAGATGAAAAAACATTATAATAGTTATTTAATAGAAGAAAGGATTCATTTACAGTTACCAGGGATACGGCTCTAGCAATCTTGCCTGTTAGGTCTTCAAAGAACTGATCATTTGAGAGGTGGAAAGGGGCTCCTCCTCTCCTGCTATACTCACTTACTGCACTTACCCATTCCAGCAGCTTTTACCAATACCTCCCGTCTTACCCTCCTGGGCTTTGGGGAAATTAAAGTAGCCTTTTATGAGTAAGTCAGGGGTCTCAGGTCTAAGGAGCTGTTAAGTGAGCAATAGGTAGTCAATAAACTAAGTATTATGAACAAAAGTGTATATGTCTATGTAAGGAAGAGGGGTGGCCATCAGAATTTATGGCTTAGATGCTGTTTTCCTAGAAGTGATGTAAACGGACTCTTGCTACTCTATCTGCACTCTAATCTGAATCTACTTAAGGTGCATCCGTATCTGTACCAAGAAGGTTGTCTGTAAACATGAAAGATGCTCACTGGCTTGTGGGGAAGCTGAACCTATATCCTCAGCAAAATATGGTGATAGCTAACTCAGGTAACCAGCCATATTCCACAGCAGCATCTTCACTCAGTAGCTCTGGTTTGGAGCTCCTGCTCTGTGTCTATAATGGCCACAGGTGTAGGAATATTCACTTTTTGTCCAATCTGTAGAGCTAGCCTACTGCAGTTCTCAAACTGATCTCAGAGGGAGGACTTAACTGGATGAAACTACTAGGCTGACAGTAGCACCTCTTGATTATCTTTTCCTTGGGCTACTCGGATGGTAGCTGGTTTCTAACTCCTTTCAAGTTGCTTCAATTCAAAACTGGTGTCAAGGAAAGGAACCTGCTGGTGCTGATTTATACATAATTTTTAGAATTATTCAGAAATGGTGAGTTGGACCAATTATTTTATTCCAGAGTTTTTCAATGTGTGATAATGGAAAAAATTCTGTATTCAAGGGAGTTCGGAAAATGCTGGGTTAAAAGACTGAAAAGGTCTTCTCTTCTACACGAGTTTCAGAGCCTTTAACATGAAAATGTTCCAGAATGAGGAATCTAAGAGGACAGGAGAGTACCCAGTATCTCCCAAACTTGTTTGACCCCAGAATTCCTGTTTGTCAGAACATATTCTGGGACCACTGTTTCTCACAAGTACATAGTAGGTAAGAACATAGTGGATCCTGACTGCAAAAATCCAGCTCTACCACTTACTGTGGTCTCGAACAAAGTACTTAACTTCTTTGTACCTGTCTCCTCATCTGCCAAATATGGATAATAAGACCTACTTTACAGGTTTATTGTGAAGATTAAATGACCATACACAACACACATCAAATTACTAAGTGTAGTATATGTTAGCTATTATTATTTTATTTATTCAGTGCTCTACTAATAATCTAGGCCCCATATACATCTAAAGTATAAATTTCAAAAGTGATAGAAAGTTCTTTGTGACTTTTCTGAACTAGGGAACATCTGAACTAGAGAATAGTATAGAGATCTTGGGTTTGGGGGTAAATTCAACAGAGTTTCCAATTTAAATCATCTGTCTAGTCAGTATGGCTGCAGAGTCATGCTGAAATGAAAATGTTGACTTTGAGTAACTAAAGGTAAAATAAAAGAAAAAGGGAAAGTGGAACAGTGGTAAGAGTTATTCTTGTATTCATCTAATTTAGACTTGGTTGAAATTGAAAATGTCAAGTTATGAGTCGTGTAGAACAGTAGACATCAAACACTAAAATTCCAGCTTCCTGGATTAATGCTGTGGAAAGAATGAAGTTGGTTGATAATGTTTAGCCTAGCAAGAAGGTGAAGAGAAAGCCATACAAGAAGTGGCTTAGGCAGCAAATTATAAAGGTGACCATTCATTCAAATCAGTGAAACAGACAAATATACCTTATTCTTTAGGTAAAATTGATGGATCTCTGTTTTCCAGCAGTTCATAAACAGAGGGCTATATTGTAAACAACAAACTAACAAACTCTAGGATGGCAACCTGTTAAGGTATCCCAGAAAATTAGAAGTAGGGCATGAATTTAAAAGATTGGAAGGTATGTCTTCAGGACTGGCCTGACCCTGAGTAGACTGGTGCTCCCTCCCACAGGGGTGTGTGTGCACACATAATACAGGAGGAAAGCCTTCCATTCTAGGGCAAGTGATTCAGTTTGGGAGGCTGTGACTGAGTTACACTAAGTAAAAACGGGAAACTTGATTGTCCTTCAACAGACCTGTCCAAAATGACTAGAAAGTAAATACCGTAAATCACTATTGTCAGGGCGCACATTCCACCTCCTTCCTCCCTTCCCCACAGCGGTCCTCATTTCCACACCCCCTCAACGGTTAGGGGAGAGCTCGTGGTCTAAGTAACGAGAGGACTTATGACTGTAATCCTAGCACGTCACTTTGTTGAAGGCAGACACGTGGTTCAGAGAGAACTTATAAATCTCCCCTCCCCGGCAAGATCGTGATGTTATCTGCTGGCAGCAGAAGGTTCGCTCCGAGCGGAGCTCCAGAAGCTCCTGACAAGAGAGAGACAGATAGAGATAGAAATAGAGAAAGACAGCAGAGCGAGAGCGCAAGTGAAAGAGGCAGGGGAGGGGGATGGAGAATATTAGCCTAAAGGTCTAGGGAGTCATCCAGGAACAAACTGAGGGGGCTGCTCGGCTGCAGACAGGAGGAGGCAGAGAGGGTCTATTTTAGGGTGGCAAGTGCCTACCTACCCTAAGCGAGCAATTCCACGTTGGGGAGAAGCCAGGAGAGGTTGGGAAAGGGTGGAAGTCCAAGGGAGCCCCTGCGCAACCCCCTCAGGAATAAAACTCCCCAGCCAGGGTGTCGCAAGGGCTGCCGTTGTGATCCGCAGGGGGTGAACGGAACCGCGACGGCCGATCGTCTGTGGCTGGGTTGGCGTTTGGAGCAAGAGAAGGAGGAGCAGGAGAAGGAGGGAGCCGGAGGCTGGAAGCTTTTGCAAGCGGCGGCGGCAGCAACGTGGAGTAACCAAGCGGGTCAGCGCGCGCCCGCCAGGGTGTAGGCCACGGCGCGCAGCTCCCGGAGCAGGATCCGCGCCGCCTCTGCAGCCTCTGCGGCCCCTGCAGCACCCGACCGAGTCCCGAGCGCCGTGCGAAGCGCACCCTCCTCCCCGGGGCGCGCCGGGCTCGCCCCCAGCGCGCGCACACGCGCACACACACACACACACACGCACACACGTGTGCGCTTCTCTGCTCCGGAGCTGCTGCTGCTCCTGCTCTCAGCGCCGCAGTGGAAGGCAGGGCCGAACCGCTCCTTCTTTAAATATATAAATTTCAGCCCAGGTCAGCCTCGGCGGCCCCCCTCACCGCGCTCCCGGCGCCCCTCCCGTCAGTTCGCCAGCTGCCAGCCCCGGGACCTTTTTTCGTCTCTTCCCTTTTGGCCGGAGGAGCCGAGTTCAGATCCGCCACTCCGCACCCGAGACTGACACACTGAACTCCATTTCCTCCTCTTAAATTTATTTCTACTTAATAGCCACTCGTCTCTTTTTTTTTTCCCCCATCTCGTTGCTCCAAGAATTTTTTTTTTCTTACTCTCCAAAGTCAGGGTTCCCTCTGCCCGTCCCGTATTAGTATTTCCACTTTTGGAACTACTAGCCTTTTTTTTTTTTTTTTTTTTTTTTTTTTAAAGGAATTCAAGCAAGATACGTTTTTCTATTGGGCATTGACTAGATTGTTTGCAAAAGTGTCGCATCAAAAACAAAACAAAACAAACAAACAAACAAAAACAACTCTCCTTGATCTATACTTTGAGAATTGTTGATTTCTTTTTTTTTTCTTCTGACTTTTAAAAACAACTTTTTTTTCCACCTTTTTAAAAAATGCACTACTGTGTGCTGAGCGCTTTTTTGATCCTGCATCTGGTCACGGTCGCGCTCAGCCTGTCTACCTGCAGCACACTCGATATGGACCAGTTCATGCGCAAGAGGATCGAGGCGATCCGCGGGCAGATCCTGAGCAAGCTGAAGCTCACCAGTCCCCCAGAAGACTATCCTGAGCCCGAGGAAGTCCCCCCGGAGGTGATTTCCATCTACAACAGCACCAGGGACTTGCTCCAGGAGAAGGCGAGCCGGAGAGCGGCCGCCTGCGAGCGCGAGAGGAGCGACGAGGAGTACTACGCCAAGGAGGTTTACAAAATAGACATGCCGCCCTTCTTCCCCTCCGAAAGTAAGTACTCATTTTGACTTCCATCCCCCGAGGTTTAGCGCTGCCCGGAGCTCTCAAAAACGCAGCAGCTCCCGGTATCGCCCTTCCCTCTCGCGGTTCCCGTTCGCTTTTTTCCCGTTCTCCTGTCCTTCGCCCCATCCACCTCCTTTCCAGTTCTATGCCTGAGGCCACTAGGCTTTAAAACGTTTACTTTCTACTTTATTTTCTCCATCTTTCCCTTCCCCCTAACAATTCAGCGCTTTAAAAGGCGTTATTCTCTTTTTCTCTTCACTGAAGTTCTTTAGTCGGCCACCAGCTAGGAGTCAGCCCCACTCTGTCAAACTGAGGTGCTCCCAGGGGCAGAGTTAAACTGGGGAATCTTGGTAGGTTTGTTTTCTTTGCTCCGATTGGCGTGGAGCGCTCCGAACTGGTGCACGAAGGGTTAAAAAAAAAAGTGTCTCAAAGCTAGCCTCTCCGGAAGGCGCCCCCTTTCCGTGCTGACCTATCAACTGGTTCCCCAAGTCGTCTCTATTGTCTCTAACTCCCCTAAAAATGTCAGCATCGCCGAGACAAAACCCGGTTTGGAGACCCCTCGAGAAACCTACCTGGAAACCCTCAGTCCTTGATGTGTCGTTTGCTATCACTAGGTGTTTCATTACCCAAAGGCAAAATGCTATAACCACGTTCCCTTTTCACTTCACCTGGAGTATAGAAAGGACAACTCCGTTTCTGACTGTTTTAAAAGGTTTTAGTTCACGTTATTTTTCAGAATACACTCAAACCTGCCTTCTTCAGATCTCCAGTGTAGCAGATCATTTTTCTTACGGGTCTGTTATCCTGCTCCTGCCTTTTCGTAGGCTTCCTGCACTTACTTCAATGCATTCCTAAAACTCAGAGTAAATGATAGCCGGGTTTTTTTTTTTTTTTTTTTTTTTTCAAACTGGCTTCTCTGAGAACAGTGTCCTCAAAACCAGCTGGCATACGGTAGCAATAGGAGTGAAATGATTTATTGTAGAGGAAAGGAAGACACAGTGTAGAATTATTTCAGAGTGAAAAAAGAGAGAGAGAGAGAGAAGAAAGAAAAGAAAAGAGGCAGCATCATTCACTGATACCTGAGAGGGTTAAATACCAGGAAGAAGAAAAAGCAAAGTGGGGGCGGTGGGGGGTGGGGGGAACCTCTTCAACATTTGTGTATTCCAAATCGCAAGTCATAAACTTTTCATTGGTTGCTCATTTCTCTCCTCCCCTTTCCATGCCCTATATACTTGCTGGCTGCCTTTGCAAAGTCTCTGTGTCTTGCCTAAATAGATAATACAGCCATCTTGGCAATTTTATCTTAAAGGTTCTAATTGCAGGATGGTGCTTTTCTTTTTTAATATTTATTTTTAATTTGGCAAGTCCTAGCTATGTGACCTGCCATGTCTTGTACTTGATGGTCTCGGAAGTCAGCCCATGTATCTAACCCCAGTCTTCCTAGTGACCTTTATTTTGCTGCAACTTCTCCTGTTCTTGTTCAATAGCAGAACAGATGCAGAGAATTCTGGCAAGCAGGATGATTTTATTATTGTAATTATAGCGCTATCCATAACAGTGGTGATAAATACACTCCGCCCCTGGGTATTCCCTTTGAGAAGTAAAGCTTTCTATCTGGGGTGGAGCCAAGGAGATATTAGGAAAGAAAGTTCATTAATTAGTCCAGAACCATTGAGACAAACAAGGAGTTGAGTCAGTTTGCTTTCTCTAGCACGTGCATTGGTTCTACTGGTATTTGGGCAGAGCGGAGAGTATGTTATGTAGAACCTGAATAGCTCATCTTTCAATGTTTATATGCAAGAGGTCTAATAAACTCCCAGTGCTTTTATAACACAGAAAGGAGCTCTGATCTCATTACTGAATAGGTGTGGAGAGAGCAAGTAACCCAAGAGGGCATTAGTTCTTTGTTCTGTCAAACACACTTCAGTCTGAGGAGCTGAGACTGGGGTCATTGTCATCAACAAACTGGAAAAATTTCTAGATTATTAGGAGGATTTCAGAGTATGGCATTTAACATCAATGTGTGGATTCTCCTCTCCATTTCATCCCAGCCACCAAATAAATGAAAACCTCCGATACATCCAGGATAAATAAAATATGCTGCCAGTTTTCATACAAAGAAAACAGGCTTTAAAAAGTCTGTATTCTGTGTGGAAGTTTAGGAGCAGAAAGCCATATTAATAGCAGGTTCGATACTACTGTGCAAGGACTGGATAATTTTATAGAAAATAGGTTAACTGATTTTCCAGCACTTTCTAGTTATACTGGAATATAGCAAACCTTTCCAAAAAAGAAAAAAAGAAAAAAACGTATTTTTAAAAAGCAAATTGAAAGTACAGTATTGGCTTATATACTAGCTTTCCCTCTTTAGGACTTTTCTGCCTAACTTTTAACTCAGCTGTCACTGAAGTGGCTGTGGGGAGGGAGTGTGCCTGCCATTCCTTGCAGTGAATCTGGCGAGGGTCATAAGCCCCAGAGATGAAGGCATGGGAAAGATCACTGGTTCATTTTTTACCACCAACTTATTAGCGTTCGGGGAGTGACTTCAGCTCAAGTATTACAAATATGCTCTAATTATACTCAATGAGCTATATATCATTACAGATTGCTGATAGCCCTTTGTGGGACATTTTATAAAGTTCAGACTACATATTTTTAGCAATGTGGAGATTTAAAAGTAAAAATATAAGAGATATTGTATATGCCCTCAGGCATATTTTGTCTTAAATATTATCCTTGGCCAAGTGTACTATATAAATACAGTAAATATGAATAGAACTGGCCAGGTGCCAATCTCCTAGGATGAATTTTAGTTAAGAATGTATTTATGGGCTATAAATAATACTGTGTCAACATTTAAAGAAGGGGTCTGATTAGTTTTGAATTTATTCATATTGATCTTTTCACGTGCTGTTAGTTTAAGACTCAAAGTGGAGTTATGCTAAGGTTTACCGATAGTTTGCCCACTGGGAATTAGTGGACCTCTAGTAGTTTAACAATCCGTTTGAAGTTCGAGGCACATCTATTCGAAAGATGCTGCACAAGGTTTTAGAAATTTAGAAACGGTGATTCAGTTTTACACAGGAAGAATTCAAATAATTGACATGTAAAAATCTGTAGAGAGTTGGACAATCAAAAAGAGGAAGAGACACAAAGTTTCATTGTCTTTCTTTTCTCTCCCCTTTTCATTGTAACCAGTCAGCACATGTTGTGGTTCTAACCCTGGTGATTTCGTACTGCCCCCATCCCCCCACCTCTACCCCCACTGGAACATTTGGCAATGTCCAGAGACACTTTGGGTTGTCATGACTGGAGGTGGAGGGGTGCTACTGGTGTTTAGTGGGTCAGCCAGGGATGTTTCTAACCATCCTATAATGTACAGGGCAATGCCCCCTCCCAACATCAAAGAATTATCCTGGCCACAATGTCAGTAATGCCCCTGTTGAGGAGCCCTGGTATTTGTTTGAGGTTACTGAATTCTGTTCACAGTACCATTTAGAAAATAATAACAAAAATAAAATATCTTTATGATCAAAGGATATTCAAATGAGAATACTGAATAGGAGGATAGTCAGACACTTATCTTAATTAAATGGAGTGTGGATTAGACCATTGTATATGGTATGTACTTTATTTTTTGTGGTCTTAAATTAGAGACATCAAAACTTCCCATTTATTTAGCTTAAATGATGGTGTTGAGCTATCCATTACTAGCTTCAGTCAGCAGCAGTGTGATGTTAGAACAGAGAAAAAAGAAGTGAGGAATTATCATGGATTCTCCTTGCAAGGGAAATAAGCAGTTTGTGTTAATAAAGAGTGGAATCTCCAAGCTAGGCAACGGAAGAAAGTAAATAATCATCTCAATTTATTCTATCATTTTGAAGTAGATACACTAAAAATATACAGCCTGAAAAATCACAATGAGATTTCCTTTGTAGTTGTTTCACATGAATGTTAAACATTTAACATGAAGCAATCTCCTTTTCTATTTCCTCTGTAATTTTCCAAGTTAAATTGTGGAATGTAGAATGAATACCAATGACACTATGGTTTTGGGGAATGTGACTTAGCTTTCAATTCATGAATATGTCTTTCTATATACAAGTTGCTGGTCTGTTGGCCAGTTGCCCAATGAAGGGAAATGTTAGCCATTGCTGGAACATAGTGGTATTTTTGCTTTATGTAGTAAGCATTTTTACTATTTTATTTTTTAGGATTCCCTGTGTGTGTGTTTGTATATGGGTGTAAGAGAAACAGAAAGAAAAAGAGAGCATATCAAAGACAGACTTGAACTCCTTGACTTCCAGAATGATTGACTTATTAATACACAACAGATCAAACTTTAATTCTCCATTTTTTATTGCATCGTTGCTTGTACTAACTCTAGTGCCTAATTGTGGTTACATTTAAGTTAGGCCACATGCTCCTCCTTCAGGATTTCCTCTTTTTTTACTTTTCAAAGACTAGAAAAACCTCTCAAAGAAGTATACTATTTATAACTAAAGCAGTTGGGTTGTCTGTGTTGCCAAGTGAGGCCAGCCAGCTTTATGCCTCTCCTGAGAAGACCCTACCCGATGAAGGAGGGGCTTTGCAGAGGTTGAGGGGCAGGTGGGGACCTCTCCACCTCACAGAAGCAAGGGGTTGGGGGAGCCCACTGTGTCTCCACAGCAACCCTTGTGGTCTACTCGAGGAGTTGCACTTTTTGAATGACGACTTCTCCCTGGAGAAAAGATGGTGATGTAACCTAGTCGCAGCATCTTTCATATAAAGATATGAAAGAATGACAGATCATTTTTCCTAGAGGAAACTGAGATGTGAAAAAAGGGCTAATGACTCACTGTTGAACCCACATCACATCTGGGTTAGAACCAAGGAGGTCACTGACTTGCAGTCCTTTGCCCAGAGATTACAACACACTTTAGGCTGCATATTTAGAAGGTTCCAGAAATTAGAGTGAAGGCTCCTGGACCTGGGAGAAGTGTGCAGGGTCACCACTGGAGTGGGACTCTGGCCCACTGCCACTCCAGCCCGCTTCCCCCTGCCCCTCACCCACTTCACCCCGCCCTGTTATAGGTTCAGGAGTAAGGTGAGCAGCGAGCAAGAGACTGCATGGAAGAGCTCTGGAAATAGCCCTTTCCGCTATCTTGATGTAGCATTTCCGGTACTGATGGGCTCCCGGAGAGAGGATTTGGATTTGCCCTATATGCTTGCTCTATTTAGGCAGCACTTCTGCTCAAGGATGTATTCCATTTTGCAGATTCTGCACAGCTTGATGAAATGTGGCTCTGCAAGATAAACAAATGTCCATTGTCATTTTGAAGGCATATGTGTGCTTTCATTTTAAAAGATATCCTTTAAACAATGATAGTTTTTAACCTGGGAATTCAATGTTGTCCAGGTATTTTATTTAGATTTAATAATATTTTAGGGGATTCTCTGATGGGTTTGTTTAGACTGAAAAGTTTGCTTCTGTCATTTGTTTAGAATAAATTTGCATCATGCTACAACCACAAGCTGCTTTTGATGGTTGGTTGTTTTGTTTCTTTTTTAAGCGCTGATATCCAGAACTAGGTGTTTAACTGTACCACACTCTCACCACTACCTTACTTCCTGAATTGGCTTGGTGGTCTTGACTCGGAATAAAACTGCCCCTTGGCCTTTTCCCCACCATCTCCTAATTGCCTTCTTTTCCTTCACTGTGAGGGAATGTCTGCATGCATGGGTGGTCGAGTGCTCACACATCATATGCCCTGAGTTTGTGGGAGATAGCACCCCCTTTACTTAACCAGGCCTCAGTTTCTTCCCTTGTAAAGATGAAGAAAGTAACACTCACCTTCTAGGATTGTAAAGGATTGATGATGACATATGTGAAGAAACACCTAGTGCAGCTGCTTCTGGCATGGAGTAGGCCTTCTTTGCCTGGTAGCAATTCTCTGAGTCTCCAATGCCTTTGACTTTAGGGTGTATTGTTATTTTATGTGCCGCTAAGAAAAAAAATATCACTCCAGTGAACATGCCATTGATTTTAAGAGAGGGTCTGGATTTTAGAGAGATGAAAATGTGATTATAAGCAATGCCTCGGACACCCCTTCCATTAACCTGGGATGTCTTGGAACCTCCAGCTCATTCTTTCCTTTGCGATAGTTCCACTCAGTGGATCTCTTTCCTTTGCTCACTCAGATTGTTCCTTAGGTGGCCTCTGCCACTTCAGGGCAGGGATGGGGTGGGGCTGAAAACACAGCACATAGGGTTGGTAATTCACCATGTCTGGCACTATCTAGTTCTCCTATGAGAAGGCCTTCAAGTCTAACTTATCTGTATTCTTACAGAACGTAGCATATTGTGTTTGATCAAGGAATGTTTGACCAATGAATGAGCATTTCCTTTAGAGAATAAGATTGAACTACAGGAGGAAGAAGAATCTGTGAGTTCAAAGAGGTGTCAGGGCCAGGAGATGTGGAGAGATGAAATGTTCTGACCTTCATTATCAGGGAAAATGTGTCTGATGGGTCATGTCACTATGCTAAAGAGCACAGGGCTTCTCATAACCATATCTTTTCTGTTTCCAACTCTCAGATAATAATGAAGGTGGTAATAATGATGATTAAAGCTAACCTTTATTGAGGACTTCTTATAGGCGAAGCATAGCTAACCTTTATTAAAGACTTATAGGCCAAGCATAGTTTTAAATATTTTACATGTATGTACTCTTTAATACTCACAAGCAATCCTATGAGGTTAATACTCATATTGTCCTTTTGACAGTTGAAGAAATGGAAATAGCTATTTCTATTAGTGACGTGTTATGGAAATTAGACTTTCAGCCACCACAGGTAATAGAAGACCTAATACAGAGCCCAGGAAATAGAGAACATGACCTTTCTTGCCGTCTTGATAAATGATGTAATACATCCATGAGAGAATGGTGACTCTCCTCTGTTAACAAGAATTACATTCACAAGCTCTGAGAAAATATACCTGTGAAGCACACAACCTAGGCTTTTTTTTTCTTGCATCTAACACATTCAACTTTTATTTCTGCACTTAATTGATACAAAAAGTGTGATTTATTAAGCCTTTGGTTGTTTCTGTTTGTTTTTTTGTGAGACAGAGCCTTGCGCCGTCACCCAGGCTGGAGTGCAGTGACACGATCTCAGCTTACTGCAACCTCTGCCTCCCGGGTCCAAGCGATTCTCCTGCCTCAGCCTCCCAAGTAGCTGGGATTACAGGCATGCACCACCATGCCCAGCTAATTTTTGTATTTTTAGTCAAGATGGGGTTTCACCATGTTGGCCAGGCTGATCTCGAACTCCTGATCTCAAGTGATCCATCCGCCTCGGTTTCCCAAAGTGCTGGGATTATAGGCCTGAGCCACCACGCCCAGCCTTGGTTTTGTTTTTGAACTGCAATCATTTTCCTCACAAAAATTTTGATAAATTTTATTGATAGGGCACTCCTATTTATTGATAGGGCATTCCTATTTCAGAGAATTAATTTATTTGAGAAGGCAAGATGGTGTACAATGAATGTGGACTTTGGAGCTAGACAGACCCATTAAATAAAGAAAGGAGAATAAATAAAAGGGAATTGTACCAAAGGAATCTCAGAGGCTGAAAGGGAAGCGGTAACATCAAAGACAAGAAATCCTACTCCAGGCCTGTGGCAATTGTTAAAGAGTGGTCCTGTTTTGGTTAGCAACTTGGCTCTCTCAGTGCAAGTTATTAAAATTGCCTCATTGATATTTAAGTTGCTTCCTACTGAATTCAGATCTTGGGTCTGCAGTTGTTGGCTTTGCAGCTGGATTTGCAACCCCTTCACTTAGCCCAGCCTCAGTTTCTTCATTTGTAAAGAAGAACATTGACTTTCTAGGGGTTGTAAAGGATGATGTGTGTGAAAAAGCACCTGGTGCAGCTGCTTCTGGCCTTCTTTGCACAGCAGCTAGTATTCATCAAATCTCATTGACTTTAAAATGCACCACTATTTCATGTGCCACTAACAAAGAAATATCACTTCCCATTTAACTATTAGTTATGACATTAACTAAATATCACTGCCAATTAACTTAGCCATTGATTACAAGAGAGAATCTGGATTTTAGAGATAATAGAATATGCAAAATATATAGAATCAGTGAAATCACATAAATGCTTGTGAAATGAAAGAATAGCGGTCTGTGTGCACATGGTATAGAGTGCTGTAGCAGGAGTACATGGAAAATGAAATTAAGTGGAGGCATGACATCTGCCCTCAGAAACATTTTCTAGTTAATGAATGTTAGGAGCCCATCTGTGGAATCAAGAACAAGAGATCCACATAGTATATACTCTTCCCAGCCAGAGTCTTGGAATCAAAATTTTTTTGTTTTTATTTTATTTTTAACATCTCAAGATTTGCCATTTGTTTCACAGGGTATATAAAATTTTAGGGGATTTTTTTTTTTTTTTTTTTTTTTTGAGGCAGTCTCACTCTGTTGCCCAGGCTGGAGTAAGTGGCACAGACATGACTCACTGAAGCCGCCATCTCCTGGGCTCTAGTGATCCTCCTGTCTCAGCCTCTAGAATAGCTGGGACCACAGGCATGCACCACCATGCCTGGCTAATTTTTTCAATTTTTTGTAGAGTCAGGGTCTCCTCATGTTGCTCAGGCTGGTCTTGAACTCTTGGCCTGAAGCAATCCTCCTGCCTCTGCCTCCTAAAGTGCTGGGATCACAGATGTAAGCCACCACACCCAACTGGGAAAAATTGTTTAAACTCTTTGAACTGATCTCTGAAGGTGCATGTGAGTCACATAGTACTTGCCTGTTTGTTTTTCTGGATCCCAAAGTTCAAAATCAAAGAACAGAGAGGATGTTGCCTATAAAAGGCTGACATACAGACGGGACTTCTGTGTAATGCGCTTTTGGGGCTGATTTCGCTTCTTCTCACAGGTGCCTTGTCTCTCATCACCTCCACCAGTTGAAAAGAAGCCAGGACATTTGGAGTCAAGGCTGTGGCAGGTCAGGCAGCTGTGGTTACACTCACGTAGACCTCATTTCACCTCTGCAACCAAGCACTGGCCACAGCCGCCTCTTAGCTGTCAGACAATTCATTTTAAAGGAGGCTTTAGCAATAGTATGACATTATAGTGTAGAAATCTAAAAAAAGAAGCCTGGTGCAGTGGCTCACACCCGTAATCCCAGCACTTTGGGAGGCCGAGATGGGTGGATCACCTGGGTCAGGAGTTTGAAACCAGTCTGGCCAATATGGTGAAACCCCATCTCTACTTAAAATACAAAAATTAGCCGGGCATGGTGGCAGGCACCTGTTATTCCAGCTACTCGGGAGGCTGAGGCAGGAGAATTACTTGAACCTGGGAGGCAGAGGTTGCAGTGAGCCAAGATCGTGCCACTACACTCCAGCCTGGGAGACAAGAGCTAGACTTCATCTGAAAAAAAAAAAAAAAAAAAAAAAAGAAATCTCGAAGAAGCTGGATGAGATGAAGGGGAGGGGCTGGCCAACAGTCACTGCAGAGGGTTTGAGGAGTAGAAATGATATCAGAGAGGGGAAGCCACACTAAGGCCTTGGATAGTTATTCACAGTGCAACATGTTCTCTCAGTGAGTTAGCATCCTGGCTTTCCTGGGGCAACCCAGTAACACCACTTCACTGGTGTGGAAAAACATTGCTGTCCAAGAGGAACTGAATTCACTGGCTTTAGTGTCTGTTAGGAGGGAAAGCCTCATCGTGCTGAGAAAGCGATCCTTCCTGGGCCGGGACCATCCCTTCATTCTCTCAAATGAAGGCTTGGATTTGTTACTGCCTGATAAGTCAGAAATGTTTGGTTTAGATATTCTCTTAACCACAATGACTTGAGGAACTTAAGGCAAATGGAAAATGCTTCCTGGATATTGTGAAGTCCAAACCTTCTGGAAATAGTTTGAATGCATTTCCATCCCTCCACAGGCAGCTGTTTTTCTCTCACACTAGCGTGTTCCACTAATGTGTCACTGTCCCTCAGGCCTTCCAAGCTACCTGTATGTCAGTAATTATGAAACAGGTTATTTCTGAAGAAGAGACGCTGCGTTTCTGAAGAAAAAGTCACGGAGTAGCTATTTAAGAATAACGCTGGTCTTTCAGAGTTGCTGTTTCAGGAAGTAGTGTAGCATCTTCTCGGTCTTCTGAAAGGAAAAAAAAAAACGTTGTGACTGTGACTTTGGCTCGGTTCATTTTCCTTTTCTTATCTAACCCACACCACACTGATAAATACCACATCTGTCTTGACAAGCTAGTTTGCAAATAACTATTCATTCATAATTTTAGACTGTTGTAAAAATCCTTATTTGTTACTTCATCTTGTGAGCAAGAATGCAAAATTTGGTTTTGAGAAAGATACTAAAATGACCGCAAGTCCACTGGTCTTTGCAAATCTCTCTATCTGAAAAAGATGACTGTGTACTTTTTAGTGGGTTTTCAGAGCACTAAAATATTTATTGTTGCCAAAACACAAATGGGAATTTTCTGGGAAATATAATTTAATTTTAAAGTTTTGGATTCATTCCATTGTTGGTAATGTCAATGCTGCTTAGACCAAGTTTATCAGGGATTTTTCTGTTTACACCAGATGTAGCAATAACTTCGTCATTTTTTCTATTTCGATTTTAAAAAATATGATCATTTATTTCCCTATCTATTGGCTTAATCTCATTTTCACTTATTTTCACTTTTGCTTTGACATCTTATGGCAATATGACTGAAGTTGTTTTTATTTCCTTTATAGTGAACTCTTTTTTGTTATTTTTTTTTGAGACAGAGTCTCACTCTGTCACTCAGGCTGGAGTGCAGTGGTGTGATCTCAGCTCACTGCAAGCTCTGTCTCTTGGGTTCATGCCATTTTCCTGCCTTGGCCTCCTGAGCAGCTGGGATTACAGGCACCCACCGCCATGCCCAGCTAATTTTTTTTGGTAGAGATGGGGTTTCAACGTGTTAGCCCGGATGGTCTCGATCTCCTGACCTCATGATCTGCCCACCTTGGCCTCCCAAAATGCTGGGATTACAGGCGTGAGCCACCCTGCCCGGCAGTGACCTCTTGTAATAAAACTGCTGGCTTAGAAACTCCAAAAAAGTGTGAATGACTTATTCTGATTCTACTTTAGAAGGAGAAAGAAACAATCACAGACTGAGGACTTTTCTGTGCAAAGGATGGGTGGTTTGGTCAAGGAACAGTCCCCTTGGAGGTCAGTCAGGGCTTTCTGTGGGAAAACATTTCTACATTCAAGTTCATCCTTGGCATTTTGGGCTCTGCAGGTTAAAGACAGGGAGACAGAGAAAGGAGTGCTCCAAACTTTTGACTCCTACCTGGAAGTAGCCAAGCAGAAGCAAAGTTGAATAATAGCCATTACCTCAGGCTCTGAAGCAGCAAGTTCCACCTTCAGATGTGTCTGTTAAACTTCACCACCCTGGGTTGCTTGTACCTGTCTTCACTGTTTTCTATCTGAGATATCTTGAGGCATTTTTAAAACATTAAGTTGTTTTGAATAATAATTTAGTCACTCATTTGTATCTCTTCATAGTATTAAGCCTTAGGTTATTATGTGTGTTAACTACAGTCACTGATCAGATCTCTAAGTCCTGAACTGCTACGGTTCCACCTACTAAACTTACATTTTTCTTCTGTGTAGAATAAGGTGACTTGTCCTGGAGAGAGAGGTATTTCAGAAGAATTCCACTGTCAGAAAATATCACCATCAATAATGAAACTATGTGTAAAGTCATGTCTAATTTATTAACTGTCACAAGTACTCAGATTATAGAAAGAGGGTCTTGATCCAAGCTGACCCTGAAGTGTTATACATTTGGATCAGTTTTCCCTTTCTCAGTAACATTTGCTGAGAATTCTCTAAGAGTAGAAACTCATTGTAGTTCAGTGTTGGGAAGAACAATTGTACCTACTTACAGAGTTGCTATATCACAAGAGAGATGCATTGTTTGTTTGTGTGGAGAGGCTGGAGGGATTAGGGCAGGAGTTTATTTGATAGGGAGTTTAGTTGTACATTTGTAAGACATCTAATTTTGCTTAAGATACCATTGCAGTAAGAATGGTTTATCTCTATCCTATAGACACTCACACTACACAAAACCACTACCTACTCAGAACAAATAGCCCTTATGAGGGAATAATTTTTCCTTGATTCACCTGATTGGATTATTTTGAGGTCAAATGAGGTTTTTTGAAAGGCCTTGCTAACCTGTAAGGCACAATAACCTGTACCAGGGTTCTCAAATTTTACCATGCAAAATAATTACTGATGTACCTTTATAAGTGTAGATTCCCAAACCTTTGTCACTACCCCAATTCAGATTATAATTCATTCATTTAAGGTGGGCTCCAGAAACCTGCATCTCGATAAGAAGGCTAGGTAATTTTTGTGCAGTTAGTTCAGAAACATACTCTGGAAACACTGTGTATTTTTGTTTTGTTGCTTTATTTCTTAGCTGTGTCATCACAGGCAAAAATAAACCCCAACATTTTTATAGCTAATTAACTTCATAGTCATTTAATTACATTGTAAATTGCCCATGAAAAGTTTTAATTCTAGAACTGTTTCTATTTTATGACTCGTGTTACCCATAGTCCCCCATCATAAATTAGTGAGTGCCTATGTTCTTCGAAAAATATTATGTTTCTCACATGGACACAGTGAGGGGAACAACACACACTGGGATCTGTTGGTGGGGAGCGGGGAGGGAGAGCATCAGGATTAATTGCTAATGCATGCAGGGCTTAATACCTAGGTGATGGGGTTGATAGGTGCAGCAAACCACCATGGCACACATTTACTTATGTTGCAAACCTGCACGTCCTGCACATGGATCCCAGAACTTAAAATAAAATAAAATAAAATTTAAAATAAAAAAGTTATGTTTGTAAGACTATACATGCCTCAGATTTTGATAATTGTTTACATTTATTTGTTACAAAGCCTTTTTGCATATATCCAAAGCCTCACTGTTCTAAACAGAGTGTATCCATACCTCAGTGCTGCTTCAATGATATAGATTATTGAAAACTGATTTTTTTCTTTCTCTTTTTGAGATGAAATCTTACTCTGTCACCCAGGCTGGAGTGCAGTGGTGTGATCTCGGCTTACTGCAACCTCTGCCTCCCGGGTTCAAGCGATTCTTCTGCCTCAGTCTCCTGAGTAACTGGGACTAATAGGCACATGGCACCACAGCCAGTTCATTTTTGTATTTTTAGTAGAGAGGGAGTTTCACCATATTGGCCAGGCTGGTCTCAAACTCCTGACCTCGTGATCTGCCCGCCTTGGCCTCCCAAAGTGCTGGGATTACAGGCATGAGCCACTGCTCCTGGCCTGAAAACTGATTATTTTAAAACTAAGGTTTGCTTTCTGTGGACTGAACAATTATTAGCATCCTTACATCTCTATCTCATTCATGGTCTTAACCTCTAAGGCACTGGATCAGCACTGGAGCTCCCTGTCCTCCCGCCTTGCTTAAAAACAAAAAAGAAAGGAAAGAAAAGAAGGGATTTTAGTACTGCTTTATAGCGAGTGAAAGTAAACCAAAGGTGCGTGCTTGAGAACTGCAGGCTGGAAACTGCAAGTGACAATAATTACCTCACGTTATTCCCACACAGACTTCCTATGACCTGGATGACCTTGGGATCTGAATTCTGTTTAATAGAATTGTCCCTCTTCTGCACCACGGCATACACTGGCCTGAAGAAGGTGCTGTTTCCCAGGAAAAGCACTTAAATCCCCCCAAGAAATGCATAGGGCCATAGTTTCGAAGAAAAAGTATTGCTAACCAAGTGACTTAGTCTGCATATTCTGCCTTTCTCTGGTTGTATTCTTTGAGATTTTTATTTAAGATAACTTTCAGCATATCTTTTTAAAGGTCAGATATGAATGAGAAAACTTTGTTTGACTTGTTAATCTTGTGACAAACAGTTTATATGCAGTGTAGCTTCCTGTCTTTGCTGACTGGTTATTTGAGGGAATTTTCTTCCTGTAAGACTGTGGAGAAGCCTCTAAAAATAAACAGCATGGTTTCTTATTGGTGGGAACATATGTGAGCAGATGTCAGCTGGAAGCAGCATATGGTGGCAACATGATAGCAGTATGTGCTTATAGAATCCCCACTGTTGGGTCTCCGTCTTCCATGCCACACTGGCCAGTCAGAGCCCCATATCTCAGTTCAAGAGTGTTCCACCTAGAAGGTGTAATCCACACATTTGTGAAAAATCTGCCACTGGGATCTTGATAGTGGGCTGACATGGTAAGTTCCAGAGTATGAAAAAAGTCTCTGTTATCCATTTAAAAATTGAGTGATAAGAGGCACACATATAGAAAAAAAAAAAAAATCAAAATCAAGAGAAGAGTCCACAAAGCCTTTGTCTTGTGTTGAAAGAAGTTTTCAAGTCAGGTCTGAATAGTGGCAGTGTTACTTCTAGAAGACGTGCCCTATAAAAATGGAAGGTGCATGGACTCAATGCATGTAAGGAGCCAGGAAAGAATGACATTCATGCCAGATCCTAAAAGGCAGTCAGGGCTTCTTTTGTCACACAAGTTTGACAACTGCTCATATTCCTTGACCACCATTTATTTGTCAGTCTGTTTTAAATATATCATCTCATTTCAAGTTTATAAAAACCCTCAGGGGTAGGGTTATGTCCGCCTCATCTTACAGACTTCTCCATGGATTCACAGGAAATCAGTGACAGAACAGGGGTTTGAATTCACATCTTCTTCTGCAAAAATTCTATATTTTTATCGACCCTACCACCAATAGAAAATCTTTTGAACACTCAGCAATATTTCCTCTTCAATTTGAGGTATTTTGGGGGGAGAGAGGATGTGCTTTCTTTTCTAAGAATATGGTGGACAAAATACAAATTGGGTTGCTCTTACTTTAAAGAAAGCGAAGTTCAAATTTTCCGGATGTAATAACTATCGTGGAAGATGTGTTTAGTCCATTTCAGAGAGCTCTAGCTTTTAAAACTGTAGGTAAGTAGCCCCAAACCAATATTCACTTGTAGTTTTGACTGATTCAAGAAGGAATTTTCACATGCAGCTTAGAAATGATGACAGGTGGTTTTAAGAACACTGAATCTAGGCCAGCCAAATGAAAACCAAAGTTTTATTCTTAATAGGTAGGCTGTCTTTTGTCAAAGGAGGTCAAAGCCTTTCTTATTCATCTTTAATATAAATCAAGGTATTTATTTTACCATTTCAGTTGTAAATTGTATGCTGTTATTTTAACATTAGAACATGCTAAAGGGAAAACTGAATTCAGGAGTCTGACTGCTGGTTAAGGGATGCCAGAAGATCTGGAACTAGAATCTGGAATTCTCCTTAGATCCTCAGTGTCTAATCCCCTGGCCCCAGGTAGCAGGGACCTTATATCTGGGGAAATGATAAGAACATTCAATGAGTCCCTCTTCTACTTGAATCTTTGTATAGTTCTGTGCCAGGCATCTCTTCAGTAAAATAGCTAATGACTGTGCTTTTTAAAACTCCTAGCTGTCTGCCCAGTTGTTACAACACCCTCTGGCTCAGTGGGCAGCTTGTGCTCCAGACAGTCCCAGGTGCTCTGTGGGTACCTTGGTGAGTACACTTGTCTGCTTTATTCCTCGTTTGACATAGTTATATCAAATCCATCTTTAGTGTTTGTCTTCTGTGGGGAACTTGCCAGAGGCAAGATGAGATTCTGAAATGCAGCCTTGTAGTTAAGCGATCACTAAGGTGCCTAGAATTTTTTTTAGTAAGAGTTTACATGAGAAAAACTGATGAATAACTTTGAAGTAGTACAATGACTATATTTCAGCATGTAAAAGAATGACTTGTGGGGATGAGATCTGTGTTCTAGGGGTCACAGAGTGATTTGTCATACACCTTTCCTGATCCCCATGGAGGCCACTTTCTGGAGGGTTGGACAGCATGGCCTGAATGTCAAGAGGATGTTCTTTTTTAATATCTTATTTGTATCCGTGTTCTTGTTCTTGACACGTAGTAGTTGCTCAATTAATGTTTCTTGTCCTGAACCAAAGTTGAAAGGAGATTTTCTCTCCTTTAAGGTTCTAGAGCAAGCTTGTCCAACTCTTGGCCTGCATGCAGCCCAGGATGGCCTTGAATGCGGCCCAACACAAATTTGTAAACTTTCTTAAGAAATTATGGTTTTTTTTTTGTTTTTTTTTTTTTTGCAATTGTTTTAAAGCTTATCAGCTATCATTGGTATTGGTCTATTTTATGTGTGGCCCAAGACAATTCTTCTTTCTCCAGTGTGGCCCAGGGAAGCCGAAAGATTGGATGCCCCTGCTCTAGAGGGAGACCTGTGGGGGAGTTACGCTGCTGATTATCTGTGGCCTTTGTACTGACATGTCTGGGTTGCATGAGGAAATGGATTGTCGTGGGTAAGGCCCTCAGCTAACGGGACCTGTGAGCTTGCCACTTGCTCCAACCGCTTAACCCTGACCCTCAGAGCAGGTGCAAGCTCCCCAGAGCCAGCACCAGGTGTTAGACTGAGGGGTACAAAAGCCAGAGGTCTTCATCCCTTTCTCATTGGGAACACTGATTAATTCAGCTATTTATTGAATGCTTACTCTATACTGAACAATGAGTCCACAGCAAACAATAGAGCTTGGGCGATCCCGACAGTCAAGGAATTCAGTGGCTAAAGTTATCCCTGAACCATGCTCAGGAAAAAAGGAAACAGACTTACAATCGTGGCATTGGTTCACTGCATATTTTTGAGGCCCTGAGAAGGTTTGGATGATGTTGATTCTAAATGTGGGTGGAGGTCCCGGCTAGAGACAAAAGAAATGTTTTTATTATCCTAGGAAAAGCCTAGGTCACTGGATACCCTATTCTGCAATGTATCATGCCTACACATTGTTGCTTAGTTTATTTACAGTGGCCTAAGCTGGGGTTTCCTCAAAAAGAACTCATTCTGTTGAGAATATACATTGATTTTAGTACAGAAAGCCTCTAAGTGGCTAGAAGCTGCAATGTGAATGAAAAGAGTGAAAAGTGTAATCATGCCTTTAAAGCTCCCTTTTGTGAGTCATTTTGTTTTGTTTTTATACTCTAAATTCTAATTTTATTTCACTAGCTAAACCAAGGAGTTAAACATCTGACTCCCCCGCCCCCCCCCCCCCCAACCCCAACTGGCTATTTGGAAAGGCAAACGGGAGGGAATGAGAGAAGGAAAACATTTGTTGAATACCCACTATGTCGCTGGTACTTAAGACACATCATCTTAATTTTCCCCACATTGGTTGGTCAGGGAGGGCCGGAATGACGATCCCCATTTTTTTAGGAAATTGTGGTTTGGAGAGGTAAACACCTTGTCTTTGGTCACAGAGCTGCCTAGTGACAGAGCCAAAATCTGAATTCAGGTCTGGCCTGGATGCCACCATACCACAGAGACCCCAAACTTTTCCCCCTTTCTTTGGCTTTTCCTTTGGAATCCTGTCCTGTTAATTTTGTAACTTTCTTGCCTACCACTTGGGACTAATTTCCTTTTCATCTTTTCCTCCCATAGTAAACAAAGTGAGAGGCCTACCCTGGTGTTTTGAGCGGTTTTTCTTCTCAGACACTCCTCACTTGAGGTTATTTTCGGTCACTTAATTTCTGCGAGCTTCTCTCTTCCTTTGGTGAACAAACATTGGAAACCCACCCTGCTCCTCAGCGAGTCAGGGAAAATCAGGAGTGTCTGAGGGTGTGGAAGGGGAGATGGGGCGCAAGCTCCACATAGATTCCCATACAGTGGGAGGCTTTTCCACCTTGCCCAGCTCACAGGCTCTGGAAGAACCCTGCAGACCCCTTTCAGACCTTCATGCAAGGCTGCTGAGCAGTGGGGCTCTGCATTTTTTTTTGTCTCTGTTCTTAGAAATAGTAATTGAGTAAAAATGTAAGTGAGCGTATGCCAGGGGGCAGGCATCCAGGGTCAGGGTGAATTTCTCCATGCTGAGTGTGATTCTGAACACTCGTTAAGTGAAGTTGGCCTGTGCCAAGCAGCTCCAGGGCCATCCCTGTCACCTTGCGTGAACCGCCTCTCCATTCCAAGGAGATGTTGGGAGCGGCTGAAGGGAGCGTGAGGCCTGTGGCGCCTCTTGCTTTTCTCACTCTCTAACCTGGGTGTTGTTGATAACGACGTGTTCTGACACTGACAATTGGACTGGCAGCTCTGATGCTGCATCAGCTTTAAATTAAATACCCTGGAGGAGAAAATAGTCCATGCTCCTCACAGCCCATGTGACTGCGAAATCATTTTTCTCTTTTCAAGCTTATTATCCCCAATAATATTGGTTAAGATGCGGTTAGCTTGCCTAGAGGTTTTTTCCTATTAAGACATAACAGTAGAGATAAGTTTCTCTATGAAGGAATGGATTAATAGTCATGAAGGCAAATATAATTTTTTTAAAAAAAGTATTTACTGAGTAAGAGGCTTTTAAGTAACTTGGTTAAGATTTAAAGGTGGTGTCTCTCTCTCTCTCTCTCTCTCTCTTTTTTAGAGACAGAGACAAGGTCTTTCTCTCTGTAGTCCAGGCTGGAGTGTGATAGCATGATTATAGCTCACTGTAACTTCTAACTCCTGAGCTCAAGCAATCCTCCCACCCCAGTCTCCTTTTTTTTTTTTTTTTTTTTTTTTTTTTTTTGAGACGGAGTCTCGCTCTGTCGCCCAGGTTGGAGTGCTGTGGCCGGATCTCAGCTCACTGCAAGCTCCGCCTCCCGGGTTCACGCCATTCTCCTGCCTCAGCCTCCCGAGTAACTGGGACTACAGGCGCCCGCCACGGCGCCCGGCTAGTTTTTTGTATTTTTTTTTTTTAGTAGAGACGGGGTTTCACCATGTTAGCCAGGATGGTCTCGATCTCCTGACCTTGTGATCCACCCGTCTCGGCCTCCCAAAGTGCTGGGATTACAGGCTTGAGCCACCGCGCCCGGCCCCCAGTCTCCTGAGTAGCTAGGACTACAAGTGTGCACCACCACACTGGCTAATTAAAAAAATTTTTTTTTTTTTTTTCCAGAGATGGGGTCTTGCTATATTACCTAGGCTGGGCTCAAACTTCTGACCTCACGCAATCCTCCTGCCTCAGCCTTCTGAAGTGCAGGGATTATAAGACATGAGCCACTGTGCCTGACCTGAGGTGGTGTTTCTTAAAGTGTGATCTGCATTTCTGTCTCCTGGGACATCCATTAGATTCCTTGGCCCCATTTCAGAGCTGCCGAGTCAGAATCAGAATCACTGGGGTGGGTGGAGCTGAGGACTCTGCACATTTTAAACAGGCACTGCAGGTGCTTCTGACCTCACTAAAGTTTGCAGCTGCTCAAGTCAAAGGATGCTCTGATTATGCACATCTGTTTACTCAGTCCTACCACATGGATGGATTCAGATCCAGTGGACTCTCTGTTTGATCAGCTGGTCCTTCAAGTGTGACCCTGAACCTACAGCCCCTGTGGAGTTTTTGCCATGTGCTTTCCATTTTCCCAAATGCATGCAAATATTGAGGTAGTTATTAATAGTATCACACATACCCTCTGCTCACTGTTCTTCACAGAGGAACGAGTATGCAAGGAAGTAAATTAATCATGTGGGTGGGTGTTGGATGCCTAGTTTGGAAGTTATGTATGGGAGTGAATTTCTGCACTCAGATGCCTTCAACTGGGCAACTGTGGAG
Organism: Chlorocebus sabaeus; assembly: GCF_047675955.1. NCBI lineage: Eukaryota > Metazoa > Chordata > Mammalia > Primates > Cercopithecidae > Chlorocebus > Chlorocebus sabaeus. Next base: position 11,217,529 of record NC_132928.1, on the reverse strand, counting down.
TGGGGAAGGGACTTTCAAAGCTAGTGTTTAATGCATAAGTGACACATATCATGTATAAGATAATGTGTAATTCCCCGAGGTAGCATTTGGCCAAAGCGCTGCTGACCTCTTGATGGCCTGAATCCTGTTCTGAGACATTCCATGGGGTAAGGACCTAGCAAACAATGGAATGTAAACTTTACTATCTCAGCCAAACTCAGCTTTGGGTAACTGCAGGGTTCTCTTTCCAAATGGTGTTTTTTTCAACCAGAGGCATTACAGCAGGCAAGAATCTCACCAACCTATTAAGAAGCAAAGTTAATGATAAATCACCTGGTATTTTCTTTGTGCAACCCTGTGCTTCCTGGTATTCTGATGTTTTTGAACCACTTTGAAGCTAACTGTACAGTATGGATATTCTATAACTACTGTAGATTTTTTGGCTATTGAACTATTTACAGAAATATCCAGTTCTCGTATGTGGTCTGCATCACTAAATAGCCCACATCGCTATTGAAGTGTGAGAAGAATGACTTGATAGTATTCATTTTACTTCCCGCATAAGTCTTCAGTTAAAAGAGCTGTACATTAACTACAAATATAGATATAATTTTAAGATAAATGTCAAATGCATATAGAGACCATTGGAAGAGAAAGGTGAAGAGAGGACATTCATTTTTTTCTTCTTCTTTTTGAGATGGAGTCTCGCTCCTCACTCTGTCGCCAGGCTAGAAGGCAGTGGCCCATCTCAGCTTACTGCAACCTCCGCCTCCTGGGTTCAAGCAATTCTCCTGCCTCAGCCTCCTGAGTAGCTGGGACTACAGGTGCATGCCACCACGCCCAGCTAATTTTTGTATTTTTAGTAGCGACAGGGTTTCATCATCTTGGCCAGGATGGTATCAATCTCGACTTTGTGATCCGCCCGCCTCTGCCTCCCAAAGTGCCGGAATCAGAGGCATGAGCCACCGTGCCTGGCCGAAGAGAGGACATTCTTATGACATGTTAGTTCATTCAACTGTATTTATTGTATTTTATTTTATTTTGAGATGGAGTTTCACTCTAGTTGCCCAGGCTGGAGTACAGCGGCGTGATCTCTGCTCACTGCGACCTCCACCACCCGGGTTCAAGCAATTCTCCTGCCTCAACCTCCCGAGTAGCTGGGATTACAGGCACACACCACCACACCCGGCTAATTTTTCTATTTTTAGTAGAGATGGGGTTTCACCGTTGTGGCCCCACTGGTCTCAAACTCCTGAACTCAGGTGATCCACCCTCTTTGGCCTCCCAAAATGCTGGGATTACAGTCATGAGCAACCGTGCCCAGCCTATTCAGCTGTATTTATTGAGTATTTACTTGTGTCAGACAGCAGCCTAGCTGCTAGTGAATTGAATAGCAAAAATCCTTGTCCTTGGGGAGCTTATATTCTGGTGGCATAAGATAGATAATTAATAATAAAGATGAAATAAGAATTTACAATTGGATAAATGTTTTGCAGGGGAAGTAGAGATTGGTCATGGGGATGAGGAGATGAGGTGCAATTTTATATAAGCTGGGCATGGATGTTCTTGTTAAGAAGGCAGTGCGTGTAAGCAGACACTTGAAGGAGGTTAGAGAGTAATCTGGGACTAGCTAGGGAAGGGCATTCTATTCTGTGCTATTCTGACAGATGGAATAGCTGGTTCTGTTGTGGCATGTTCAAGGATTGTGAAAAGGATCCTAGGGAGAGATTAGAGAGATAACGAGGGGTAAGTGATATGGGGCCATGCAGGCCATCATCAAGTCTGTGGCTTTTCCTCTGACTAAAATGGAGAGAAAAGTGGTTTTAGCCAAAGGGCCATGTGGCTGTTAAGAATGTTATGTCAGGCCAAGTGCGGTGGCTCATGCCTGTAATCCCAGCACTTTGGGAGGCCGAGGCAGGCGGATCACGAGATCAAGAGATCGAGACCATCCTGGCCAACATGGTGAAACCGTCTCTACTAAAAATACAAAAATTAGCTTGGCGTGGTGGCGTGCGTCTATATTCCCAGCTACTCAGGAGGCTGAGACAGGAGAATCACTTGAACTCCAGAGGTGGAGGTTGCAGTAAGCCAAGATCATGCCACTTCACTCCAGCCTGGGCAACAGAGCAAGGCTCCGTCTCAGAAAAAAAAAAAAGAGAAAAAGAATGGTATGTTGAATGGCCAAGGTGGAAGTAGGAAATTCAGTGAGGAGGTCTTTGTGATGCATCAGGATGGCACTTTGCAACTGCATTTCTATAGCAAGAATCTCAAACAGACATGCCTTATGCTGAGTTTTTTCTTTAGCAAATAGTTTGATAGGCAGGCTACAGTGGATTTTGTATTTAGGAAATATGTTTCTGTTTGATGGTTTTTAGTTAATAGTCATTAGTTATTGGCAACTCACCCCCTTCCTTTCTGAGGAGAAGTCATTTCTGCAGCCTTCTGTGTGTGAAAATAATCCCTTGGGTCTCCCAGCTTGTGCTCACGCATGTGGAATGGCAGCTACTGGAGTTCATACTTGCGGTGAGGCCTAGTCATGGCCTTCTTTGACATGATGGCCAGGGACATGTGACACTGCACCCATAGCTGACCCTACTTTGGCCTAGGAGAATGTCAAACTACCTTTTCCGGTGTGAAATAGAAAGTCAAGCTTGGAAGGATCCTTCTTTGGATCTGTCCAGCTGTGCTCTGTGCATGTAATAGAAGGGCTTTTGCCTAAACGTTGAAATGAGGTCATAAGCCAGAGAATTTGTAAAACTATGTCTCTTATCAGTCAAAAAGACTTTCTGTTGGACTCAAGTTTGCTTTCTAATTCTTAAGTTTTGAACAGGAAGACTTCACACTGGGTTGTTGATTTTATTTCTTCATCCATCTGTACAAGAAACATCGATTAAGCCTACTGTGTGTCAGCTGATAGATATCAGAAAACTGCATAGATCCTGTCCTCAGGGAACCTGCATTTAGTGAGGAAGTCAGGCGGACCAAACCAACCAAACAGAAACAAAAAGCCAACCCTGTGGTTAATTACAAGGAAAGCATCTTAGGGGCCAGAAAAAGAATTGTGCAACTTCGCCTAGTGGTGAAGGAAGCCTTATTGGGGGAGATGATATTTACCTCTTGAAAGATGACCTTTGAGATTGTAGTTTGGTAGTCATCAAGCAGCAATAGAAAACTGTTTATGTTTTCTGGAAGGAGACTTGCCCCTTCATGTAATTTCTTTCTCTTTGAGTTTGCATGACTACTGTCTTAATGAGTCATGAAAACCAAGAAATGCTTAGTGTGGCGGCCGGGCGTGGTGGCTCAAGCCTGTAATCCCAGCACTTTGGGAGGCCGAGACGGGTGGATCACGAGGTCAGGAGATCGAGACCATCCTGGCTAACCCGGTGAAACCCCGTCTCTACTAAAAAAATACAAAAAACTAGCCGGGCGAGATGGCGGGCGCCTGTAGTCCCAGCTACTCGGGAGGCTGAGGCAGGAGAATGGCGTAAACCCGGGAGGCGGAGCTTGCAGTGAGCTGAGATCCGGCCACTGCACTCCAGCCTGGGTGACAGAGCGAGACTCCGTCTCAAAAAAAAAAAAAAAAAAAAGAAATGCTTAGTGTGGTCTTTGAAAAAATTGATATATTCTTACAAGGGAACAACTTTGAAATACTGAGACTAGAGAATAGGACAATATGGTTACATCAAGTATTTGTTATTCAAAGTTGATATATTAAGAAGACATAATGGACCTATTGTATATAAACATCCATGTGATGATGTGGTATACTGGGACTCTGGAATCTGGCATTGTTTTATAAGCTCAGGTTCACTGTCTAGAGCTTTTCTCTTAATCTCAGTGAGCGATAAACAGCACAGGTTTCTCCCATGTTCATATAGATGGCCTTGTGGGATGGCTGTGGCTCTGTTCCATGAACTCTTTATTCCAGGACCAGGGCTTAGGGAGCAGCCCCTAACCCGGGGATGCTGACCTTATGGCAGAACCAGGAGATGTGGCAGTTGTCTTTACCCACATTCCATTGGCCAAAGCAGGTCACATGGCCACACATGATTTCAGTAGAGTAGGAATTGGGTACAAGGGAGAGAGGCTGTGGGGATGGGCCCGGGGGAGATGGACAGCCAGCATTTTGAACAAATGATACAGTCTACCACAGTATCTGTAGAGGTGGAGGAGTTGGGGAACAGAGAGAAGTTTCGCCCACTTTAAAAAAACTTTCTGGCTGGGTGTAGTGGCTCACGCCTGTAATCCCAGCTCTTTGGGAGGCCCCGTGGGAGGATCACTTGAGCCCAGGAGTTTGAGACCAGCCTGGGCAACATGATAAAACCCCATCTTTACCAAAAATATAAAAAATAGCCGGGCCTAGTGTGGCACGTGCCTGTGGTCCCAGCTATTCAGGAGACTGAGTTGGGAGGGTCACTTGATCCCGGGAGGTGGAAGTTGCGGTAAGCCGAGATCACACCACTGCATTGCAGCCTGGGTGACAGAGGGGAGACCCTGTCTCAATAAAATAAAATAAAATAAAAATAAATAAATAAATAAATAAATAAATAAATAAATAAATAAATTTAAAAACAGAAAAGAAAAACTCTATTTTGTGGATATGACATGATTGGATCCACACTATTGCTGTATCTGTGAGAATATGGGGCACTTTATTGAAATATGAATATGTACTGCATACTTGGTTGGTTTTATAAGACATGCATGTTATTTCCCTCAATTTTCATTAATGCCATTCTCCTCCAATCAAGATAAGTTTATCCATTTTAAAAGGCCCCCGTTGGCAGTACCAGGTTTCTAAAGCAAGTCCTGATACATTATATGGAGTTTATGTATGTCTGGCAAACTGAAACTCAGGCTTACCTCCAAAGCATGCAGGGATATCTTTTAGCCTTAGGTCCTAGATTGTCACTCTGGTCCTGGTATGTCTAGCAGTGTCTAATAGATGTTGTCCACAATAAGATTTCAGGCTGAGTTTCCATGAGGGTCTGTAGATGTTTAGCTGTTTGCCAGAAGGAGCGTGGCTTTCCTGTTTCTTATCTCTCTCGTGAGAGTTCCATGCCGTCTTAAACGTTGTGTACCGTGTAGTTCCCTAGAACCCCATCTATAACTTGAACCTTAGTCTCTGGAGAATGACCCACCAGGTTGATTGTTTAGAGTCATGCTCCTACCTGTTGTTTCCAGTGAGCAAACTGGAAAGTAACCCTGCCTGGCACGGGGCATCTGCTGTGGAACCCTCAGCACAGTGACAGTGATCTGCTCTGACCGCCCCTGAGCGTGCTAGGTAGCTCAGTGCTTGCAAGTTCATAAATAATTATCCCCACAGCCTATTCTTAGTAGCAACAGATGCTGAGCTTTTCCAGCCTGTTCTCGGGGTCAGTGGTGGGAAAGAGAAGAAAAAAAATGAAAGCATTGTTTTGCACATGGCTGGACATCTGTATTTCTGAATTGCCCTGTTGTGTGTATGATGCAACTGCTGGAGCTGTTTTGCTGAATGTGAACTTTGTCGACCGACTGGAGTCTAAATTGGTTTTGGATCCCTCTGAAATCTAAATGGTCAGACCATATTTTTCTAATATTCAGCTGGATTGTATCTTTGCTCTGAAGTGGAGCTGACTTCGTATGTGTTCACAGTGGCAGCAGGGGTTGCTTCTCTGTTTTCCTGGTCTGTGTTGCTTGTTTTCCCAAGACTGCTGCGTACCTTGTCCATTGTCTATACTCAGGAGACCAGGAAGGTAACTCCCTGTGGAACTGTGGTCACTAGGACTTCAAGGATCATTAACTCTAGTGTTATTGTTAGGAAAAGAGCAGATTGTTTTGCAGAAATGAAACAGGTGAAGCACCAAGAATAGCTAACCTACTACATGGTGCACTGGTACCATGGCAAAGACTTGGACTTGGGATATCCAGGCACTTAGGTTCTTTGTTGGGACCTTCGACAGTCAAGGCTGATATTTCTGTTTGGTAGCTGTAGTGCAGACATTCTCAACTTCACTATGTATCAGAATCACCTGGGGAGCACTTAACATATTACTTACATTACTCAGGCCAGAGTCCACCTCCAGAAATTCTGACTCCGTTGGTCTGGAGTGGGACTTGGTGTCTTTAGTTTTAAAAAGTTTCCCGGTTGGGCACAGTGGCTCACGCCTGTAATCCCAGCACTTTGGGAGAATGAAGCGGGTGGATCACCTGAGGTCGGGAGTTCAAGACCAGCCTGACCACCATGGAAAAACCCCGTCTCTACTAAAAATACAAAAAATTAGTTAGGCCTGGTGGCACATCCCTGTAGTCCCAGCTACTTGGGAGGCTGAGGTAGGAGAATTGCTTGAATGTGGGAGGCGGAGGTTGCAGCGAGCCGAGATCGCGCCACTGCCCTCCACCCTGGGCCATAAGAGCAAAACTCTGTCTCAAAAAAAAAGTTTCCAATGAGATTCTAATGTGCAACTGGAGTTGAGAACCTGTATTTTGGGGGCTTACAAAGCTTTTCATAAAACTGTGTGACTCTGTCTAGATATCCATGTTATGTTTTGAATGAATTTCTGCATGAAGAAAAGACATCTATTTGGGTGGTGATGTTGATGGATGGGGGCAGTGGATCCTGTCTTTTATAACAATATGATCAGTAATAATAATACCTTTCAGTTATGGAATAGTTTTATTAGGCTCTGGGCTAATCTCCATATTAGCACTATATATAAACACTATTATTATTCTAAGTTTTATAAATAAGGAAACTGAGGTTTTGTAACACCATGTTTAATTTCCTTATGATCACACAGCTGTCTGACTCCAAAGCTCTCTTATTCATCACTCTTCCAAGATGATAAATTTACATTTAAATAAGGAAAATGTGGATTAAAGAATGAGAAGTCTAAAAAGGAGAATCCTCTGAGTGAGAACCATATGCATCTGTATGTGTCAGGGAATCATTCTCTTCTGATGAAAGGAAAAAAAGATATGTCTGGATGTGTTTCTTTTTTTCTGTTACATACAGTATTTTTTTTCCTAAGAACCTGTGAAAGTTCAAGGCAGGCAGTGGAACCCAAGGGCTTGCATACTGGTATTGGAATTAAGCAGTGGTCTCTGAACTTAGTTCATGCATGCTCTTCATGTTCCCCATTAGAAGAATGAAAATAGCTTCTTATATGAATTTATATGGAAGATGAGTGTGTCTTTACAGTTATTTTCTCGTCTAGGCTGGGTGATAATTAGAGTGGGCAACATAAACTCCAGTGTTTTCATTTTGTTCCCTGAATAGGACAACTGTTTTGTTGTTGCTTTTGTTGTTGGCAGAGTACACACATCTTACTTAAATGACTGTGTTAATTCTCTAATGCCTGTTAAAAGATTAGAATAGTACCAGCACCTATCAATAGGCAGGATCCTGGAAATTCCATAGCCAATTCCTGATAGGTCCCATACTTATGAAGGAATGTTGCAGTTGAGGCATCCAATAAATATTTATTAACTGAGAGAGTGAATGAATTTTTGCATATGTGTACCATAACAGAAATAGCATCCTGCGTATAGCTAAGGACTTCTTGGGAAATGAGAGTGATTTTAGTCAATTGCTATGCTCCCAGTTTCTCCACGGGGCCCCTGTGTTCTGCTAACTAACTTCTAATTGCCTACCAGAAGCAGCTTTCTGTACACTAAACAGCAATATTAGTAGGCTTTTAAAAAATCTTATCATCACAAGCTTCTGTTTATATCTCTCAGCCTTGATGAAAGGAAGCTGACTTTTGCTTTACTCTAAGTAGCATTCTTCATATGACAAGTTAGAAAAAGTTCTGTTGTCCCCAGGGCACATAAGGAACAGGAGAGAAGTTGCTTGCCAGCCCATGTGAAAGATGAGAAGCCCAACTTGGATACATTCATGTCCCCTGCTACAGGGACACCTGGATGAGACCCTGTTCCCTCTGTGAGTTCAAGCTGCTGTCACTGGAGTTATAAAGGGACATTTAGGCTTGTGTTCTTGGGTCTGTAGCCAGACAGCACAAGTATTTTTAGGGCTCTTTTTGTCTCAATCTGATTTCTGCTTGAAACTTTAACACACGCAGACTTCACTGAAATACTTTTAAACTACTCTCTGGGCAGTGTAGGAGGGGTTGGATTAGTACTACAGCCTTTAAACAGTTCAAAAAAAAATTTTTTTTATTGCTAAATATCCAACAGGCTGAACGGAGGAAATTCAAGTCTAACCCTGGAGGGACCCCTGTTTAGTCATCTGTCTAGACAGACGAGTTCATATAATGGGCCTCTCTGTTTCTTTCGCTTTGTATAACAGACGGTGGTCCCTTCCTTTAAACTTTGTGAAGATGTCAACCTTTGGTTCTTTTTATCCCAACCTGCTGTTGATAAGGCAAGAAAGTGACTCACACATGAGCCAACAATGACTCTTGAGTGTGACAGTCAGTCTTAAAATCGAGTAGAAATAAAACATACGCTTTGCATACAGGGGACCTGGGTAAAATCCTGACTGTAACATCAGGAGAGTCAGTTACCCTTTCTGAACTTTATTTCTTCTTCTTTTTTTTTTTCCTAAAATGAGAGTTAATTAAAAAAAAAAAAAGACAAAAAACTCAACATTACTTCTTAATGGTTCTTCAGAAGAAGAAATTATCTAACATATAAAAATGTTTTTCACATGGTAGAGGCTGAGTAAATGGTCATTCATTCATTCATTCAGTCAGTCATTTTAAGGTGATCATTGAAGCTTTTAACATTTTTGCTTTCTTATTCTGAAAACCATAGAAAAAATAGAAATTCTAGCCCATATTTTAAATTTCATGTCAGCATACATTGAGAACAGCCAGTGCTTTTTTTCCAAAGTCTAGAAAAGAAGAAAAGTGGTACCAATTTCTGTGAGAGGAAGATAATATTGGAGATAGTATTTTAAAATACGGGATATCAGGAGAGGAGGGAGAGCATCAGGAAGAATAGCTAATGGATACTGGCCTTAATACCTAGGTGATGGGATGATCTGTACAACAAACCACCATGGCACACGTTTACCTATGTAACAAACCTGCACATCCTGCACATGTACCCCTGAATGTAAGAAGTTGAAGAAAAAATATGGGATATCAATAATTTATATTCGTAAGTTGAATGTATAGAATCAAAGGGAGGAATGGTGGTTTCCAGGGGCTGCGGCAAGAGGGAAATGAGGAGTTACTAACAAATGGGGTAAACTTTCAGTTGAGCAAGATGAATAAGATCTAGAGAGCTGTTGCACAACGTGGTACCCACAGTCAACAATAATAGATTGTACACTTAAAAATGTGTTAAGTGCGTACATCTCCCAGTAAGTGTTCTTACACAATAGAATTAAAAATATTGTTAGAAGTGAATAAGGCAGAATAACATTCTTTATCTTGTTAGGAGGGCTGGAATGTCAGACCTTGCATGAAAGCACAATATGTGTTAGTAACTATGTCTACAACTAGGCGGAACGTCAGCCACCTCACTTCCTTGTCATCTCACTTTAAGCTCTGCCTGGATGGTTCCTGAAAACAATGACCTATAAAATTTTGTTTTATTCTATTTAATTCAGTTATAATTCACCAGGCATATACTGCCTTAAGAATTTGGTGCCTGAATCATGCAGATGAATAAAAAATGAGATAGGTAGGGATGAGTCCCTCTTGGAAGAGGCATCACTAACAGCTCAGAGAGTACTAGGACCATACAACCTAAGTTTAAGTGGAGGCGTTACTGTTTCTAGTTCCATAGCACTGGGCAAGTTCCCTCTTTAAGCCTCAGTTTCTTATCCCCCACCTAAGTGGGATAAATCCAGGTGTGTACCTGACAGCTGGTGTGCTCCCAATAGCTAGCAACATTGTTTTTGCTGTTATGCTTATTCTTTTTATTGTTATTACTATATTATCCCTGCCCTCAAGTAGCTTATAGCCTATTTGTGGAGAGCCATTTGTACACACTACCCTGCACAAAGCAAAAAATTAAAAAACTACTGAATGGCATTTACAAGCAAAGTTCAATCTGAACACATAGGAAGATGGTTGGTTAATGAAACCAGCTTTGTTTATTTTGAGACACGGTCTTGCTCTGTTGCCCAGGCTGGAGTGCAGTGGTATAATTATAGCTCACTGTAGCCTTGACCTCCTGGGTTCAAGTGACTCTCCCATCTCAGCCTAGGAGGTTAGCTGGGACTACAGATGATGCCACCACACCTGGCTAATTAAAAAAAAAATTTTTTTTATAGAGATGAGGTCTCGCTTTGTTGCCTGGGCTGGTCTCAAACTCCTGGGCTCAAGGGATCCTCCTAAAGTGCTGGGATTGCAGGCGTGAGCCACTGTGCCCAGCTGAAACCAACCTTTAGGAGAAGCAGTCCCTAGCATGCCTAGAACAATGTGTATTTCTTAAGTGCTTAGCCACAGCCTTAACATGAAAGGGAAAGAGAAAAATCAGCCTCCTCTTCAGCTGGTAGAGAACAGAAGCAAAACATAGATATCTATGTTGATAGCCTAACTTTTCACATTTTGTAGTATAGTTCATGACATTCTCAGACACTGAAATTCCATTAGAACCCAGTGCTTTACGTGGCTTTGAATATGGTATGTGTGAGTCATGTCTCTTTCAATACAACTGCAATCAATAAAAACCCCAGTAAAATGTGGTTAACCACAAGGGCATCCCTCTCCACCAGCTCCACCCCCAAATCAGCACTATGATTCATTCAATTTAGTCCTTCTCTCCCTAATATACTTTACATTGGGAGATACTTATGCTTCCTTAAGCATAAAAAACAGAAATCCTACTCTTCTGCTGGTCGCCTGCACCTCTATTGTGCCGTCTTGCCCCACCCCCGACCCCTAGGAAGCCCAGTCGTGGCCTATACTCTGGGTAGCTGTGGCTGGGGGGAAACTCTGCCCAGTTTCATGGGGAAGCAGGACAGATGCTTCCAAAGGATGCAGTCTGAGGTCCCAGAATGCCTTACTGAGAAAAAAGTCTTTTCTTCTCTCTTACTAATATAACCCCAGCATCTTCCTGTATTTTCCTTAAAATGAATCCTGAGATAAGGCTTCCCATTTGCCACCGCCTCCTTCGTTTTAATTCATTATATATGTTATAGTGTTTTTGTTTGTTTGTTTGTTTTTGAGACAGAGTCTTGCTCTGTTTCCCAGGCTGGAGTGCAGTGGCGCCATCTTGACTTTCTGCAACCGCCGCCTCCCGGGTTCATGCAATTCTCCTGCCTCAGTCTCTCGAGTAGCTGGGATTATAGGCACCCACCACCATGCCTAGCTAATTTTGTATTATTATTATTATTATTATTTTGAGATGGTCTCACTCTGTCGCCCAGGCTGGAGTACAATGGTGTGATCTTAGCTCACTGCAACCTCTGCCTCCTGGGTTCATGTGATTCTCCTGCCTCAGCCTCTCAAGTAGCTGGGATTACAGGCGCCCACCACTGCGCCCAGGTAATTTTTGTATTTTTAGTAGAGACGGGCTTTCGCCATGTTGGCCAGGCTGGTTTCGAAGTCCTGACCCCAGGTGATCCGCCCGCCTTGGCCTCCCAAAGTGCTGGGATTACAGGCGTGAGCCACGGCGCCTGGCCTTTTTTTTTTTTTTTTTTTTTTTTTTTTTTTGGTATTTTTAGTAGAGACGCGGTTTCACCATGTTGGTCAGGCTGGTCTCAAACTCCTGACCTCAAGTGCTTCTCCCCGCTCGGCCTCCCAAAGTGCTGTGATTATAGGTGTGAGCCATCGTGTCCAGCCTGTTCCTTTTGCTGTTGAGACAGAGTCTCACTCTGCCACCCAGGCTGGAGTGCAGTGATCATAGCTCACTGCAGCCTGGAACTCCTGGCCGCAAAGGATCCTTCTGCCTCAGCCTCCCAGAGCGCTGGGATCACAGGGGTGCTACACCACACCTGGCCTGTTTTTTCTCTTATACAGAAGGGACCTGAAGCAACAGTATGCATTGTGGGTGCACACCAGAGGGATGGAGAAAGGCAGACGAGGAAAGGCGGGTAATGGAAGAAGAGGTGTGGCAAGGGCAGCAGCCTTCACATTGTTTCCTTGCTCTGTCTGTGGCTGTTACCCTTCTTAGTAGCACCTTCTCAGGACAGCTCGGCCTAGAAAGCTGTCTGCCAGCAGATTCTAGTTGTCATCCCAGCAGTCCTTAAAACGTGACCTTCTGCCACCAGCAAGGGAAATCTGGTCTCATTAGTACCTTTACTTATAAAAGCAGACTAAGAAAACATGATACCTTTAATTTTTTTTTTTTTTTTTTTTTTTTGAGACTCGTTCTGTAGCCCAGGCTGGAGTGCAGTGGTGCGATCTCGGCTCACTGCAAGCTCTGCCTCCCGGGTTCATGCCATTCTCCTGCCTCAGCCTCCCAAGTAGCTGGGAGTACAGGCACCTGCCACCATGGCCGGCTAATTTTTTTGTATTTTAGTAGAGATGGAGTTTCACCATTTAGCCAGGATGGCCTCGATCCCCTGACCTCGTGATCTGCCCACTTTGGCCTCCCAAAATGCTGGGATTACAGGCGTGAGCCACCATACCCAGCCAGTACCTTTTATTTTTTAATTTTATTTATTTATTTATTTATTTATTTATTTATTTATTTACTTCTCTTCTGCGAGCTTGGAGCATCTTTTCTTTAACATGATGAAAATGTTGCGCCTCTAATGCTCAAATCTAGCTTTCATATTTTTTCTCAAGGTTGCCAATTTGGCAGGAGGTTTTATTTAAAAGTTCTGAGGTTAAATACCTGGAAGATAAGATGAAGCCAGTTGAAAACAGTATTCTTTTTCTATTCTCATGCCTGAGAGAAGTTCAGTCAGTCCTTATTTTTGAATTGGGGAAGACCAAAATTTAGGTCAGCTGGCTGTGATACAATCTCATTTTACCATTTTCTTTCACGTGCTTCTAGTTAATGGAGGAAGCTGGGTCTTAAAATGTCCAGTTGCATTTAACTTCTTTTACTTACTTAAGGAACCAGTTACCCTTTGATAAGTACCTATGTCTAGTTCTTCTTATCTACAGTTGGTATTTAGTCAATAATAACAATAACAGCAATAATAATACTGATGCGGTGCTTCATATACTGCAGGCATTCTTCTAAACACTTTTAGAGACATTGATAATTCATTTGATACTGGCAATAATAGATATTATTACTCTCTTCGTTTTGCATGTGGGGAAACCAAGGCAGAGATTGATTAAATAACGTGTCCAAGCTGTGAAGTGGTAGATTTATACCCATCTAAGTTGCCACCATCATCATCACTCGCATTCATTGGAAGCTCAAGTCGGTTACCAATCACGTGTCCCTAAAGCAGCAGTATAGTGTAATGATTAAGGACACAAACTCTGGAATGAAAATGGCCTAGGTTTGTATGTTTGGGAAAGGACATTCCACTCTAGAAGTAGATTCCACCTGGCCTAAAATATATAAATAATTGTGCTATCACACCAACTTAGAAACTTACATGGTGCACACACATGCTATGCTCCTTATAGTCTGAAACTGGCAAGAGTAATCAGCATACAAAGTTCTCTTTAGATGGCTTTTTTTTTTTTTTTTCCTAGCTAACCCCTTTGATTAGCAAATAGTACAAATGTTTATAGAGTTGGAAGATTTTTAATATCTTTATTTGAATTGCACAAAGCAGCCAAATGTAGTTTGGCCCTAGGCTGCAGAGTATATGTGTCTGGGTGCCAAGAAGCAACTGCACCCCGCCTGGGATGCCAAGCATTCCAGACCTGTTACCTTGTAAGTGTAATATTTACCAGATTTTTGCTTCATCTGGAGATGAAGAGCAGAGATGAATAGAGTGGGGGTGGGTCAGGCTGCTGGGAAGGGAGCTCAGTGTTGAGAGGAATCCCTGAATGAGTAGGTAGCTGGGAAGGGAGCAGAGATTTGCCAGAAAAAGCCCTTTTGCTGGCAACTTGGAATCTAGGAAAAAATAACAGAGGCTAACATGCTGGGGTGCTTACCATGTGCCAGGCACAGTGCCAAATGTTCTGCTTTCACCATCCTGTCTCATCCTTACAATTCTATGAGACAGATGCTATTATTATCCCTACTTTGGAGATGGGAAAAGTGCAGCTTAGAGAGTTAATTACCCAAGATCAATTCTATTGTGTTCCAACGTCTCTTTGTTACTTTAGTAAAACTAGTACAGAGCAAGGAATGACAGTGCATCAAGCTGAACCCCAACAAGTCAAGGCACTTACTGTGTTTTCTCTTGGTTCTTCCTTTCTCTAACCTTCACAACTGCCCTGAAGATTAGGTGTTGTTAACATTCTATAGATGAGGAAACTGAGGCCTTAGAGCTTAAGACATTTGCCAAAGGCCACATTCTTTTTTTTTTTTTTTTTTTGAGATGGAGTCTCGCTCTGTTGCCCAGGCTGGAGTGCAGTGGTGCAATCTCGGCTCACTGCAAGCTCTGCCTCCTGGGTTCACGCCATTCTCCTGCCTCAGCCTCTCGAGCAGCTGGGACTACAGGCATGCACCACCACACCTGGCTAATTTTTGTATTTTTAGTAGAGGCAGGGTTTCACCATGTTAGCCAGGATAGTCTTGATCTCCTGACCTCATGATCCACCTGCTGTGGCCTCCCAAAGTGCTGGGATTACAGGCGTGAGCCACTGTGCCCAGCTGAAAGGCCACATTTTTTAAGTGGTAAATCCAGGAGTAGAATGTGGGTCTGCTGAATCCCACATCTTAAATATCTTTGTGTTCAAACATGACATCTTCATTAGGCACCAGTGACAAGATCACAAACAAAACAAAACTCTAAGACAAGCTCAATTTTCTGTGATGGTCGTAAAAGGGAAGGGAATTGAGGCAGAGCTCTAGGTAGCTTGTACTGAATCCTGTGTGTGAATAAACAGAGCTAGTAAATGAGATAGTACAACCGGGTGTGTGTGTGTGTGTGTGCGCGCGCGCGCGCGCACACGCATATGCACACAGTGGGGCAGTTGCAGGCTGGAGCAGGGAAGGTTTATTTTTAAATTGAAGAAATTAGCAGTTGCCAGAGAAGCACATGTGCAATGTCTTATGTTTTACTTTCATCGTAACCTCATCTGATGAATAAATTTTAAGGGGATTCCTGCGGGTCAGCAAAAAGAGAGGGTGAAATCTAGCTCTAGTTCTTTTCTGACCTTACCAGATGGAGGCCGCCATTAAAACCCTCAACTCAACTGAAAAAAAAATTTTATGAAGTACTTTTGTGAAAATTAAGCGATAGCATTGGAAACCACTCTTTATGTCCCCCTCCCCACCTCCTGGAGTACTCAAAGCTGTCTTCCAAGGAAGCTGGAAATATAAATAGAAAAGATGTCTTGCCCAGAGGCCCCTGGCAAGAGCCCTTATTCAGCTACTTGTACCTTTGCTCTTGGGGACTATGCTTTGGTTGAGTCTCACCCAAAAATCAATGTTTTTAGTTGAAGGCAGAAAATTATAAAAGTAAAGGTATGAAGTGAAGCTCTTTGGTTAGTGTTGTCAGTGGAAGAACAGTCACCTCATTGGAGTAATCGGTGCCCCACGACACATACACACGCTTGAGCAGGACCACCGATTCATCCAAGCGCTCGCTGATGTGATACTGATAAAGTGACTAGTTTTAAGCAGTTGATCATACTTCTGAATTAAAGTATTCATAGTTTATTCAGAAATAATAAATTTGTTTTGTGGAAAGTGAGATTTTTTTCTCTACTTATTTCACGGCACCACCATGTCCCATTGGACATTTGGGCACAGGAACTGAATCCAAGGGATGATTTTCTGTCACTTGGAAATCTTAAAGTAGAAAACAGATGGAGTAATTTGCTTGTGATGAATCAGCCAGTCTTTGGGTGAAAAAGTCAGGACTAGGAAAACAAGGACTAAAGTCACCAACTTCTGCTCCCAACACAATCACTAAGATCTTCTTCAAATGCAACCTCTACTTTCTGTAGGAGTTCCAGTCTTTTATGAGTGTTCAATTTTAAGCACTGGTGGTGTATATGGAGGTATGAGGTGGTGTTTCTCTTTTGGCTACTCATCTGAAATTTTGAAAATAAATGTTCATGGGGGTAAGAAGATTGTTTTATGACACAAGCCTACTGTAAATTCTTTTTGGAATCTTCTTGAAAATATTTGAGCTTTTAAATTAAACACTAGGTGATAAGGAAAGGTTTCAAGGGAGGATAAAGTTAAAAAGAAAGGCAATTCCCAACCAAGAGGAAAGAAACCTATGTGATGGAGTCTTAAGCTTTTGTATTCTGCTCTTGGATATTACAGCAAGGCCCTAGGACTGGATTGATGATGCAACCAGGGGTTTAAGTAGAAGACTGTGAGCACGAATGGAGCCACATTTAGACAGAATCTGAAACCTCTGTTTTGTCAATGCATAATTCTACAGGAATTTGCAAGTGATCTTTAGGAGGGTTCAGAATTCAAGTCTGGGAAGCATGTGTCCTTTTTAATGTATAGTTCTATTGCAAATATGAATCTGCCTTAAGAAAAACACAAGACCATTTTAAAATGCAATAACAGGGCTGCTAATTTGCCCCTCAGAAGTCGTTTTTCATTTTCTTTGTTGGGAAAGCAGGTACATGAGAAGTGTGTGTATCTTCAGTGTCACACAGCCCTCAAGTGGCTTCACAGGCAGATAGAAAGTATTAGCAAGAAGTAGCAGTCCTTGCAGAAGCCCTTCGTCCCTTCCATAATGTTTGTGAGTTTTTTTACTAAAGGATTTTAACACAGCTACATGTTGAAGGACTTGGAAGATTTGATTATATATCCCATGAGTCAAGTTTCAAGGGGTTACAAATTGCAACAAAATCAACCACAGGCTTTGGAAAATCTTTTCATGAAAGACGTTTTAGACTAAGAAATATTGGCTTTGGATTTCCCCATCTAGAAAGGTAGAGAGTAAACATGTACTGACAAAAAAGCACTACATTTGGGATCCCGAAAATAATTGTGAAACAACACAAGAATGCTTTTCCTCCTCCCTTTCCTTCCTTTTCACGTCACAGAGTTTGTCATTTATGATGATTTTGTGGTTGTTGTGACAGTTCTGTGAAAATGAGATACAGAGAAAGTATTTTTAAGGTTTATTTAAATAGTATAAAGTCACAGATTCCCCCTCCCCCCCGCTTCTAGAACATCTTGATTCATTAAAAAGAAAAAAGAAAAAAAGGAATTAAATAGCATAAGTATTTTGAATGCATTGGTTGTGTGTTTGCTTTTTAATAACTATATCTTGTCACTCATTATTTTATTGGATTAAAAGTTATAGTCATTTTCAGGTAGATAATTAAAGTACCTACGTATGTTGGAATGGAGTTAGAATAATTTGGAATATTGTGGTGGAAAAAGCGTTAGCAGGTATGTGGGATATTTGAAAGCCTTAGAAAAACAAGTATGTTAAATGCTTCCTATACTATTAGGTGTCATAAGAGAGATTATGTATAATAAAAGTCTATCTTACCTTTTAAAATAAAATACTAAAAGTGGTTCATTACAAGTCACTTCCACTCTGGCTCTACCACCTATTAGCTGTGTGACCTTAGATAAATTATTTAATCCTCATAAGCCTTAGTCTCCTCATCTGCAAAATGGAAACGAAAATAGTATCTACCTCACAGGGTTCTTGTGAGGCTTAAACGAGATAATCCAGGTCCAACCCAGCTGCTGTTATTCTTGGCCCTGTACATATTGAGAGAGGCTGGCTTTCCAGGCAGTGGATTTAACATACGTTTGCTTCATCTCATTTTTCCTTAAACTCAGGGGCTATGGAGAGTCCATTCATACCCCTAGAGTCTTACCAGAAAGGGACAGAAGGCAGAACTCAAATCTGCTGAGAATAGATGGTTAACATGAAACATGGGGGATGACTCATGGCGGGAGGAGGTTCAGTGAAGCCCGAATGTCTCTGACAGTTGAGGACAAAGTGGCTGCAGATGCTTCAGAGGCTGCCCCAGGACACATTGCAGCCTGTGCAGTTATTATTCGTAAGACTGATGCCACAGTGATGTCATATAACCACTCAGAGGATGGCTCGTATTATTATATGCATTGAAACCAGAGTGAACCCTTCCCATGTTTGGGATGGATGTGGTGAGTCGGAGGAACACCTGTTAGGAGGTAGGATCTGGGATTGAGTCTATTTTTTCCCCCTCTCTTACTAGTACTTTCTGGTTGGTAGCTGTGAGCCTCAGTTTCCTTATCTGCAAAGGGGAGATGTACCTCAAAAGTTGGGTAGAAGGGTAGAGTAGAATTAGATAAGATAATGTAAGCAAATTCTTGTTATTTCTGAATGACCTCTGGGAATATGTGGACAGCATATTGTTATTCAATGATAATTAAGAATAAGTTGAAGTACAGTGATGCCACCTTGCACTTATCATTTCCCATTTAACAAAAGGACGTGGACATGCATTATCGTATTTGAGCTTGATGAGAGCCCTGTGATCACCAGTTCACAGAGCACAAAGGTTTTGGGCCTTCCCCAAAGTAACATGACTTTAGAGGAAAATGGGAATTCCTGCTAAGAAGTGGCCATCCTTGGTGTATAAGCCCCTTTATCCTTTTAACCATGATATTCGGGATATTTTTGCTGAAGAGTTTTAACATGACCCCATGTCAAGACTAAGACCAAGGTTTTCTCACATAGCTACAGAAGATCACACACAGAGAGTGTCTTTGGCTGGTGAGAGGCTCATGAGAAGGAGCGTAGCAGGGGCCTCCTAGTGTCTCCTTCCAAACCTAAATTAGGCTTTTCATAAGCTCAGTCTCTGAACTCAGTTCTGTCGGGCTGTTTCCCCCATCTTTCCCCTTGGAGGAAAATTGAAGATTTAAACTATTAGAACTAGACTTCTCTAATAAGCCTGTGTCACAGGTTGTCACAGTGGTTGCATTTTATTTTGTTTTTATTTTTTTTAATTGGGCAGCCTCTCCCCCAACCTTTTCCCCCAAACCAGAATAAGTTCAGAGAGACTTCAATGGTCGCTTTTTAAAGGTCATCTAGTTCTGTCACTACTCCTTGAATCTTGTCGTAAGATCCTGGCTACTCGCAGGGATGTTGCTTGATCCTTTTGTAGGTAACTCTGTCTGAAGGCTCTTCACTGTACTGTGCTTGGGCTGTTCTGAGATTTATCACTGCCTGCCTCATCCTTTAGGTACTACAGAACAAATCTTTATCAGGAGAGGTGGGGACATAGGACAGTGGAAAGAGTGTGGACTTGGGATCAGACAGACTTGGTTTGCAATTTCCAGCTACCTTTCTGTGTCAGCTGTATGCTGTTGCACAAGTGACTTGTCTGCTGGAAACCTCAGTCTCTTCATTTATACAGTGAGAATGGTGGGAATTGGAAATTATCTAGCCAACCTAGTAGGCACTGTCAATAAGATAGCATTTATATGAGATTGCCAGGTATCATTAAAAATGATATTATGTCTAAGAAAGCCCTTTGTAAGTTGTTTTCAAATGTAGGCACTGCTCCTCGAAAATCACCGGAAGTCTCTTTGTATAGCTGATTTATCAAGTAATCTAATGGGACAACAAAACTAATGACTCCAAGAATGACTTTCTAAAATGTGTCCTACTGAATCAGGCTCAAGCCTGCCCACAGGTTCCTGATGCTAATAGTTACAAACTGAGGAGTAGAGGCAGACCACAGGGCCACTCTGGTTTGTTGGATTCTGGATGGCAGAGAAAGGGAGGGCTTCCATCCACAAGCTTTTTGATACTGCTCCTCTCTTCAGATTTGTGACCTTTTCTATATTCCTGCCTAGAAAAGTCTTATTGACATCAGGTTCTGAAAGTAGGTGCCCCCTTTCCTCTTTGGCTTCCAGCATTCTGTTAATAATATAAGCTTATGTTTATTGAGTACTTACTATGTTCATATTTATTGCCTTATTTAATCCTTATGGCAATTCTTAGAGGCAAGTGCTAGTATTATCATATTTTAAAGATACAGAAATAAAGTGAGTCCCTGCTCTTTTGCTGTTCCCATCTATCAGGGTAAACACCTAAAGAGGCCACTATAATACACAGTATGATAAGTGTCAGGATGCAAAGAAGGGAGAATTCATTGTGCTCTGGAAGAGCCAGAGACACTTCTAAAAAGAGGTGACACTAGGCTGGATCCTCAAGGATGAATAGAATTTGCCAAATATAAAGGTTTCTAGGTGAAAGACTGACATGGTATGGGTGTGGTGGTGCTTGGCATATTTGGAGATTGGAAGTGATGTGGTGCACTTAGGGTCTGGGGCAGAGTCCAGTATGGCAGGGGTGGGAGGGGAGTGGAGGGGAGACAGCACGGTGCCCATTAAGCTGGAAAGGGAGTTTGGGGTCAGAAGATACAAAAATTGACATGCCATGAAGTTGTCTCTTTGGGATATTTGAAATTTATCAAGACTGTGCACTTGTTAGAGGTTAAGAGAGAGGAACGGATGGTTAAGAATGGAAGTAGGCTTCCTTGGTACCATGCTGTCTATATTCCCGGAAAAGGCATGTCCAGCTACAGAGGGTAGTGCTTTCTCACCTTGAACCCCAATAACCACAAGGGCGGGTAGTGTCTCTCCTACCCTTGGATGGAAGAGTCCCATCCAAGCCCATTATTCTTTTAGACACGAGGGAACTGAGGCCTGGGAAGTTGATAATACCCTGTTTGAGATCTACAGAGAAATCAGTTGTACTACTACCTTCTCTTAATGCTCATTTCTGAAAAACCCCTCCCATGGTGCACATCTTAAATCCCTTCACAGCTCAAGTGGTTACTGTACAAGGCCTGTTCCCACCTGACCTTTTTGTTTCTTCTGCCCAAGCCAGACTTGTAAGAAAAGGTGGTCTGATTGAAGGCTGGGAAATTAGGATTGATGACTCTATGTTGCCTGGCTATTAGACTTACAAAATCCTTTTAGGATTCTGGGATCCTTCTCTGAGATATTTTAAAGGTTCACCATGCCATGAAGATCATGTCTTTTTCTATGTCTCCCCACCCCCACTGGCATTATTCTACATGGAAATGACTGTGATCTGGAAGGCCCATAGACAGCAAGAACACATCTGTATCCTCTGCAAGAATAGAAGCTATAGTTAAAGGACCTGTGCACCCACAGAGGAATGGACGTGGAATTAGGCATGGTATATAATTAGAGTAGAGCTATGGAGAAGGCACATTTTGGCTCCTAGAGCTCCCCAGCTTCCTTCTGACAATAAAAAAGGGTAATGTGCAGTCAGTTGCTTTCGATAAAAGGAAGCAAAAGGATCAGCTGGAGTTTTTAAAAGTCTGTCTGCGTTTAGACTGCACCGATTGCCTGTCCAAGACAGACTGATCTGCATCAGGCCATCCTGAGGGAAGAGAGGTCACAGTTGGTCCCCCCACATCCAGAGGGAAATTTTAAAAGTTCAGTAAACTACTGGGCAATTATGGATTGCTTGGAACACCAAAAAGTGATTTTGTCTTTGCGGTTGATGATCAAACAACATCTCTGAGTCTTGCTGTGCCCACTGAGGTGGATAAGTGGCCCCCTCGCCCACCATGGAAGAAAGGGCAGGCTGTTCTGAAGACATCTTTATTCCTGCTGAAATATGGGAGACCTGGTCCTCTCCCTGCTTGTCCCTCTCTGGATCTTATCCCTAGGTCATTCCCAAAGTACCATTTCTAAAGAAGGTCACCGTATGTCAGGAGCCACTGAATAGCCCTGAGTTGGCTGCCAGAACACTAATAACTTTCTCCACCCTGGTCCCTTCCAGACATTGTACCCTCTAAGGCTGCTGTGCATTTAGAGGAAGATACTTCTGCTCTCAGCACTAGTAATAACTATTCACAATCATAATGAAGAGAAAAACTGCTCTTGTCAGAGTATCAGTGCCATTTGAAAAGGCAGCTTGTTATATATGTACCACTCCACTATGGTGCTGTTTTAATGTTGCTGTATCTCTTCAAATTGGAGTATGATGGCAGGCTCCGAATTGGCCTTCTCAGCTGACTGTGCTTCCCTTTTAGAAGGCACTTTATATGGGGTTGGTTGTTCCACTGGCTACTTGATATCCTACAGGGGAGCCTATTCTTGAGCCTGATGTCACAAGATGAACGTTGAATTAGCACTGAGAAGTCTGGGGAAGTCACTTACATTGAATCATTTGGCCTCTGCATTATGGTTTTCTCAACAGTAAAGTGGGGATAATCCTACCTGGCTTACAGGGCTATCATGCTAGGAAGAAATAGTATGTGGAGGTGCTTAGTGAAACACTATGAAGACCTAAAGGGTTGGGATTAACATTCATCATTGTTATGTGACTTAGCTGTTTGAGAGCAATTAATTTCCTTTTGCTTTGTGATACGTGTTGAACACCTATTGTGTACTAAGAGACCTTGTCCTGGGCCTGGAGCTAGGACACAGGAGTGGGAAGATGACAGATCCAGTGTCTGTGCTCTTGAAACTTACAAAGGCACCCTTGCCCAACATAGAAATTGTTCTTCCTGTACTGGTCCCATTTGCACCTGCTTACAAGTAAAGCAGACCTCTGCCTGGCCTTCGGTGATCTCTAATCCAGTGCTACAGTCAGGCAGCAGCACAGCTTGCTTCCGGCTAAAGAGCATTCTTGAGTGTTTAAGAGCACTGAAAAGAATTGAGAGGAGTTATCAATTTTCCCTGATCAAAACCCCTCTGGCCGATGAATGTACTCAGATAGTATCTCGTAGGTGCTCTGTGGTACAGTGTATATGGGTGCTAATCAACTATTCAAGGAACATATGTTCTTTCTTGGTAACCTTTCAGGCACTACACACACAGAAGCTGAATTAGTTTATTCAGATGCAATTCTGGAACTCGCTATTTTTTCACTTTTCTGACACAAGGAAATTTTTCAGATATGTTGTCTAACCTTTAAGAGTAGTCTAGTGAAACCAATGTAGTATGTGAGAAATAAACATCTTAAGTGACATCACTGAGGTACCCTGACATACGAAAAGTGAATCCACTGACTTTAGGATATACTTGAGTACACATAGGTAAGCCTCACGCAGACTTCGTGTAAAATTCCCATCTCTATACTTTCATTTGCTATTTGTTTAATTCTTGTTATATATGTACCACTCCACTACGGTGTTCTGTTTACTTTCATCCTCACACATTTATAAACCACTGACTTTAATCAAGAAATACTTCTTTAAAGAGGACTTAGTAAATGTTTTTTAGGAAGCACAGGACAGCCATTGACTTGGGACTAACCAAAAGCATTTGTCCTGCCCCCTGATCTACACAACCACCAGCGAGAAAAGAAAGCAGGAAAGCTTTGGGAACCATCTGAGTTTTTTTGCACCTCTATTGCAAGGGCTTCTTGAAGGTTCCTAAAGAAAATGGAGAGAGCTATGTGACAGATCTTAAGCTTCCCCAAAGAAAAAAAAAAAAAAAGTACTTTTTTCTTAAGAATTCTCCTTCCATTCTCAAAACTACCGTGCTTTCCAATAAATCGGGACCGGTTGGATTAACTCTTTGGAGACCCTAGCTGCCATTCTTCCATCAGTTTTCTCTCCCAGTGTCCCTAGAGCAGGTTAAAATTCGGACATTTCATAGCCTCTGTGCACAAAAATAATGAGATTGAAGGTAAACTATAGGGGTTTGCTCTCAGCTAGTTCAATTAAATTAAAATAACAGACACTTAAACATTTTAAAGTACTTAACCAGGGTCTAGTTCTGCAGTGGAGATTCTTAAAGGCTGTTTTTCTTCCTCTTACAAACAGTGGCCCAACCTTGAAGAACAGAAAGCTGCTTAGCACCCAAATGAACATGATTCCTTAAAACAAGTATAACACCCCTGGCTCCATTCCAGAACTCGTTCATGCCACAGTTCATCTGGATTCCTATAATTCCTGTATGTTCCCGTATCTTAATTGCCCATAGCTGTGTTGCCAGTACAAACAGGATGAGGGAAGAGTGCACACCCTTAATGAATACATCTACCAACCCTAAGAAAGCACCATCATTTGAAACTCTTAATATTCTTTCTGGCACTAAATGGCCATCTACTGAAGTGCTAATATGGATATCTGGTAACTTAACGTTTCTTCCAAGCAATGCTTACTCCCTACTATCTTTATTTTCTACATAGAGGGCTACCATTTGGCATAAAGAAAAATTCAGACTTTCCATTCAGCTTTTCAAGGAAGTATATTTTGAAGCAAATCCCTCAGAGTGCTCATTAATAGAGGATGGGCATTCTGGGCCAAGGTGGGTTCCAGAACCTTCCTGAGTTCTGTCCCACTGGCCATTTTCCTTGATGATTTGCAGTAGGACACAACTGGCCTACTGGTCCCCCTTGAAGAAGATATGCCGCTGGGCAGACTGGAAGACTCACTGTGGTGGTGGTGTGTGCCTGCACAGGTCCAGAGCCTCCTGCCCGTAGACTTGGCTGTGTCCCTTGTGTTGAGCAGCACAGTGGAAAGTGCCTGGTGCAGAGGAAGCACCTCAGAAGGAATAAGTTCTAGTGTGAATTCAGGTCCTCTTCCACCTAAACAAACTTGACTTGAGGACCTTTGTTCCTCATCTGTGAGTTTTGGGGATTGAATGAAATAACATCAAGGATCCTTCATTTTATTATACAACACTGTGCCCTGCAGTATCATTTACCACATGAATTCACAGGTTTACCAAATCAGACTTCAAATCCTTCTCAGCATATTTAAAATGAGGACTCACATCAAATAAGTATAGACTGAATAGGAGTATATTGTAAATATTGCACAGGGTGTAAGCGTAAGATGATGACATCTGCAAAATTGTTTGTGTGGAAAAGACCAAAGACTTGTAATTTATTAGACATTCAGAACACAGAGAATATGTGATGTGAGTGCAAAGGTCAAAAAATAAAGAGAAAGAGTAATTCAGTGTTGGGATGCATTCAGAAAAGCATAAGTTCCACACTAAAGAAGGTGATAGATAGTTCTACTTCATTCTGCCTTGAGAATTATGTTCAGATGTAATGGTTCAGGTTTAAGATTGGGGCAAAGTAGAGAACAACTAGAATAAGTGAATGGCTTTCATGACAAAATGTGAAAGGAAAAAGGGGATGTTTGCTTACAGAGGAAAGGAGATGAAGAAGAGAAGATACAAAAACTGGCTTCAAAAGCTGGCTTGATCGGCCAGGCGTGGTGGCTCACACCTGTAATCCCAGCATTTTGGGAGGCCAAGGCAGGCGGATCACGAGATCAGATCGAGAACATCCTGGCTAACACAGTGAAACTCCATCTCTATTAAAAAATTTTTTTAAAAATTAGCCAGGTATGG
This sequence comes from Chlorocebus sabaeus, assembly GCF_047675955.1. Classification (NCBI taxonomy): domain Eukaryota; kingdom Metazoa; phylum Chordata; class Mammalia; order Primates; family Cercopithecidae; genus Chlorocebus; species Chlorocebus sabaeus. The sequence continues at coordinate 11,192,293 of NC_132928.1, read as the reverse complement.
TGGTGGACACCTGTTGTCTGAGCTACTTGGGAGGCTGAGGCAAGAGAATGGAGTGAACCTGCGAGGTGGAGCTTGCAGTGAGCCGAGATCACACCACTGCACTCCAGCCTGGACGACAAACTGTGTCTCAAACAAACAAACAAACAAACAAACAAACAAACAAAAAACTGGCTTGGTATAAGTAGGATTGAGTGGAAAGGGAATAGATCGTCTTATGTGGCAGAATTAGACCCACTGTGGTGCAGCTCTTATAGAAAGCAACTGTCAGCCCAATATAGGGAAGAACTCTTGTACCATTGGAACAATGGTCAGAGGCTGAAGTAGACCACCTATCTGGGTTCTAAGATCTCTGTCACTGAAGGGTTCTGAGAGAAACTGTCTTGTCTTATAAAGAAAATTGCAGTAAAAAGATGCTTATAAAAGAGAGCACCTAATGGGTGCCAGGCAATCCCTTTGTGTGCTATCATTTCTAATTTCAATAAAGACTTGCAGAGAGACTGAATATCAGCTATATTTGCTTTTCACTTCTCTAAAACTGGATAATCCAGACCATGTATTCCTCTTCATATTTATTCACTCTCAAGCCATTAATTTAATATGCTAGTAATAACAGCCCATGACACTTGGTTAAGTTGGTAAACAGCTTGTAATCCTAGCAGGGTGTGCCCTGCCACTTATTAGCTTAAGCTTTAGGGCAGAGCAACAAATCAGCACAATGCCTCAAAGTAATTAGGCAATTGCCTTACAGAAAAATTAGGCCACAAGCAAGAAGCTTACAGAAAACACAAAGAAAATCTCACAGTACAAGACATACATTGGCCATTACATGCATCATTGCTATAATTTTGAAAAGATTAGAGAAAGATTTTTGGGCTAATAAGGACCCGCTACACCCATTAAGCATGTCAAAAGTCCATACTAGTCATTGCAGAGCTGCAGGGGAAAGTGCATTTGTTTCTGGAAAGGGGAATGTTGGCGTTTATTTGTCATGGGATAAGAATGCTTTCTTTGCAGGGATTAGCAAGAATGTCCAATGCTGAGCAAGAATGTCCAGAGCTGTGGAGTTTAAGTCCTATTTTGCAAATGCTTGGTGTCATCCTGCAAAGATTTCACCTTCAGTTTCTTAATCTGTAAAAGGGATCAAAATAACATGTGCTTCTAATGTATTAAAAGGTTAAGGATGAGATCCTAAATTTCCAGGTTTCGTTCATTAAAGGAATCAACACAGGCTGGCTTCCTTCTACTGATCTTGTTTGAAGCCTTTGCTGCTTTCTAGAATAGTATATTGTTATCTGTGTCATGGGGTCACTGGCCTCATTAAAAGCCATGAAAGGACCAAAAAGATGATCATTTTGCTCCCTGGATATCACAGCAAACGAAAGCACAGATTGAAGGGAAGTGAGAAAAAGAGGAGAGAAAGAAAATGGAGCAAAGGAAGGAGAAAAGACAGTAAGGGAGAAATAAAAAGAAAAAGATAAATTTATGTGCTTTAAGGGATGAGATTATGGCAGAGGAGAGCTGCTTCAGTGGCCTGTTCCAAGTGTGAGAACTGCCTTCCCTATTGAGGCCATTGGGAAGGGACACATGACATTCACGTTTTACCTGCCCACAAACGTGGATCCATCCATACTCTTCATGCTCATGGGCTCTGAGACTCCTCTAGGTTAGGCATTGGCCTCTTAACAGCAATAGTCAGCCTGCCCTTTCAGCACCCAATGCTTTTACTGCTAACACCCAGTACACCCTACACAAACTGCACAGCCCTGAGCCTGATGAGAAATGTAGAGGAACTGAAGTAAAATAGGTGTCTCTGTGTAGGTGGGGTTTTATGAGGATGATGGAAACTTTGGAAAAGAAACTGGAAACCCCATGTCTGACACAGTTCAAGAAAACTAAACACCATGGGCCGGCACCACTGTTATTTTACTTTTTTTGCAGTGTAAGAAGGAGCCCAAACACTCATGCTGACAGTACGCACAGTCTCAAATAGCAGTTAGATGAAGGCCAAGTCACATAAGCTGATGCTGACACAATTAGACTCACCATTGCCAACAGCTCGTCAAGTCTGATACCATCCCCCTCTCAGAGACTCTGTCTTTACATAGCAGATGCTCTGGTGCTGTGTTACATTTAATAGGTGGGATGGCCGGAGAGAAAATCAGAAACCACCGCTGGATGCGCTGTTTATTTCTCAGTCATTTTATGTTAAATTGCTGTGACTTGAATGTCAGCAGTGTTTGGGATGTGGTAGTGAAATAAAATCCATATCCAGTATGCCAAGACAAATTTCAGAAAACCCCAAAACACAATTGTCTTGGTTTCTTGCTGGCTGTGTCTGTGCACACACAAATAGTAGCTAGTTTATTGCCCTCCAACCACTCGGTGGGTTGCTTGTCTTGTCACATTCTGGGGAATGGCTAATGAACCCCAAACAACTTCCTTCAAAGCTGGGGATGTCAGGAATGAGGGGCCACTACACACTCATTAAGCATGTCGGAAGTCCACACCAGTCACTGCTGAGCTGCAGGAAAACTACAGTCATTTCTGGAAAGGGAAAGGGGGGTTTGTTCTGTTCATTCTAGGGGCTTGGGAATAAGAGCCGGGGGATACCACTGAGAACAGCAGCACTAGGCACCAATGTATGGGATCTGAAAGACCCTGGGCAATGCTGGTATTAATAAGGTGCCTCTCACTGGGAAACTTTCACACTGGGTGAGCCCCCAGGTCTCCACATCAGGTTCATTCTCTTAGGGGGTATCCATGAAAATACTGCGGGCTTGCATTAAAGTTTTTCAAGCTGTATTGCAAGGTCAAACTTATCTCTAGTGGAGGAGGAACTGCTGCATTGTTATTTGATTTGTATTTTGTTGCCAGCACGTTCCATTGCATGGGTTGGTGTTTCTGCCTGGTGTGGTAGTCATGCCTTCAACTCAGGGCTCCTTTGCACAGAAGGCAGGATACTGTGCTGAAAAGCTTTTGGTTCAAAGGCCAGCCTCACTTTGACTTTGGCCCAAAGTTTTACTTTTCTCACTCTTGATTTCTTTATCTGTGAAATAGGGGTTAAAAAAGGCCTTTGCAGTGATGAAGTTAGTAAAGCTATTATAAAATGAGAAGGGGACATAAAATAGAATTCTGAGTCTGCAGTAAGATCAGGTCATTCTTTTTGGAGTAGGGAAGGTAGGACATTTTTTATTCCTCTCTAGCTAGTTCATAACACTGAGTAACCAGAAGGGAAGCCTGGTCAAGTGCATTGTGGTTAGACCATCATAGTCTAGGGCAGAAGTTCTCAAACTTGAGTATAAAAAAGAATTGCCTACTATTCACTCAGTAGGTCTAGGATGGAACCAAGTAACAAGCATATTAATAAGCCCATCAGGTGATTCTGATGCAGGGGGTGAGTGAACAAATATCTAACATAGTGGGATTTAGGGGAGAAAAACAATTTTTGGAGGCTCCGTCAGTGGAGAGTGTGATGTAATGGCAGAGCTGGAAGTGGGCGGTGAGGCCATCTAGCTCACCCTGCCACCACATTCAGGAAGCCCCACTGCATCTTTTGGGACAGAATGCGCTTTGTAAGTACACAGGTTCTTCCAGGGAGACCAGTAAGGTGTGATCTCTCACAACCTTGAAAGAGAGTGAGTTGTTTGGTTTCTTTCTTTTTTTTTTTTTTAATCTTCTAAATTGTTAGAAAATTATTTTTATATTGAGTCAAACTGGCTCCTTGGCTATATAGAAAGTAAGTCCCTGAAATATTTGAAATCCCTTGAGATTTGATATCCCTAAGTCTTCCCTTCTTCAATCTGAGTACTACCAGTTTCCTTCAGTGAGGGGTGTTGATCCTGGCTGTACATTAAAATCATCTGAGGAACTTAGAACTAAGTCCACCCCAGTCAATTAACTAGACTCTTAGGGACTTCAACCCAGGCATCAGGATTTTCAAAGTTACTCAGTTGATTAAAACGTGCAGTCAAGGCAGACTACTATTGCAAATCATAGAGGAATCCTATTTTTCCAGTTTAAGAGCTTTAGAACTCTTCCTCTTTTATCTGTCTTACTCTTTTTTTCTAGGTATAAAGCCTGATCAAAAGTTTAGGTGCTTGAGCCTCGTGTAGTGGCTCAAGCCTGTAATCCCAGCACGTTGGGAGGCCGAGGCGGTGGGTCACCTGAGGTCAGGAGTTTGAGACCAGCCTGGCCAACATGGTGAAACTCCGTCTTTACTAAAAGTACAAAAATTAGCCAGGCATGGTGGTTGGCGCCTGTAATCCCAGCTACTCAGGAGGCTGAGACAGATGAATTGCATGAACCCAGGAAGGGGAGGTTGCAGTGAGCTGAGATTGCGCCATTGCACTGCAGCCTGGGCAACAGAGGAAGACTCCATCTTAAAAAAACAAAACAAAACAAAACAAACAAACAAACAAAAAACGTCGAACGTGGTGGTTCATGCCTGTAATCCTAGCACTTTGGGAGGCCGAGGCTGGTGGATCACAAGGTCAGGAGATCGAGACCATCCTGGCCAACACAGTGAAACCCCGTCTCTACTAAAAAATAAAAAAATTAGCCAGGTGTGGTGGCGGGCGCCTGTAGTCCCAGCTACTCAGGAGGCTGAGGCAGGAGAATGGTGCAAACTGGGAGGCGGAACTTTCAGTGAACCGAGATCGTGCCATTGCACTCCAGCCTGGGCGACAGAACAAGACTCCATCTCAAAAAAAAAAAAAAAAAAAAAAGTTTAGGTGCTCCTTTGTCTTTCTGTATTTCTTTGTAGACTTCTTTTCTTCTGTCCTATATTTCAGCAGTTCTCAAATGTGAGGGTACATAGGAATTGCTCAAGGAGTTTGCTAAAATGCAGACCACCTGCTGAGAAATACTGTTAATCAGCAGGCACCTGTGCTGCTTTGTAAGCCTCGTTTAGCTTTTCCCCTAGGAGGGGGACTAGCTTGGACTTGATGTTCAGGTAATTGGTGAGTACCTCAGGCAGGAGGATAAACAAAACCTCCAGGCCACTACCAATTCCGTTCATACCCACACCTTCTGTGTTTCACTTTGAACTACTGACCTTTCTGGCTTATCTTGGAAAATACCCCACAAGGACACTGAGACCAGTGCTCATCTGTCCTTGAGGATTGTGGTCAGTGCTGACTCCAGGAAAGCTGGTGTTAAAACACTAAGGCCTCCTTCTTCTTTTCCCCTGGACTTTACCAATCTGCTTTAATTGTTAACTAGGACTAGTTTCACCAGCTAGGAGTCAACCAATATGTAGTCACCCATTGGTTCTCAAACTTTGATGAGATGGTGCATCAGACTTTCCTGGATAATTCACATTTATCACGGATTCCTAGTCAAGGCTGATGCCGTGGGTTGGGAACCTCACTTTAAGAACCACTGCTTTAGCAAATACAGCAAATACCTGTAGGTTCTTGACCCAAGCACCTACAAGCAAGTTTAGAGACACACACTTTCTCTCTGCCAGTTTTGTGGTGTGACCAATCTAAGAGGGAATAAACAATAGATAGATAGCTGAAGCATTGCCCTCTTGAAGGGCTGAACCCTAGACATCATTGGGGACTTCTTGCAAGCCTCAAATCTACATTCTGTTTCAGAGCTCATCACATATGAGTGACATTGTAAGACCTTTATTCAGTTTTGTTTTTTATTAATCTTTTCTTTAACTTTATTTTGAAATTATTTTATTTTAGTTTTTAAGATGGAGTCTTTCTCCATCACCAGGCTGGAGTGCAGTGGTGCAGTCTTGGCTCACTGCAACCTCTGCCTCTCGGGTTCAAGGGATTCTCCTACCTCAGCCTCCCGAGTAGCTGGGACTACAGGCACCTGCCACCATGCCCAGCTAATTTTTGTATTTTTAGTAGACACAGGGTTTCACCATGTGGCCAGGATGGTCTTGATCTCTTGACTTCATGATCTGCCTGCCTCTGCCTCCCAAAGTGGTGGGATTACAGGCATGAGCCACTGTGCATGGCTTATTTTAATTTTTTTTAGAGACAGATCTCACTCTGTTGCCCAGGCTTCAGTGCAGTGACTCAATCATGGCTCGCTGTAGTCTCACCCTCTCAGGCTCAAGTGATCCTCGCACCTCAGCCTCCCAAGTAGGTAGGAGTACAGGCACTTGCCACATTACCCAACTAATTTTTTATTTTTTAATATAGATGGGGTCTTGTCTTGCTTTGTTGCCCAGGCTGGTCTCAAACTCCTAGCCTTAACTAGTCCTCTCACTTCAGCCTCCCAGAGTGCTGGGATTATAGGCATGAGCCACTGTGCTAGGTCTGAAACAATTTTAGACTCACAAGAAATTGCAAAAATAGTGCAGAGAGTTCCTGTGTACCCTTTAACAGCTTCTCCCAATGATAATCACAACTATAGTATGTTTTCAAAGGGGATGGATACCCCATTTACCATGATGTGATTATTAGGCATTGCATGCCTGTATTGAAGTATTTCATGTACTACATAAATATATAACCCTTACTAGCTAGGCACAAAAATTAAAAATTAAAAAAGTAGAACATATAAAAACTGAAGAAATCCAAGCCTAGTTAATAGTATTGTACCAATGTCGATTAACCTTTTTAATAAAAATAGTCCTAATATGAACATTGTAGTGAGAGGTGAAATTGCTTGATGCAGAGCTGTTTAGTGGAAAGTTAGGATTCTCTTGTCACCTTTTCTGATGGTCAGGCTTATAGTAAATCAGGTGAAATGTTAAAGGATAGTGGTGGGGAGTCTGTGAGAACTTTGGTGACTGGAATTTCTCCCTATTCAGTGGAAAGGAATTAGAGTATATAGCGTCATTTATAAAATGCCCCAGGACACTTAACTCCTCCTGTTCTTTCTTTCCTCTTCTAATTAAGTCTGTCAGTTAGTCAGAGCATCCTCTCTCGGGGGCATTCACGAAAGGCCCACTGACCACTTGGCAGCTTTGTTGTGGGATGGGAAGGGGGGCAGGGAGGAAACTGTGGAAATTTGTGCTAGACCCAGTGCTCCAACTTTCCATCTGCTTACTTATATAATCCTGACAATACGATCCATTACACGTGAGGTAGAAAATTATTTACTTCATTATACAGATGAAGAAACAGGCTCAGAAAAGCCAGATAATATCCCTGTTGCCACAGAGCTGGGAACTGGTTGATTCAGTTCAACCAGTTCATTCTTAACTGGATTAGAATTCAGGTAGCCTTGAAGGTCCTTCAGTACATAAGAATCCTATAACTATATGAGGCTTTGGCAGGGCTAGCTACAAAACTTGCAGAATCCTTCTTCAATATGAAAATATGGGGTCTCTTGTTCAAAAAAAAGGAAAAGGAGTACTATTGAAGATGCTAAAATATAAAACTTTTTCCTTGGTTCCATGGTCTCCCTCTCTCTGCCTCTCTCTCTCTCCAACTGTCGCGGTGTTTTTTTATGTGCTGTTTGATATTGTGCTCGCTTGGGCATGGGGCTGCTCCGAGAGTGACAGGAGACTCTCCCAGGGACTTGAGACCCTTGCCCTAAAACTTGGAACGTGCAGCCCAGTAGCTGCTGGGGTCCCCCTGCCACAAGCCCACAAGATTGATGACACATTGAGCCAGGTATCTCCCTTCCCATGGGATTGCCACTTCAACCCATAGGGTTGCAAACTCTGTACTGAGATGTGGTTGGTACCTGAATTAAGAGCGTGCACAAGGGGAAAAAATCTCAGAAATCACCCACTAAAGAACTCTCTCATGTCACCAAAAAGCACCTGTACCCCAAAAAGTATTGAAAAAAAATTTAAAAAAGGAGTGGGTGAGAGACATGCTTCTCCTGGGTTGCTCCCTGAACGTATTGTGGCACTACCAGCTTGTGGTGGGGACAGCTGCCACCAGGCCCTGCCCTGAAATGGCATGGGTTGTGTGCCTGACCCCAACTCTCACTGGGTGGAGGAAAACAGTGGCCACTGGGTGGGGCAGGGAAGACAGGGTGAGACTGGGGACACCAGAGGGCAAGGGGTAAGAGGCAGAGAGTCCTGGGCAAGTGGACAGGTGACAGGAGGTGGGATGGCCCGGGGCTGAGGTCCCCAGCCCTCTGTGCATGCTCCATTGTCCCATAAGACCTCATTTACAAAGCATCAATTCAAAGATGAAATGATTGAGGATTTCAAGATGATGACTAGAGAGGCCACAGAGCACTAAATTCAGGTATGAGACCTTTCTGAGGATGGAGACCCTGTGCACCTGTGCTGGCTACTCTCTCATGAAGTCCACCGTAGGCTGTGGAGAAAAACTATAAGGAAAGATTTGTGAGTTCAAAGTGCTTACATACAATAAGTTGGTAAATTTTTTGGAGCAGATACAAGTCAACATATAATGTATATACAGTAGTATGTGATGAAGTGCTATATTTAAGTTTTTTGTATACTGTTACTTTGGAAATTAGTGACTAGTTAGATTTTCTCAGGTTTTTTTTCTCTCTCTTCCTTCCGCAAAATAGGATTTGGCATGTGTGGCCAAGGCTGAGGTGAGGGGGACACCACTTGATGACATACTGGAATCTTCTATGTGCAAAATTTTCCCTGGGAGGAAGGCCCATGAGAAAGCCTGGGAGGAGGACCAGAATCAGCCTCCTGGTGTGAAATCCAAAGGGTTGAAGGAAAATCGATTTGATTGAACTGAAAAAGTAGGTCAGAAATTGAGAGAAGGGAGCAGGCCAGGATGTGAGTGTGGATAAGTTGGCAAAGGTCAAGCACAAGTACCTGACCACCTGGCAATGGAATAGCAACTGGGATGCGTATTACAGACAACTTTAGCGAGAACTCCCATTCCAAAGGGGGAAATTAGTTCTTGGAGGAAGCAGAGGAAAAAGCTCCATCCCTCCAAGACTAAGTGGGTGGATCAGAGCTGCACAAGCCATTAAGCCCCTACCCCGAGCTCCCTCTGTGGAGGGCGGGAGACTGCTGCGTCCCGACTGGGCATCGAGGGGCCTTTTTGGGTCTCCCTGCCGCGTGTATAGGGTGTTTATGAAGTAAAGGCAGGCTCAAAGGCTGCTAGCGCAATTTACAGCAATTTTGTTGTTTCCAAATGAGGAAACATTTGGCCAGTTGCTCACGTTCCTCAGCCAGCCAGGGGGCTTGTGACCCAGAGCAGATGACAGCACAGGACAGCTGGCATCGACCCCTGGAAGGGGTAGTCGGTTCTTCAGTTGACAGTTTTTACCACACTCTCACACGCTGGAGCAGGAGTACAGGCAGGGAAGGCTGCCGGCTCCTCCTGGCCTGGTCACTTCGCTGTGGTTACAAGACCAAAGCAGAGTGGCTGATGGAGGCTGCTCAGCAGTCCTTTCACTGTGTGTGTTAGCTACTTCTACTTATAAAACAAGGACCAAAAATGCAGATTTGTGTTATTAGACAGTTGAAATATAAACAGCCTAAATGCTTATAAGAGCCAGAGGGGAGGAGGGCTGTTTGCCAATGTATAGGAAGCCCAGCTGAACAACTGTACTTAACTAGCAAGCTACTCCTGTAAATATTTGCAAACGCCCTTTCAAAGCTCAAAAGCCTAGGACAGGATCACTGGATGATTTGCTTAGAAGAAGAAGAAACAAAATTGACCTCATGGTCTGAGGCAGCCATAAAAAGAAAGAGTGTGGATGGGCAGAGGACCAGAAAAGGGGCGGGGGGGGATGGTCCAAAGTTTAATAAACACAAAAGAGATAAAAATAAATCTCAAGAGCACTTATTTACAAACTTGATGGAAGGATAAGATTGAGGCGGGCGGGTGTGAAAGATGGGTGCTTGTGAAAGTGGAAGAGGCCTGCAGGGATTCCACTGAAAGGGTGGGGGGGGGGGGGGCGCAAATTCAGTGAGATGTTTATTTTTCCTAATGACAGGAAACACGCTGAATTAGCTTCGCTCTTCCAGGATGCTCCTTCAAAGAATGTTTGAAGCTTCTGTCCAATGCAGAGGCTATGCGAAGATGAATGCAGCATCAGCCTGTGGAAGGTTTTGGCCAAGAGGGTGGGCAAAGCCAGAAAGCCTGGCCCCAGACCGGCCTAGCCTTCTCTGGGTGTCTGGCCTGTTTTCAGCTGAGCTGGTCAGCATAGGACAAGCTGTTCCAATCATGGGGGCGGGCATATCCCAGAGGAGAAAAAGTATTTGTTCTCAGCAACTACCTTGTCAAAATGCTGTGCTAGGGGACTCACAAAAGCCTTTCTGCGCGTACCAGTGCTCCCTGGTCTGGAAGCTGCCCATCAACGAATTCGCAGTGGTGATGCAGTGGATCATCATCATGTCTGCATGAATACATTTTTTCTTTGAAACCTGGATACTTTGGATTTTTGGGGTTTTTTTGTTTGTTTGTTTGTTTGTTTCTGAGACTTCTGACTCATGGGTTATAAAGCCTCAATTCACACAGTCATTTTATGAACCAGTATGGAGCAGACTGGTGTAGAAATTCCCTGCTTCTCCATGAGCCTGTGTGCTGAGAGTCACACATATATAGGGGAAGGAGATGGGTTGGGAGAAAGTTCCTATGAAGGAAAAAATTCAGGTGTCTTAAGATGAGAAAATGTTGGTGTGTTCCTAGCATCTTTTTTTCTTCAGTGTAATCGTCAGGGCATGGATTTCCCAATAAATCATGGAAGGTATTTATGTCTATTTTAAGATCGGCAAGATGGCTCATTTATTTAAAAAGAAGTTAGTGTTGCCAACAGGCAGATGCCTGAGTCTTTCAAGAGACTCCTGTTGATGACCAAGTATGCAAACGGGGTATTTGGTGAACTCCATGTATACAGAACCCTGTCCCAGATACGTGGGAAAGAAGAAAGACCTGGCAAATCCAGTCTCTGCCCTCAAGATTCTTAAAATTTCACAGGGGAAACAAAATAAACAAACACAATGCAGAAGTAATAAAAACATTTATAAAAAAACATGAACAACTGTGAATGATTCTTTGTAATGAAGTCAGATAATTGAAGAGTGGGTAGAAAGAAATGGAGCCACTAGAGTTGGATGAAACACTCTGGAAAGGGGCAAGAAAGTGTATAGGAGATTTTGGAAGAAGACTGTAGAAACATACCTGTAACAAGTGGTCTGCGCAGTGTAGGTGCTTAGTAAATGGATATTGTATTTGAAAGCATGGAGTTAGAATAGGACCTGCTGTGGTCTTGGTTTAGCCTCAGTTGCACATTCAAAGACATTGGCAGATTCCAAAAAAAAAAAAAAAAAACCAGCACAACTCTAAAGCAACCCAGGAGCTTGATTGATTGATTGATTTTTGAGATGGAGCCTCACCCTGTTGCCCAGGCTAGAGTGTAGTGTTGCGATTTCGGCTCACTGCAGCCTCCACTGCCAGGGTTCAAGCAATTCTCCAGTCTCAGCCTCTGGAGTAGATGGGATTACAGGTGCATGCCACCACGCCTGGCTAATTTTTGTATTTTTAGCAGAAACAGGGTTTCACCATGTTGGCCAGGGCTGGTCTCAAACTCCTGACCTTAAGTGGTCTGCCCACCTCAGCCTCCCAAAGTGCTGGGATTACAGACATGACCCACTGTGTCCGGTCTTCCCAGGAGCTTTAAATTGTCATGTGCCATCAGCAACTCTGTATTTTACATGGTTTAGAACTGAAGAAATTTGTGCCAATTCTTTTTCTTCATTAGCTAGGATGACCTCCCGCCAACAGAGATTATCCTGCATAAAGAATTCTAATACTGGATCTGGTATAAGTTGAGTACGTGTGTTATACTTTTGTTTATTCAGATTTCCTCATCATAACTTGACTAGAGAATATGTTAAGTCATATGTGTGTGAAAAACTAAAATATTGAAGTCGAAGGAGATATGATATATGATCCTGGTTAAAAAAAAATTATTTGGATGCCAAACTTTCAAGGAAAAAAAAATACATGGGCAAACTGCTAGCCATTAGGAACTATTTTCTTGGCATATCTGATTAAAGTGTATGCAGGCCTGTCAGCTCTCTCCAGGCATCAACTGTCATAAACTTGTCCCAATTCAAAACCATCTATGATTTTCCACCACTCTGTCAGCCTTCAAAGGATGGGGTTAACTGCATGCTTTCAAATGGAATTGGAAGTGGTTTATTAATCTCTATTAATTTGCTACTCCTATAACTAAATGCACATGCTTATTTTATTTCTTTTTTTTTTCTGGATAAGTTGTTAATGATATTAAATTGGCCATCAGAAACTAAATTATTCTGTAGATATTTTCCTTATGGCTTCTTGGGATTATCTCATGCTACAGTCTTTTCTGAAAGCACAATGGATTTTATCATTTTCAATGATTGCCCTAACTTTTTACAGATGCCATCCCGCCCACTTTCTACAGACCCTACTTCAGAATTGTTCGGTTTGACGTCTCAGCAATGGAGAAGAATGCTTCCAATTTGGTGAAAGCAGAATTCAGAGTCTTTCGTTTGCAGAATCCAAAAGCCAGAGTGCCTGAACAACGGATTGAGCTGTATCAGGTAATGTTCATTTTTTTTTTTTTTTTTTTTTTTAAGACAGAGTCTCTCTCTCTCTCTCTGTCACAGGCTGGAGCACAGTGGCATGGTCACAGCTCACTGCAACCTTGAACTCCTGGGTTCAAATGATCCTCTTGCCTCAGCCTCCCAAGTCACTGGGACTGCAGTAGTGCACCATCACACCCGATTCTCTTTTTAAAAAACTTTTTGTAGATATGGGGTCTCACCATGTTGCCCTGGCTGATCTGGAACTCCTGGCCTCAAGCAGTCTTCCCACCTTGGCCTCAAAAAGTTTAGGGATTATAGACATGAGCCACCATACCTGGCTCATTTAGGTTGTTGTAATGGGCAATCAGTTTGAGGTCTTAGCACAAAAGAATTCTAGTGTCTTAGATTTTCTTAGCTGATATAAGCCATTCTATATAGTCACAATCATGATATAGGCCCTCATTTGCTATTACTGTTATAGTAATAGCTTGTTCCTAATCACTCAGGAGGGAAGAACCCTTTAGAATGCAGTATTGAAGTTCTGAGCACACTTCCTCGGTTGCATGAACAGTCGGAGTATGTACTCTTGAGAGGGTTTGGTTCCAGAATTCAACCCCTTAAACTGTAAAGTCAGATAATGTAGGTCCGATTCCTTCCTGAGAAGCAGTCAGCTGACCTTCCTTTACTCATCCTATGGCTGTTTCTTTCTCCTTTTCTGTGATTTTCTCTTTGTTCTCTTATTGTCTACTCTCTTCCTGTCTTTTTCACTTTTTTCCTCCTGTCTTTGCAACCTCCTGTGTCTTTATTAACCTTAGCCCGTTTTCTTTTCCTTTCTAATTCTACCCACAGTCTCCAATCCACCTACCCAATACAACCCCCCCCCCCCCACACACACACATAGTCCTGACGTCTCCTATTTTCATTTTTCTAGTAGAGTTGGAGTTGGTGGGCAGCAGCATCAAAATATAATGGTGATGATGATTAAATGCCAACTTGCTGAGATTTTCAGAGATGTTCTTAAAAGCGTGTTACCTGAGTATAGTCTACAGGGCATTTGCATCGGCATCACCTAGGGGCTGTGAGAAATGTAGAATCTCAGGCCCCACTCTAGACTTTACACAGTCAGAATCCCCATTTTAACAAGATTCACAGGTGCTTCTTGTGCACATTAAAGAACCACTCGAAAAATCCTGAGTCTGGTGCAGCCTTATAAACAGGCAACTTAAATACATCCTGATGCCATATGAATAGTGGTACTCGCATATAGGGTATAGGTGGGGAAATTTCACCAGGGAGCCAACATTTTGGTGAAACCTTGAGAAGTATCTATTAAAACGCGACGGGGGAATCATCATTCTTGGCAGGAAGGGCAGTCACTGCAAAGACAGTCTTGAATGGGCTTGCTGAGGGTACCTGGTACATAGTGCTCAGTGCCTGGAGGTGAGGAGAGACTGGGGAGAAGGTGACCCTCCAGAGATAGTGTGTAGAGTGACACTACAGAGGATTAAGAACAAACCCCTTGGGATCCCCATGATAAGGGATATATATATATGACAATATGATTAAAACATGGGATTACTTGAGAAAAAGAAATTGGCATCTATGTATAGAAACCTCTGGTTTTTCTGGAGTCTAATCATTTGGAATTTGTGATCATTAGGATCAAAATTTTCTTTGTATTCATTATGAAAATGGAGAACTATCATACAAATGAATATGAGACTTGAAGAATAGTTTAAAATACTCAAAGCAGTCGTATTGTTTTCTTTTTCTGCTTTTTGAGACAGCATCTTGCTCTGTCACCCAGGCTACAATGCAGTAGTGCAATCATAGCTCACTGCACCCTCAACTTCCGGGGCTCATGTGATCCTACAGGTGTGCGTCCCCATGCCTAGCTAATTTTTTTAAAAAAATTTTTAGTACAGATGAGGTCTCGCATTGTTGCCCAGGCTGGTCTCTAACTCCTGAGCTGAAGCGATCACCCCACCTCAGCTTCCCAGTGTGCTGGGATTACAAGCATGAGCTACTGTACCTGGCCCCAGTTTTAAAGTAGTAGTTCACATGTGTATTCATGAAGAATAATTCTTACTTATTTAAATAGGCCCTCAAGAACCTGTTTTTGGAGACTTTTAAATCCTAACTCGCATTCTGGGTAGCACCAATGGGCCGGCCGTTGCTCGTCACCCCAAGGTCAGAGAGCATGCTTGTGTGACCAGACACTATGCTGAGCAAAGAGTTGGAAGCATTGTTTCCAGTGATACTCACAGCTATACTATGGAGTTTGTAAAATGAAGTGTTCTTTCTGCTATTCTATTCTTTTTCCATTTCACAGAGAATGATGCTAAATCCCAGAGAAATTAAGTAACTTGGCCAGGGTCACACAGGTAGGAAATGGCAGGGCTGGGATACAAATCCACCTCTGACTCCCAAGTCCTTCCATCTCCTCACCACATACTATGCTATTCCTAGCAAAATTTTCCCTTTCTCTTACCCTTGGGATAAGCCAGAATAGAAGAATAATAAGACAAACGAGGCTAGAGGATGAAGTAATATTTGGAGGGAAAGCAAAAATTGGTTCCTATGAAAAAAAGCCAGATTAAGGGTAGCCAGATAAATTACAAGATGATTTAAGCAAACAAACAAAAAATATGATTGTACCTCCTTTTTCTTTTCTTTTTTTTTTACCAATTAAGTCACTCTTAAATTTCCTTCTGTGCTGATGACAGCATCATAGGTTGCTCTCTTTGGCCTTACTTTAGTTAGTTAGCTTCAGTAAATTGAAGGCAGGGTCACCTAGGTCCTGTTACCTGTAATGGAAGCTGCTAAGTCACTATTTTTCTGTGGCCGCTTGACCCTGTCCTCTGAGGAGTAGCCTCTGCCAACAGGCTTGCCAATGACTTTTTCCTCCCAGGGCCCAACCCTTCTCCAGGAAAGGGTGTTTCTCTTGAGGCTGGCAACTTAGAGGACCTTAGTGAGTTCTTGGTAGATGTGTCTCAGAAGTTTCTGCAGCACTGGCTGCTCCATGACACAAGCGACACGATCTGCATGGCTTAGAGTCCCATGCTTGAAAGAGGAACGGCCCAAGATGGAAGCTTTTAGTTTGGAGAAGCATGGGCATGTTCACTGTCACTATACATGGGCATCTGGAAGGAGAAAGTTCTAGCAGAAAAATATAAAATAATGGCAATTTTTTATCTTTCTGGGGCTCAGCTATACACCTCCTGAAACACAGGCAAGGTCCAGAGAGCAAGTCAAAGAGATCCTTGAACACCCGAAGAGAAGACTATGCACACACACTTCTGATGGATCAGCGAGGCAGCCTCTTGCCTTTTATTGCTTCAACTGAGTTGTCTATCTGTAGGGCCACAAGAAATTAGAAGCACTAAATTAAAAGAGGAGGGCTAGAGGAGGACACCGTGTCATCAGCAGCAGGTCCTTTAGACCAGCAGTCCCCAACCTTTTTGGCACCAGGGACCAGTTTCATGGAATACAATTTTTCCACATAGCGTTACTTGTACAGTTTATTTCATTGTAATATATAATGAAATAATTATATAACTCACCATAATGTAGAATCAGTGAGAACCCTGAGCTTGTTTTCCTGCAACTATACAGTCCCATCTGGCAGTGATGGGAGACAGTGTCAGATCATCAGACATTTGATTAGCATAAGGAGCGTGCGACCTAGATCCCTAGCATGTGCAGTTCACAATAGGGTTCTTGCTCCTTTGAAAATCTAATGCCACTGCTGATCTGACAGGAGGTGGAGCTCAGGCAGTACTGCAAGCAATGGGGAGTGGCTGTAAACACAGATGAATCTTTGCTTGCTTACCTGCTGCTCACCTCCTGCTATGTGGCCCAGGCCCCTAATAGGCCATGGACCAGTACCATCCAGGTTGGGGACCTCTGCTTTAGACTAAAGATTTTTGCCAGTGTATCACAGTAATGCTATCTCAGATAATCAGACCACAGAAGCAATGCCTGTTGTGGACAAGTTTTCTAAATCTTACCCTGTTTATAGTTAACCCACTCTTTATCTCCTTGACTTCCTGTCTGGCTTCTGACTTTTGCTTCTGACCTCTTTATTTGGAGTTCCATTTTTAGCATGGTGTTCTCCAACTTTCCTTTTGTCTTCAGCTGCCATTTGGAGGTCTTTGTAGTCTTTGGTAATAAACTCCCATCTCTAGTCCCATTATAGGAATTGATGCCTATGGTAATAGCCTTGAATTATGAAGACGAGGCTAAATTATAGTCAGGAAACTGAACACATGCAATAAATTTTACAGAGTTTAACATCCAAAATTGCTGAAATATTATTTTGGAAAAAAAAAAAGATCTGGTGCTTAAGTGGGCAGATCTTCAGCTATTTGGAAAGCTCAGCTCTTCAGAAGAACAAAGCCTCTGAAGTTCTTGGATACCCTTTGATTACTGTATTACTTGACACACAGCTGGCATCCTACTCCTTAGAAGAAGACAGGGTGACCATGAAAAGGTTCTCTGGTCATTTACATGGTTGTTTGGATGATTTATTAGGACTCTTCAGGACGCTGATTTTCAGCGGGAGGAGAGTATGTATGTGTGTACATGTGTGCACACGTGCCTGTGGACTTACATGTGAGCATAGGCACTCCACCAGGTTTGGAATCCCTGGGGGAGCTTTTACAAAGACTAACCACAGTTTCCTTCAAGGAGATTCTGATTTTCCCTGGAAAGGAAAAAGAGAATCGCCTCGGCACAGATGTTTGTTTCAAAGAACTCTCCTGGTGATTCACATGTGATTGTTCAGATTTGGATCTTCCAATTAGAATTCACAGATTTAAAATATAGCCCAAATTTTTGGGTCATTCTGTCTCATAAAAATGCCTCCAGGTATTTGTTTTAGAGTCACAATATGAGGCTGGATGGACCTAGGAGAGCAATTCCGTACATGAATTCAGGATTTGTCTTGTCCAGAGCCGTAAAGGTTTATTTCTCTCCACCTGGGATAGTTAGGAAACCCATGCTTCTGTTGAAGTCACTCTGAGCTTATTTAAACCTAAAATCTTGTGAACTTAAGATTTTCATTACCCTGCTCTCTTTATAGAACAGTCTGTCAGACATTAATGAATGATAGTAAAATAAAATCTTTCTTTCCTGCTTTCTCTAACCTCTTTCAAGTTAACAAACTCTAAATAGCATCTACTGGTGTGATCAAGATAGGCTTCCCATGTGTAACAATAATGGAGGGAATATGAGAGGGATAAAGTGTCTGACAGATGAAGGGAAAGAGGAGGAAACAAAGATGAAAAACAACTGTTATTAGATAGTAATGATCCTTGCCATATTTTTAAAGCTTTATGCCAAAGGCAGCCTTTATTGTGATATGTTCAGACAAAACTCCAGTGCTCTAGGAATACCTTCAAACCTATGATAGCTGTTATAGCTCTCAGCCCATTTATAAATTTGAACACACTTTTCTTTGATTACATTTTCCCTCTATGTATGATTAAAATCATGACCAGAATTATGAGGTAGAGGGAGAGAAAATAGGAAGGAGAATTCCCTTCAAGTTGAACATCTATATGGGCAAGAACACCTGCTATCTTGGAGATGGATAAATCCCCATTTTACACATGAAGAAATGCCTAGGGAGCTTCATGACTTATCTAAGGGTACCCATAACTTTGTGGCCCTAAATAATCCTTTGGGACCACCAAAGAATACTTATATTTAAATTTGCTAACCTCAGAGGACTTGGAGCTCTCCAGTATTTCTAGTTTCTTCTCACCAACTGATACCCTTTCAATACTCATTTCTCGTTTAAAACCTTACCACCTCCAGAATAGTAAGATTCATACCACTGTTTGGGTTATCTATGTGCTGCATAACAAGCTTCAAAATTTTGTGGCCTCAAATAATAATCATTTTGTTGTACTTCACAAGTTTTTGTGGGTCAGAAATTTGATCAGAGCTTGGCTGGATGTTCTCTTGCTCCATGTGACTTTGGCTGGGGTCACTTGCTGGCATTTAGATGACAGTTGGGTTGGTCTGGAGGATTGATGATGGCGTTGTGCCTGTGCTTGGAACTTTAGTAGGATGACTGGAAGGCCGGGCTCAGCTGGGCTTCTCCCCCTAGATAGTCTCAGATGTCTCCATGTGGTCTTCCCAGAAGCGTAGTCTGGTTTCTTACATGGGGACTCAAGTGTGCAAATGTCTAAGGTAGAAACTGCAAGTCCTCTTAAAAACTAAGCCCACAGGCTGGGCGTGGTGGTTCACGCCTGTAATCCCAGCACTTTGGGAGGCTGGTGCAGATGGATTGCTTGAGCCCAGGAGTTCAAGCCTGGGCAACATGGTGAAACCCCATCTCTACTAAAAATACAAAAATTACTCAGGCATGGTGGCACACCTGTAATCCCAGCTACTCGGGAGGCTTAGGCAGGAGAATCGCTTGAGCCCAGGAGGTGGAGGTTGCAGTGAGCAGAGATTGCACCACTGCACTCCAGCCTGGGCGACAAAGTCAAACTTGGTCTCAAAAAAAAAAAAAAAATTGTAGGCCCAGAAATGACACATCACTTTTGCCTTAATCTATTGATCAAATCAACTACAGGGCAGCCCAGATTAAAACAGGAAAGGAAATAGATCCCATATATCAATGGGAAATGTGTCAAAGAAGTTGCAGCCATCTTTGATCTTGGAACACTAACCCACTGAGTAAAGTAAAGTAATAGTCAGCAGACTGTGAGTGTACACCTCCTGGCATCAGCATCATACCTCGTGCCAGCCATCTAGAGATAAATTAGCCTCCACCTTCCGGTTGCTCAGGGTCTTGTGAAGAAATGTACATGTAAGTGGTATCTGTATATGAATAAAGATATACCCGAGGTACTTTTAGAGCAAAAGCTGGAGAATCCAGAGGAATGCCTCAGAACTCATTCCTGCCAGAAAGGGAGTTGTGAGAATTTGTGGGCAACTTGCCATCTTGGTTGGGCTCCTTTCGTGGGCAGACACATAATTCCAAGGAACTGAGCCATATGCCTGAATCAAGAGATTCCTTTGAACCCAACAATATTTGTTGCAGAGATATCAGAATAGACTAGATTGAAATAGCAGTGGGTTTGGTTAATTGGTATGCATAGTATTTTGTCAGAACGACCTTCCTCATGTTTCAGTGTGCACACTCATGTCCCAGGATTTGATGACTACGTCTGGCCTCCCCGTTTACCTTATTGAGGCAGTATGGCATAGTACGCAATGGTGTGGGCATTGTGACCTAACTTTCTTAGTAATTCCCAATTAGCTTGGGGTTTATTGTGAGGGTGAAATGAAATAATGTCTGTGACTGCCAGGTGGGGGTGCGTGTTTCACATGTGTTAGTTCCCTTCCTTTGCTGTCACTGCTTAGATTTTGACTTCTATGTCTTTGGTTTGTGCAGTGGGAAGAGTTCTCTCCTGAGTTACCTGTGAAAGTCAGTTGCCAGGTTGTTTTTAAGACTGATTTATTAGCTTCAGACCACTGAATAAAATCATGCAAAAATAACTCCCTGGGGGAAGCAGAGTGATGTATTGGGTTCCTACATCTTACAGTATCAGGAGAAAAAGTCACTAAAATGTTGCCTTTTCCCATGGGGCTGATAGTCTCAGTTGTCTCCATGTGGTCTTCCCAGAAGAGTAGTCTGACTTCTTAGATGGAGACTGAAGTGTGAAAATGTCCAAGGCAGAAGCTGCAAGTCCTCTTAAAAACTAGATCCAGAGGCTGGGCGCAGTGGCTCACACCTATAATCCCAGCACTTTCGGAGGCTGAGGCAGGTGGATTGCTTGAGTCCAGGAGTTCAAGACCAACCTGGACAACATGGTGAAAAGCCATCTCGGCTGGGCGTGGTGACTCACGCCTGTAATCCCAGCACTTTGGGAGGCTGTGGCGGGTGGATCACGAGGTCAGGAGATCAAGACCATCCTAGCTAACACAGTGAAACCCCATCTCTACTAAAAATACCAAAAAATTAGCTGGGCATGGTGGTGGGCACCTGTAGTCCCAGCTACTCAGGAGGCTGAGGCAGGAGAATGGCGTGAACCCAGGAGGTGAAGCTTGCAGTGAGCCAAGATTACGCCACTGAACTCCAGCTTCAGTTGAAGCCACCCCTAGGATGGCAAAGGAACCCCCCTCTCTACAGAAAACTCTCAAGACTTTGGCAAGTGAAAAGTACAGATGATCCCCTACTTTTGATTTTTTCAACTTTATGATGGTGTAAAAGTGACTCAACTTAATTTTGTTCATACATATGATATCAGGACACAATCCCATTGTAAGTCGAGGAGCATCTGTAAAATAAAATCTGTCCTCCTATTTGCTCTGACCTCTTTCCTTAGGATTTTAATGCCTCGTCGAATCTGCATTTAAACAGTAACCAGCTTGTCAAATGTGATGAAATGTCATTTCTAGAGGCTATCAGTTGCAAGGATATATAAAACAGTGGTGAAATCCTAAGTCATTTACATCCATTTAGTTTTGGCTTCAAGTTGTATAGTAAATATTAAATGATTTTTCAGACTTGAGGATGATAGGGTGAATTGATGTTTGTGGAGCAAAATAAGTAAGCAAAGATTGTGGTGGGGGGAGTGAATCATCAGCTACCTTTAATGGACATTCCATATGTAACATCTCTGCAACAGATTTTAAAATGCACATTCTTAAGGCTTCATAGTGAAAGTTCAGGGTAGATGGCCTAGACCTACCATTTAAGGGATCCTAATGCTGCAAAATTGAAAGGTGGGGTTTTTATCATACCAGGGAGCACAGCACTAATGGAGTTAATGAAAATTGTCCCTTTCTCCTAACCCTAAACACATGCATGTGCTTGTGGTTGTACGTGTGTGTGTGCGTGCACGCACACACACACACACACACACACACACAGAGTTCAGCTTTCATTTCTCATATTGCCCAAGGGGGTGTAAAATAAAAAGAGGTCAGCCAAAAAAACTGTCTGTTAAATTAGACTTGCAAAAGTGCTACTGAAAAAAAAAATACCAACCAAACAAACAAAAAGCCATACTGTGCTCCTGTTGTACATAATTTTACAGCATACAATCTTCTTAATACTGATCCTAGCCCCGGCGCCACATTGGAGACATACATAGCACAGTAACCCACCTAAAAAAAAAAAAAAAAAAACATGAAGTATAATAAACACTTTGTTTGCACAAGGCTATTAATATCTCAGGTTTTTTTTTCAAACTGATCAAATGGCGTGCATGCCTCATAAGGAAACTGTATTGTTATCATTTGTATTAGGTTATAACATTAGCACAAGTGTGTTAACCTTGTCAGCAGACAAGACCCCCCAAAAAGTAGAATGAACAGCAGCCCTTCTCCACTGTATTCAAATAAATGTTAATGAATATCCAATACTAAGAATCTTATTCTTTTATCATAATGTGACTCAGTAACAATATTGATAATTATTGCTAATACATGCAGTGCTTTCTGTGTGCTGAGGTAGGTACTTTCTCACTGGTCCCAGTGAGAAAACTGGGACACAGTGACGTTAAGTAGCTTGCCCAGGCCAGGCAGGAAGGAAGAAACAGAGCCAGAATTTGAACCCAGGCAGTCTGACCCCAGGGGTCATGCTCTTGACCATGGTTCCATACTAGCAGAAAGAACACAGACTTTGAAGTTGATCAGGGTGGGTTCAAGGCATAGCTTTGGTCCTTTGGGGAGTCTGAGGAAGTCATGTCACTAACACTATTTCCACACCAGTAAAATGCAGATAAAAGCACCTACTTGGCAAAGATTTTGTAAGGCATAGAGATAATGCATGGAAACTTCTAGCACAGTATCTGTATCCTCAACGGTTACTATTATTATCGTTACAGTTTCCGAGCATTGAGTTTGAACTTTTGTAAGAAACAGTGTGAAATTTATGATCTGCTCAGAATCTGCTAAAAATGAACCACTTCCCCTAGCCCTTCTTGCTGTAGGGTCTGGGTTCTTGGTTGCTGTCCCAGGAGTTTGCGTCAGGGTCTCCTTCAAGAATATTTTCCACTCACTCAGCTTGTGGTCGTCTCATCAAGTTGCAGATGAGCAGGCCGGGCACAGTGGCTCATGCCTGTAATTCTAGCACTTTGGGAGGCCGAGGTGGGTGGAGCACTTGAGGTCAGGAGTTTGAGACCAGCCTGGCCAACATGGCGAAACTGCATTTCTACTATAAATATAAAAATTAGCCAGGTGTGGTGGTGGGTGCCTGTAATCCCAGCTACTCAGGAGGCTGAGGCAGGAGAATCACTTGAACCCAGTAGGCGGAGTGTGCAGTGGGCCCAAATTGCACCACTGCCCTCCAGCCTGGGCGACAGAGCAAGACTCTTTCTCAAAGAAAAAAAAAAAAAGGTGCAGATGAGCATCTCAGGGCGGGAAAGGAGAAGACCTTGGTAGCCAGTCAACCCTTTCTCTGAACCTCAGTTTTTCATCTGAAAACAGAGATAACAGCTCTTGCCTAATGAGTCCCTGTGAGGAGAACACCTAGGTTAAGTGTCTGGCACATAAGATACAGAAGGAGTAGGTTACTGTCAGGATTTTTCTTGTCATCTTGAACATGGTTCATATTTCTCCCTGAGGTTGGCTTGTGATTCTAAAACCACTCCACCACAGTGGTGTCAGTCATCTCTGCTTGGATAAGGTCTGATCTGTTTTCTGTTAACAGTGGGACAGAGCAGGGTTTTGGGTAACAGCCATTGTTTTATCACTCTGTACATTCGCTTTATCAAGATGCTAAGGGCTGCAGTGCTGAGCTGGGGCCTGTGCTCTGTCTTGCTTCTCTTTTTGAAGAATGATTACAATGACTGACTCCAATGGGGGTGTCTTTTTATCTCATCTCCTGTCCTGTTACTACCTCTCCCTGCTCCACCACCACACAAATAGGCTTGATATATGCTTCCCAATTGATTTTTAATAAGATTCCTTTTGTTCTTATGTTGTAAATGTTCAGTATGCCAATTCTTCTGTAACCTCCTTTAGGGCAAAAGCTGTTTCAAGGGAGCATGTATGTTTATTTCTCAATGCCAACAGTACCCAGGATATTTTTTGGAACCCCTGTTCTAGAACTGTGGCAGAGCCTAGCATACATACTTGAGAATTCCCTCAAAGGGGACAAATCCAGATTTCCGAAAGGTAGTGTTGATTTTTGAAGACTGCCAAAGTTCTGTGGAAGAGGAAAATGATAAGTCATTCAGCTGATTTTACTGGTTCTTGTATCTCTGAAAGCCAACCACCTCCCATGTCTCTGCTGTTACTATGCTTGTCCAAGCAGTTCTTGTCTGTCACCTAGGCCATGGCAGTGGCCTCCTGGCTGGTCCCCTGTTTCCACCCTGGCCCCTTGATATGGTTCGGCTGTGTCTCCACTCAAATGTCATCTTGAATTCCAATGTGTTGTGGGAGGGACCAGGTGGGAGGTAATTGAATCATGGGAGCAAGTCTTTCCCATGCTGCTCTTGTGACAGTAAATAGGTTTCATGAGATCTGATGGCTTTAAATAGAGGCGTTCCCCTGCACAAGCTCTATTCTCTTGTCTGCCACCATGTGAGATGTGCCTTTCACCTTCTGCCATGACTGTGAGGCTTCCCCAGCCACATGGTACTGTAAGTCCAATAAACCTTTTTCTTTTGTAAATTTCCCAGTCTTGCAGCAGTGCGAAAATGGACTAATACAATAAACTGGTATCAGTACAGGGGGTTGCTGCTGAAAAGATACCCAAAATGTGGAAGTGACTTTGGAACTGGGTAACAAGCAGACTTTAGAACAGTTTTGAGGGCTCAGAAGAAGATAGGAAAATGTGGGAGAGTTTGGAACTTCCTGGAGACCTGTTGAATGGCTTTGATAAAATTGCTGATGGTGATATGAACAGTAAGGTCCAGGCTGAGGTGGTCTCAGATGGAGATGAGGAACTTGTTGGGAACTGGAGCAAAGATGACTCTATGCTATGTTTTAGCAGAGACTGATGGCATTTTGCCCCTGCCTCAGAGATTTGTGGAACTTTGAACTTGAGACAGATGATTTAGGGTATCTGGTGAAAGAAACTTCTAAGCAGCAAAGCATTCAAGATGTGACTTGGGTGCTTTTAAAGGCATTCAGTTTTAAAAGGGAAACAGAGAATAAAAGTTCAGAAAATTTGCAGCCTGACAATGTAATAGAAAAGAAAATCTCGTTTTCTGAGGTGAAATTGAAGCTGGCTGTAAAAATTTGCTTAAGTAATGAGGAGCCAAATGGCAACCAAGACAATGGGAAAAAATGTCTCCAGGGTATGCCAGGGGTCTTCACGGCAGCCCCTCCCATCATAGGTCTGGAGGCCTGAGAGGAAAATGTGGTTTTGTGGGCCCGGCCCAGGGTCCCTGTGCTGTGTGCAGCCTAGGGACTTGGTGCCCTGCATCCCAGCCACTCCAGCTATGGCTGAAAAGGGCCAACACATAGCTCGGGCCATGGCTTCAGAGGGTGCAAACCCCAAGCCTTGGCAGCTTCCACATGGTGTTGAGCCTGTGAGTGCACAGAAGTAAAGAACTTGGGTTTGGAAACCTATGTCTAGATTTCAGAAGATTTGTGGAGATGCCTGGATGCCCAGGCAGAAATTTATTGTAGGGGCAGGGTCCCCATGGAGAACCTCTGCTAGTGCAGTGCAGAAGGGAAATATGGGGTTGGAGCCCCCACACAGTGTTTCTACTGGGGCACCACCTAGTAGAGCTGTGAAAAGAGGGCCACCATCCTCCAGACCCCAGAATGGTAGATCCACCAACAGCTTGCACCGCATGCCTGGAAAAATCACAGACACTCAACACCAGCCCATAAAAGCAGCCAAGAGGGGGGCTATTCCTTGAAAAGTCATGGGGGTGGAGCTGCCCAAGGCCATGGGAGCCCACTTCTTGCATCAGCGTGACCTGGATGTGAGACATGGAGTCAAAGGAGATCGTTTTGGAGCTTTAAGATTTTACTGCCCTGCTGGATTTCAGACTTTCATGGGGCCTATAGCCCCTTTGTTTTGGCCAATTTCTCCCATTTGGAATGACTATATTTATCCAGTGCCTGTACCCCCATTGTATCTAGGAAGTGACTCACTTGTTTTTGATTTTACAGGCTCATAGGCAGAAGGGACTTGCCTTGTCTCAGATGAGACTTTGGACTGTGTACTTTTGAGTTAATGCTGAAATGAGTTAAGACTTCGGGGAACTGTTGAGAAGGCATAATTGGTTTTGAAATGTGAGGACATGATATTTGGGAGGGGCCAGGGCAGAATGGTATGGTTTGACTGTGTCACCACCCAGATCTCATCTTGAATTTCCATGTGTTGTGGGAGGGACCTAGTGAGAGGTAATTGAGTCATGGGGGCAAGTCTTTCCCATGCTGTTCTCGTGATCGTGAATAAGTCTCATGATATCTGATGGTTTTAGAAAGAGGCATTCCCCTACACAAGCTCTCTGTCTTTGCTGCCATCCATGTAAGATGTGACTTTCTCCTCCTTGCCTTTCATCATGATTGTGAGGCCTCCTCAGCCATGTGGAACTGTAAGTCCAATAAACTTTCTTTTGTAAATTGCTCAGTCTCGGTTATGTCTTTATCAGCAGCGTAAAAATGGACTAAGACCCCCCCTCAGCAGCTGTTTACAGCATAGCAGTCAAAGTGATTCCTGATAAAATGTTGGTCAGATCAAAATCCCCTCTTTAAAGCCCTGCAGTGGCTTCGTATCTCACCCTGAGTAGAAGCCAAGTCCTTACCATGACTTAGGAGGCTGGCTCTGACCTGTTCCTTAGTCACCTGCCCCTCAGCCATAACTTTCCCCTCATTCCTAGGGCTCCCCTGTGTGTCAATGACCTCTTTGCTCTTCCTCAAACACTGCACTCACTCCTTCCTGTGGCTTGTGGCCACTGTTCCCTCCACCCACAGTGCTTTTCCCAACTACTCATATGGTTGGTTCCCTTTATTCCTTCAGGTCTTTCCTCAGAGATCACCTGCTCAGGGAGACCTTCTTTGGCCACCGTTACCTAAGATGTCAGAGTCACTTTTCCCAACACATCCTAGCCCCAGTGTCTACTGTGGTTTTCTCCTTGATAATCTTCATTGTCTGCCATATTTGATCTATTCCATCTTTATGTTGTTTATAATCTTATCTCCACCTCTAGCCATAAACTCCTGGAGATGTGTCTGATCCACAGTGGGTGTTCAATAAGTGTTTTTGAATGAATTTAACTAAAATGTCAAAATAAGACTCAACTACAAGGAACATCCTTCAAATAAGTCTGTAACTTTATGCAGTGATTCTATTGAGAAACATCACTCATTTTTTCGGATTTGGAAATTCTGTTCCATTTGTTTTAAAGATATCTAAATATTGATGAAGAAAGAAATGTACATAACTATACTTCTTCTGTGACTTATTCAGAGCTAATTCTGATAAAGTATTTAATATGAATAGATAATAACCATGTAGGTAAAAAATAAAATAAAGTGATGTAACAAATTAATGAAACTGATATTCTTGGGTACCCCATAAACTTGATGTTTTTAGAAAAAACAGACTCTTACTTATCTGGGCTTGTTGGTTTATAGTCACATGCCCTAAATTAAAGTGCTCACTTAAATTATAGTACAGACCACATGTGTTATAGGTGCCAGGAGGTAGAAATCAAGTGTTAGAAGTCTGTTCCCCAAGTGCACATATGTTAGTGTTAAAGTCAGAGTGGAATTGGAAGGGGGAGGTCAAATAAAAATTAGAAGCTATGGCTCCAGAGAGCTTGAGGTCTTGTAGACAGTCTTTCCCTCAATGGCAGGAAACAGCTAGATCATTGTCATAGTGCTGGGTTGTGTGGTACAGCCTCAAAGACTGCAGGAATTCAGCTAAGAAAAAGTCACAACGGTCTTGATTTAATTCTCCTTCAAATTCTGCCATTACATATTGTACTGCACCCCTCTCTCTCCTGGTCTATACTGATGTGGCTTTAGTCCAGTTGAATCCTTTTCTCTTTTGTGTGATTTGTGCCTGATGGTCTCATGAATGCTACTGAGCTGCAGCATCCAAGAGGCTTTCTGTTCACACAAAGGACTCCTTCATCCCTTCGACCTGGAGAAATGTATTCACTTGCTATGCACATGTGCGCTTAGCACAGAGGTTCATCTGTAAAGATTTTTTTTTTTTTTTTAATGAAAGAAACAATAGGGAATTATAAGGTGTTTTCATCACAGAGGAGAGACTTTCCTGTGTGTGTGTGTGCGTGTGTGTGTGTATATATGTGTGTAACTTGAAGGCACATCTACTGACATTTCCATAAAGGTCATCAAAGGTCTGCGTATGCCATATTTTATTATAATTGCACGTGGCTATGTATAATACAGGTATATATCAATGTGCAATACTCTGTACTGTAAAGAGAAAGAGTTCACATTGTGACATAATAGTGTAGCCATCTGAGCTCCAAAGAGACTTGTATTTTCAGTCTTCTGAGGCTGATGTGTATTCCATGGGAGCTGACTGCAGGCCCTTATGAAGCTCTTGCCAGGTATACATTACTTATGACCTCTTAGACAGATGCAATTATAAACGAGCCATGGCAATTACAGGACATGGTGATGGCAGAAGCAAGATAAGTACTGGGCGGGTTAAGTCACTTCTGAAGGATAATCATGCAGTGTGTCAGCGTGGTAGGCACCCCCGAAGTGACCCAGCATAATCAAGGAGGCTACAGTTAGACAGGAAGAGAGAACTCCGTTTGTGCCTCTGTGAAATAAAAGCCACTTTACCCAGTTCTGATTCTCTATAAGCCTCCACTGGCTATTAATTGGAAATTTTCTTTCTTGCTTTCTCTCCCTCATTTCATTCTCATAATGAAATAAACAGAAAGGGTAAAATACAGTATTAAGTTGCTTATTCTGTCTGATGATGCTTTCTGTCCTTGATATATATAATCTCTGTGGTGGATTTCTGGGTGCATATAAAATTCCAAGAAGCAGTTTTTTGTTGTTGTTATTGTTGTTTTTTGTTTGTTTGTTTTTATCACTAGAAAAGACTAATTGTTTGGGGGCTTATTTGTCACTTGATCAAATGTGTCTTTCTAATGAAGTCTGTTAGTTAATAAGAATTTACCAAGCAGGGATTGTGTAAGCTGCCATGAAAAAGACTCTGTGGGGGTAATAAGAGAGAGAAAGAACATTTTTTGCTTTGAAGGAGCTCATAGATTCAGCATTATACTCCCCACAGTATGATTTATGAATCCGTACTGTTGGAAGTAGGATTGTGTCCCCTCCCCTACACCTAAAAAAGATATGTTGAAGTCCTAATCCCCAGTACTTTGGAATGTGATCTGATTTGAAAATAGGGTCATTGCAGATATAATTAGTTGAGATGAGGTCATCCTGCAGGAGGGTGGGTCCCTAATCCAGTAAGACTGGTGTCCTTATAAAAAGACAGCCATGTGAAGACAGTCACAGGGAGCCTGCCATGTGAAGATGAAGGTAGAGGTTGAAGCTATGCAACTACAGCCAAGGAACACCAAAACTTGCCAGCAAACCACCAGATGCTAGAAGAGGCAAAGAAGGATCCTCCCTTGAGGCTTCAGAGAGAGCATGACCCAGCCAACACCCTGATTTCAGACTTCTAGCCCCCAGATCTGTGAGAGGATAAGTTTGTGTTAATTTTAGCAACCCAGTTTATGGTACTTTGTTACTACAATTCTAGGAAACCTATATACCTATCAAGCCAATTCTACCTAAATCCTAGTATATATTGTTAGAAAAGATAAAAGGGGAGGATGCATTTATTTGTTCTCCTTTCTTTCTTTTTTTCTTCTTTCTTTCTTTCTTTCTTTCTTTCTTTCTTTCTTTCTTTCTTTCTTTTTTTTTTTTTTTTAGACAGAGTCTCACTCTGTCATCCAGGCTGGAATGCAGTGGTACAATCTTGGCTCACTGCAGCCTCGACCACCCAGGCTCAACAGATCCTCCTGCCCCAGCCTCTTGAGTATCTTGGACTAGAGATGTGCACCACCATGTCCAGCTAATTTTTAAAAATATTTTCATGGAGATGAGGTCTCATTATATTGCTCAGACTGGTCTCAAACCTCTGGGCTCAAATGATCCTCCCATCTCAGCATCCCATAGTGCTGAGATTACGGGAGTGAGGCAGCACGCCTGGCCTTGTTCTCCTTTCTAATGAACCAGCACATCCCTATTACCTGGACTGTGTTCTCTTAGTGCTGGTTTTTGGATGTTCATAGTCATCCTTTTACACTCTCCTCTCTCCAGGAAATCTTCCCTGACCCCATCTACCTGGCAAGGATAGATGCCCTGCCTGTAACATTTCCTGGTAACCTATGAACACATTGTTTTAAGTTTTTGTTGAGATGTCTGTATTCCCTTACTATTCAATGCACTCCTTTAAGAACAGGGTCCATCTTATTGTCTCGGGGTGTACGTATAATGTAATGCTTTACTTACAGCCAGTGCTTAATATTCGTTGAACTAAACTGGGGGAAGTGAGGTATAAAATAAAATCAAACAAATGAATAAATGAGGACTCAGGTGCATACAAGATGCTCGGCAATGAATGAATGACTGACCAAACAAATTAACTGATCATATTAAATATTTCAATATTATTAGTTATTATTACTATTACTTTGAATGAGGGTAAACGGCTCCTCCAAAGCCAATGAAAGCTTTCCAGAGTATGGATGTGGTAATGATGTGTTGGAGAATCATTTGTTCCTGCTGTGGTTAAGCCAAGAAATGCTCACAGGAGTGTGTTCTCTGTGCCTGTCTGCCTGAGAGAAAATCTTGGTTTTTAGTAACAGGGTTTCGACCTAGAGAGTCAGATTCCTCCAAAATTAATCAATGAATATGTATTCTTTAAGCTACCAGTGTCAGCAAACCAAAATATAAGGGTTTGTGGGGATTTAAATAAGTTTGTGTTTCCCTCTATCTTTTATGGACTTAATATTCTATTGGAGGAAATGGACATTTCCACACATCCAGGGTTACCCTTGGAGCCACTATGCACAAGGGACCAAATGCTCGGCAAACCCTGTAGCATTGAATGGGGAACTAGGAAAAGGGACCTGACTTTAGTTTAGAGTGAAAGTAAGCATGTCATTGAAAAACTGGACTTCAAGTTTGGATTTGAAGAGTGGAAAGGCTTGTTTTTTTTTTTTTTGTTTTTTTTTTTTGTTTTTTTTTTGGCGGGGGGGGAACTGGAGGAGAGAAAGGCATTCTGATAGGGTTACTAGTCAGAAGCCAAAGTTTGGAGTACATAATCCATGTTTTAGAGATATTGTTTAGATTAGGCTTCTAGGGATGAAAGGCAAGTCTGGGATGATAAGTTGGTGGCCAGTTGTGTTATCAATACTAAACTAAGGAATCTGGACTTTGTTCACTAGGCATTAGAAGCCTCTGAAAGTTTCTGACCAGGTAAGGAACATAATCATAACAATAACTCACACTATTGAATACCAGACAATGTGATTGATGCTCTTCCTACTGTGTGACACTTGACTTTCTCAACAAGCATCCAAGGTGGATTTTATTATTCCTTTTTGTTGATGAGAAAATTATAGATCCAGTAAGCCATAGATTAGGCTTGTCTGACTCCAAAGCCTCTGGACCTTTTCACTATGCTAATGATTTTCAAAGGCACTTGGCACAGCCCTCATGGCTTCTTCGGAGAACTCTTAGGGACTCCTGAGTAAATGGAATGGATTGATTGTCAGGTGGCCCAGATGGTCAGGACTCTTAGTCAATGAGCGAAATTCCACTTTTTTCTGCTGTATACAACATATCACAGAGTGTTGATTTCAGAAATGGCTACCAGGAAGGAAGTAACTAAGAAGCCAGCAACAGGTTCTGGTTTTGGCCTTATGATTTTGACATTGTTATCGTTAATGTGATGAAGACATTGGCTGCACTGTTGCTGGTGCTCTGTGGCTGGGAAGAGTAGCTTATACACTGAATAGCAAACTGAAGATTCAGAAAGATTCCAAGAGCCTAAAACTTGGGTCAGATAATAGAGTTCAACATTAACAGATATATATGTGTAATTTGCATTTATGTTCGAAAAATGAATTATACAAATACAGGCTACAGCAGTGGTTCTCAGAGTAATCACTGGTTAGCAGCTTCTGCATCACCTGGGAACTTGTTAGAAATGCAAATTCTTGGGCCTCCACCTCATCCTATTAAATCAGAAGCTCTGGGGATGGGGCTTAGCAATCTGTGTTAATGAGCACTCCAGATGTTTCTGAAGCAGGCTAACATTGGAGACCACTAGGCTAAAAAGACCAGCCCTCCCTCCCTTCTTGCTTTCCATTATTTCTTTCTCTTTATTCCACCTCATTCCAGAAAGGATTTGGAGTGGAAAAATCTGACTTAACAACAGTTTGTGAATAAGAACAAAGGTTTTATTTTACAAAAAAATTTCTCTGACTGAATGGTGTGTTGTGGCTGCTGCCAAAAGTAAATAGTTTGCATTAAAAGTAGTGACCAGAACAAGGGAAGCAATAGTACTCCCCTCTTCACACTTGACAGGTTCTATGTATCTCCATATTCTGTTAGACTATATCTGGAGTTTGTTGAGGAACTAATTTTAAGAAGACATTGGAAAGGGGTTTAACAAGGATGGTGACACACCTTGAACTTTGCCTTAAAGGGATCAGTTGAGGGAAGCCGCTTCTTGTGATTGGAGCCTGCCTGACATGGAAAAGAAAGAGTTTTACATCTTGCTCCAGAGGGCGAAACACAATATTGGAAAGCCTTCTCCACTGGTATTAAGAGGGAAAGACATTAGTCCAGGCTCTTCCTGAAGGGTTTGTTAACACACCTAAGTGCTTCAGGCTTCTGCTGCTTTTTTTTTTTTTTTTTTTTTTTTTTGACGGAGTCTCACTCTGTCATCCAGGCTGGAGTGCAGTGGTGCGATCTCGGCTCACTGCAACTTCCGCCTCCCAGGTTCACTCCATTCTCCTGCCTCAGCCTCCCGAGTAGCTGGGATTACAGACACCCGCCACCACACCCAGCTAATTTTTTGTATTTTTAGTAGAGACGGGGTTTCACTGTGTTAGCCAGGGTGGTCTTGATCTCCTGACCTCGTGATCCACCCGCCTCGGCCTCCCAAAGTGCTGGGATTACAGGTGTGAGCCACTGTGCTGGGCATGGGCTTCTGTTTCTTTAAGAATGCAGAGAAAAAGGGCCATGATATTCATCCCACAGGGTTTCTGTGAAGGGTTAAAAACATGGCAAAATGTTCAAATATCTGAAAAACTACAATGGTTGTACAAATATGAGGCAATGGCGCTATTGTTAAGGAAGATTAGTTGATGGAAATTTTAAGTCCGAGGTAATGGAGAATCTCAACAATATGGATTGTCCAAAACGGGGATGACTTTTCTCGTTAAATAGTGAGTTCACGGTCATGAGAGGCCTTTAGACAAAGAGATGTTAGAGAATGAACTGTATTGGATTGAAGCAGATGGCCTCCAAGTGCCTTGCCAATGCTAGTATTTCATAATGCTGAAGTGAATGACTTGAGTTCAGGCAGATCTGGGAGACTCATGCTCATAGCCAGCAGAGTGAATGTTTGATTCATCATTTGTTCATCACTCCTTGCAAGTCACTGCAAACATTTAAAACATTTAAATACATTTAAACATTGAATACAGGTAAAGATATTTAATGATCAAACATATTTAAAGCGTTAAAAACATTAAATGCATTTAAAAACAAGATGGGCCCACCCTAATGAACCTGGTGTCGATTTTTCTCTACAGCGCTATAGTTAAATTCCCTTTGCATTAGAAGTCTGATTGAATTGCCCCATGGTCTCCTGTGGGTCTGTTGATATACGAATATGGAAAGTAACGTTGAATTCCCAATGCTTTCTTAATAACGCTTTGCAATGTCTCATAGATGTATAAGAGATGTTGCCCTTAGTGTCTAACCCAAATCCCAAGTTGTTTTACAGCTTTTTTTTTTTTTAAGGTTAAGATTTCTTCTGGCTATAATTTTGCATCTAGACTTCTACTTGTTTTTTCCCCCTGAAACTATTGGGTAACATCAGTGAGTTTCACCTTTATCCACTCCCTGGTTGGCTGCTTTCCAATGGCAGAGAAATGAATGGATGCTTTTGTGTAGAGAGTTTGGTAATTCAATGAAGAGCTTAGAGCCTTGCTGAAGGCGATATGTGGGTATTTCGCACATATTATATCTAATGAGTATATATCAGTAATGTAATGAAGGTGGCATTCAAACATCACTGTGGGTGGCAGCTAAGCCAGATACAGCTAAATCTCATTTTCAATACATGAGAAGCCCTCTTTTCTAATTCAGTCAGAAACAGTTGTTGGTCACTTAAAGATTAAAAAATCAGTTAAAGCAAGGGATTAGAAGAACATAAGAGAGAGAAACAGAAAGAGAGAGATGCAAATCTTAACTTTTTTAAAGTTAAAACAAATATATATGTATGCACATATGGATGTATACATACACATTCACATGCTGAGGCTGAGAATGTGCCAATCCATGTCATTTTTTTTTTTTTTTTGTATAAATCACATTCATAGTGTATCATCTACAATTTCTATCTTTAGTTTCTCTGAAGCAGAGAGAAACATTTAAGGACAATTGCTGAGCAACCTGAGTGCAGGATTCTTCTAAATTTTGTCATATTATTTCTTTTATAGGTGTCTCTCTCGCACCTAAAATTTGAAAAAAATTATTGTTATAAAATATACATAATATAAATATCACAGTTCAACCATTCTTTAAGTATACAAGTCGGCAGCATTAAGTACATTCACAATATTGTATAGCCATCACCACTATCCATTTCTAGAACTTTGTTTCATCCCCAGTAGAAACTCTGTACCAATTAAACAATACCTTCTAATTACCTCCTATACCCCTGCTAACCTCTATTCTGCTCCTTTTTTTTTTTTTTTTTTTTTTTTTTTTGAGACAGAGTCTTGCTCTTTCAGTCAGACTGGAGTACAGTGGCACAATCTCGGCTCACTGCAACCTCCGCCTCCTGCCTCAGCCTCCTGAGTAGCTGGGATTACAGGCGTGTGCCACCACGCCCGGCTAATTTTTGTATTTTTAGTAGAGACGGGGTTTCATGTGTTGGTCAGGCTGGTCTTAAACTCCTGACCTCAGGTAATCCGCCCACCTCGGCCTCCCAAAGTACTGGGATTACAGGGGTGGGCCACCATGCCTGGCCTAGTCGGCTTTTTATCTGTGTGAATTTGCCTATTCAAAGTACCTCTTGTAAGTGGAATCACAGTATTTGTTCTTCTGTGTCAGTTTATTTCACTTAGCATAATCCTCAGAGTTAATCCATGTCGTGTAGCATGTGTCTGAATTTCATTCTTTCTTATGGCTGAAAAATATCTTAGTGGATGAGTGTGCTATGTTTCGTTTATACATTCATCTCTTAATGAATACTTCAATTTTTTTTCCCCACCTTTTGACTATTGTGAGTAATACTGCTGTGAACATTGATGTATAAGTATTGCTTGAGTGCCAGCTTTCAGTTCTTTTGGCTATATATGTAAGAGTGGAATTTCTGGATCATGGGATAATTCAATGTTTGCCTTTTTGAGGAACTACCAAACTGTTTTCCAAAAAACTTCTTTCCTACAGGAACTTGTCTTTATGAAGACTTTCCAAGACAGTCAACTTGACTTTCAGAGAAGAAACAGCTCTCTTTACTTTTGGTCCTGCATTTCATCAGTTTCTAGACCATTTAATTAACTTGCATAATTACAATAACAAGTCCAAGTGTCATAAACGGTTTAGAAATGTGTATCATTTCATGCTTTCTAGGGAAAAAAAGAAATGTGTATAATTGATATTTGTTAAGCATACAACTCAACTGGTAAGAATGGAAGTGCTTGGAGAGTAACTTTCCCCAATGATCCCCAGTGTGCTTTGGGCATCAGCCAATACATATTATAAAACATGGAATTAATGGAGAATGCTGGTTACTCTGGCCAGTTAAGGGGACACCAGTTAACAGAGCTTCTACTATTCAACTAAATTATCTTTGTCATGATAAGCTATGTAAAGAGGCCAGGAGTGGTAGCTCAAGCCTGTAATCCTAGCACTTTGGGAGGCCGAGGCGGGTGGCTCGAGACCAGCCTGGGCAACATGGCAAAACCCCGTCTCTACTAAAAATACAAAAAATTAGCCAGGCGTGGGTGGTGCACACCTGTAGTCCCAGCTACTCCAGAGTCTGAGGCAAGAGAATCGCTTGAACCTGGGAGGCGGAGGTTGCAGTGAGCCAAGATCACGCCACTGCACTCCAACCTGGGTGACAGAGTGAGACCCTGTCTCAAAAAAAAAAAAAAAAAAAAAAAAAAAAAAAAGGTATGAAGAAATTTAGAAGCAAGTGACTCGTGAATCTAGAAAAACAATTAACAGCTACATATCCACAACTGCTAACATTCAATACTCTTGTTGTTCAGAGACCGGAGAAAGACAGACAGCAAAGGCTAAAATAGAATGGGAAGTTGACTGATCTGGTCACTTCTTGTATAAACTTTTGAATGTAAGCAGCAGGTTGATTTTCCATGCCTTCTTCTCTTACAGTTCAATTTAGTGTGGGTGATAAATGGGAGATAAACAGAGACCAGTGAGGCCGTGCCTATTCTTAGGAAGAAGATATCTTTCAAGTTAAGATTCAAGACTTTACGATGTGATTAGAGGGTTTTCTAGACAGTTCTGAAGCAAAATCATGAAGCTGTAGGAGGAATACTTTTATATAGCATCATTCATCCTTGTTAGCAACCCAAATGATTAAAGGTTTGGGAAATTACCCCTCTAAATATGGTCTAAGGAACTGGGTTTATTTAGTTTAGAGAGAGCAAGCAAGCACGCTGAGGGGGACTTAATCATAGTCTCCAAGAATATGAGGGATATTCTCTGAGTGATGGAAAGCAGCTGTTTCCTGTTTCCACTAAGGACTGGATAAGAAGAATGGAGTTAACATGCAACAAGTGGGTTAAGAACTCTTTGGCCATGAAATTCAAGACAACAAATCCACCAGGGAAAAGTCGCCACTATGTTTGAGAATTATGTGGCTAACTAACTGTATTTCTTGGGTGCTTCATATGTGGCCTGTTCTTGAATCTGGAGCTAGTGAAAAAGATCCAGAGGACCTTTCACTCAAGTGAGGGGATGAAGTTGTCCATTGTCTGAGCCTACCAGTGCTCTGTGGTTGAGGAAGCCCTTATCGTAAGTCTCCTAGTGAGATTTAAAGAGAAAAAGCTTCAGAGTCTCTTTGCTGCTCTTTGGACTCTTTCCAGGCAAGATAATCTAAATGTACTCCTTTTCTGTAAGGTGAAAGATTTCTATAGATTTGGCATTATGTGTCTTTTCTGCTTATTTGGTCGATATGGTTATAATTTTAAAAAATTCTGTGTCTTTAGTGACACTAGACGTATATATAGACATATATATACACACACACATATATACAATATCATAGACATTTGACATGTATATCATAAGTAATTAATTCAGCAATGAAGACAATGTTTAGTTCTAGGTAGTATGTCTAAGTGTGAGCTATAGTAATAAGATATACACTGTGCTAATTAGCAGTACAGAAATATGCAAAGCATTATGTAAAAATGCATTGTTGCAGATTAGCTACAGGAAGAATTTAAAGACAGAACAATGAGTTCTGTGAATGTTACCAGTTTTTAGTCAGTGAGGCAGATCAAAATGCCTCAAAACTTCTTCTCAACCATTGTGTTTATCATTGCTATTCCATAGTAGGTTAATTATACCACTTATTCAGAATTAGATAAGTGATGTTTTATTTTCCCAACTGGGAGTATTCTCAAGGCAAGATTTGATTCCCAGGGGATGGATTGCTATTAAGCTGTATCTTTAAAGCTATAGCTTTTTGCCAACATTCATTGTGTATACATTCTACCGTCTTATATTTTCGTCTTGTACCAACATTCATTTTAATCTTATTTAAAAATCTTTGCCTCTATCATTGAATGTTCTCTTGACTAGATAACTTGTTTGGTCTTTAAAAATCCAGCACTGAAGTGGGAAAATGACTCAGGATTGAGTTGGATCCTCTCTTCACACTTGTTCACTGGGAGGCATTGGGCAAGTTAACTTCCTTGAATTTGTTTCCTTAATCTACCCTACAGGAATATTTTGAGAATTAAATAAAATAAAATAATGTGTGCCAAGCTCAGAGAGTAGTGTACCCAGCCCTCAAGTCATGTTTATCTGCTTTCTTTAATTCACAAAGAGCATTTCTTGCCTATCATAGAGTCATTATTGCCTCCACATTCTCTTCTTTTAGTGGAATTTTTGGACCACAGGTGCAGGTCTGTAGAATAGGACTTGTGCAAAATTCATGGGGGCACCCAAGGGTCTAATTGTATGAATCTCCTTTCTTTACTATACTTACTTAATCCAGAAAAAAGTCTACCATTATGACAAGTATTTCAGGAAGCATTTGTTGCCAAAGTACCTGAAACAAATCATGTAAACACATGGAAGGAAAATGTATTTTCAAATCAGTGGGAAAATGATGCATTTTTGTTTTACAAGGATTAAAGGAGAGTTAATAAATCTTCTAGATACTGAAATAAACATTTAATAGACATTGATTCAATTGAGTATTATGGTTTGAAATGACATCAAATTGAAGACATGATCCCTGACCTGGGAAGTTTTATGAACTTACTGGAGAGACCAAGGCCATTGGTATGGAATGACCACAAAACAGTTAGAGTAGTACAAAAATCAGGAAGAGTAGTACAAAAATGAGAGAGCTTGAACCCCTAAGTACTGAGGAAAGGCACGATACAGGGTTTCAGTAGGGATTTACTATACCTCTAGTAGACTTAGAATCATGATTTAGTTCCTAAAACACTATCATTTCAAAATAGAATTTTTAAAAAACCACCTAAAATATTCACTTCCTGTCGAAACCTAGGAACATACTGCAGTTGCGCTTTACTCATTTGAGATAAATACACCTTGCTCAAAATTTTAACTTTTTCTTTTCTTTGGCCAGGTGCTGTGGCTCACACCTGTAATCCCAGCACTTTGGGAGGCCTAGGCGGGCAGATCACAAGGTCAGGAGATCGAGACCATCCTATCTAACACGGTGAAACCCCATCTCTACTAAAAATACAAAAAATTAGCTGGGAGTGGTGATGGGCGCCTGTAGTCTCAGCTACTCTGGAGGTTGAGGCAGGAGGATCATGTGAACCCGGGAGGTGGAGGTTGCAGTGAGCCAAGATCGCACCACTGCACTCTAGCCTGGGCAACAGAGCGAGACTCTGTTTAAAAAAAAAACAAAAACAAAAACAAAAACATTCTTTTCTTTTTTCTTTCTTTCTTTCTTCTTTTTCTTGCTTTTTTTTTTTTTTTTTTTTTTTTGAGAGGGAATCTCTCTGTGTCCCCCAGGTTGGAGCACAGTGGTGCCACCTTAGCTCACTGCAACCTCCATCTCCTGGGTTCAAGTGATTCTTCTGCCTAAGCCTCCCGAGTAGCTGGGATTACAGGCACCCGCCACCATGCCTTGCTGATTTTTGTGTTTAGTAGAGACAGGGTTTTATCATGTTGGCCAGGCTGGTCTTGAACTCCTGACCTCAACTGATCCATCCAACTCAGCCTCCTAAAGTGCTGGGATTACAGTGAGCCACCTCACCCAGGCTGAGATAAATACATCTTTCTAAAGTCTCAGTGTTTAGGCTGATTTGCTTTTAGACATTCATCTATGCAGAATACCAAACAACTTTCTGCTTAGATTCATTTTGAGTCTACAGGAGATGGAATATCTTTATAAATCATAACAAGTAACATTAAGAGTAAAACATCCCAGCCAGGGACTTACCTCAAAAGCGGAGGCATGACACATATTTTAATGGCAATGGATTCGGAAACCAAGGTTAGGACCGTTCTTTCTTTATTAGAAAGAGATTTATAATTCAGGGCCTTTGAGAGTGAGTCTGGGTCCTCTGAATTGGACTTCTCCTCTTGTCCCTTCCTGTACCCCAACTCCCCAAATTAAATAAGTAGGGAAGCAGAACAAGAAAACCATTAACTTAATAGCATAGAATTTATGGCTGAAACCTTGCAAAGCTTATGTCAGCAAAGTAAAATAATTACTGTCACTTTCTTTAAGACACTTGGCTTTATGGTTCCTGTCACCTTTATCATAACATGCAGCTGATTTAGTAGCTCTATTTTTCATGGCAAATAGCCTGGTGTTGTGTTTTTATGCATGTGACCATGCTATTGAGATGACAATACATGGCTATACTATAGTAGAGCTAAATTTAGATAATGAATTAGAACACTGTTAATAGTTTTGGTTTAGTCATGCTGTCAGAATGCCAACTCAGCCTTTTCTCTTGCTCTTTTTCCCTCTAGATTCTCAAGTCCAAAGACTTAACATCTCCAACCCAGCGCTACATCGACAGCAAAGTTGTGAAAACAAGAGCAGAAGGCGAATGGCTTTCCTTCGATGTAACTGATGCTGTTCATGAATGGCTTCACCATAAAGGTTACAGGCCACTCTCTCTTTTCCTCCCAAGATGTTTGGTATCCCTAAGTTACTTTAAATTGATTGCAGATTTAAGGGTATAGACACACATACAAATGACCTCCTTGACTTAATGTTTTCCAGACAGGAACCTGGGATTTAAAATAAGCTTACACTGTCCCTGCTGCACTTTTGTACCATCTAATAATTACATCATCCCAAATAAAAGTGAAGAATTAGAAGCAAGATTTGCAGGTAACCGAAACTTGGTCATATGAGGTGGGGGAGGGAAGGGTCTATATTGATAATCTCATGGGGGATAAAATCAGTTTGCATGTGAAAATGAGACTGGTGAGGCCTGGGGAATTTCATTCATTTGGATAATGATATGATTGGATATACATATGTGAAGGGAGAAAGGATTGGAAGAATGGGATAGGTTCCCCATTTATAATTCTCAATGTCCAGTGATGACTTGGTCAATAATAACTGATTATTAACTCATTAACCCTCCAGTAGTAAGTTAAGACCTTTGTTCTTCATTGTAGCAAACCAACTTTCCATCTCTACTGATATTATAGAGAAAGATAGAATGTATTTAAGAAAATTCAATGATAATCCCCCAAGCCAAATGTCAGGAACTGACAACCATATTTCACAGAAGAGTCTCCTCATGCTACAGCTCCCATAACTAACTTTCCATGTATAAGAATATTCCACCTTTTCTAGCCCATACCCAATATTTCAAGTGGGTTCCTTATCAGAATTTTATATTAGTTTATAAACACATAAAAAGGTTTTGGCTTTCCCCATGCTCACCTTTAAGTAAGTTGGACAAAAGTCATGGAGAATGAGGAGATACCAAGGGCTCAAGTCACTTCACGTATTAGATGATGAGTTGTTGGATGATGAGAGGCGAGAGGAAATCTGTGCCCATGTGCCAATGCAGCATCTGCCCACAATGCCAGGCCAGAGAATTGATTTCCCTGCCCTCCTAACATCACCCAGGACCTCCATCCACTTTTAGAAGACTACAGCAGTGCTCGCTCATGGAAAAGTACTCCCAGAGGTCTAGAGATTTATTTCAGTCTCTAACCTAGTCATGATTCTCTGGAGTGTGGAGATTAAATGCTTAAACTGGCAGTCTCTTGAGCATGCTTTGGGGAGCTCAAGTTTCTAAATCTCAGATGGAATCAGGAAAGTGTTGAGGATGCCATAAAATAAATGAAAAAGCCCTTTCTTCACAGCTTCCCAAAATAGCATTAGGTAAGGGTGACTTCTGTTTCACTTGAACCTAATTCACTCCAATTCAGTTAAGTCTCAGTTTATGTTCATTAGGAAAGTCTTTTGAGTTTAGTAGTCTTAGGAAGAGTGTTAACCAGCGGGTGACAAGGCATGTTCTATTGCCATGTGTTCAGTTGTCGAGGACTTGAACACAGCCTAAACTGAGGATTGACTAAAATAAACTGCCTAGATTGCCCTTGGACTATAGGTCAAAGACTGCTTCTGTAGTGACTTTCATAACCAACAGCCCTGGCTTTGACACTGAATTGCCTTCTGACAAGAGCCCCATTTAGAAGTGTTAATTGTCACGTGGGTTAGTTGAAGTCCTGTTGTGCCATATCTATTTCCATGGGGAATGACTGTTGCCAGCTGATGCTGCTTTGGTGGTCATCACTGCTATTTGTGACAATATACAAAGGAAAAAAATATGGCTGATTATATTTGATGAAGGTGAAGCTAAATGTTTATTACCCAAATGCATTTTTTCAAGGTATTGATGGCACCTCCACATATACCAGTGGTGATCAGAAAACTATAAAGTCCACTAGGAAAAAAAACAGTGGGAAGACCCCACATCTCCTGCTAATGTTATTGCCCTCCTACAGACTTGAGTCACAACAGACCAACCGGCGGAAGAAGCGTGCTTTGGATGCGGCCTATTGCTTTAGGTAAAGGAAATAAAAATAAAATCAAGTAATTGCATCTGTTAACTCTTACACTGCCTTTGCCCTTTCTTCTACCGTGTATTGACCCAAGTGGAACTCATTGCTAAGACCAGATAGAGTGCAGTACAGCTCCTGTATCTCATACCACCATTCTTCCCAGAGGCTTATATTCATCAGGTCTTTAGCAGTGAACCAAGTGTGAAGGGAGAAAACTAGCCCCCCTGAATTTTTTCCCCAACATTCCTCTGAAGTTCTTTGGCGCTGAAGAAGAAAAAAAGCTCTCTGCCCCTCAGAACAAATAAAAGCTTATTGGAGGTGCGTGATGTCAACTCCTTAATCAAGAAAAACCCGCCATCTGTATGATGCCTTCACCCTCACCAAGTTCGAGTGCTTATAGTCACACTTCTGTCATAGTAACAGAGACGAGACAGCAGAATGCCATGTGCCACGCCTTTAGCAACAGCATATGAGAGAAGCAAGAAGAATTTATTTCCCATTCCCATATGAGTGCATGGAAGGAAAATGTGAATGTTCTTAGGTGGTCTCTGTGAGAGGAGGGCTCTTTCCTTATTTTGAGAGGTACAGGACAGGGAAGGGTCCGCACTGATGAAGGGCTCAAAAGGTCAGAGGCCAGGAGTAAAGCGGCACTTTTTGATTGCCCGATCCAATGGTTGCCCTCAGCAAGACTGCATGTTTCTTGATCTCTGGTTCATTCCTAGATTGGGGAACATGTGGTGAAATAAAGGATCGATTCTCAAAGGCAAATGTCTTAGACGGTTCTTTGAAAATTGCTGTTGTACTCCTTTCATTTTGTATTTGAAAG
Organism: Chlorocebus sabaeus; assembly: GCF_047675955.1. Classification (NCBI taxonomy): domain Eukaryota; kingdom Metazoa; phylum Chordata; class Mammalia; order Primates; family Cercopithecidae; genus Chlorocebus; species Chlorocebus sabaeus. The sequence goes on along the minus strand of NC_132928.1, from coordinate 11,149,574 downwards.
GGCAATAAAGGCTGGATGGCAGAACTGCCTAGTGTTGATTGGAAAGGGCTTCATCATGCCCAGCCACTCCCTGATTATATCTGGTCACCTGAAGGTAAAGATATGATTTTCCAGGTCACCGACAAGGAAGTCAGGGTATAGAACTCATAAGGGCAAGTAGTCCAGCAAATCACCACACACAACACCCTATCATGAAAGTCACTTAAGATTACGATAAAGCCATTTAAACCTGGCCCATGGGCCAGGCACGGTGGCTCACGTCTGTAATCCCAGCACTTTGGGAGGCTGAGGCGGGCGGATCACGAGGTCAGGAGATCGAGATCATCCTGACTAACACAGTGAAACCCCGTCTCTACGAAAAATATGAAAAATCAGCCGGGTGAGGTGGCAGGCATCTGTAGTCCCAGCTACTTGGGAGGCTGAGGCAGGAGAATGGCGTGAACCCGGGAGGCAGAGGTTGCAGTGTGCTGCAATCATGCCATTGCACTCCAGCCTGGGCAACAGAGCGAGACTCTGTCTCAAAAAAACAAACAAACAAAAAAACACCTGGCCCATGGTATTTGCTCATTAGATGTTTGTTGAATAAATGAATGAGTCATTTGTCTGGTTTGGGGTGAGGTGGTGGTAGAGTGAGGGTGGTGAATCAGCTTTAAAATCTCCATTGCTTTTTTTTTTTTTTTTTTAAAAACAGAAATGTGCAGGATAATTGCTGCCTACGTCCGCTTTACATTGATTTCAAGAGGGATCTAGGGTGGAAATGGATACACGAACCTAAAGGATACAATGCCAACTTCTGTGCTGGAGCATGCCCGTATTTATGGAGTTCAGACACTCAGCACAGCAGGGTGAGTGTTCAGCTTACCTGTTCTCTCTGTTCTTGGGTTACCATGTGCACCTGCTGATAGTATTTCCAAATGAGTTGTAATTAACTTGGTGCCCTCTTACCATCACACATGTATGGGTACTGGAGAAATTCTTTTATTAGGTTGGTGCAAAAGTAACCGTGGTTTTTGCCATTACTTTCAATGGCAAAAACCGCAATTACTTTCACACTCCCCTAAAAGATGAGGAGGAAGTGATGAAATCAGAAAGTGACACTGATCAGTTGCAAACCACAGGTCTCACCTGCCCAGTTATAAACAACTGGAGGGAAGTTTTGTTTGATTTTTTCTTTATTTTATATTCTTTTTCAAAAATAATTTTTATTCATACATACTTGCATATATTAATGAGGTACATGTGATATTTTGATACATGTATACAATGTGTAATGATGAAATCAGGGTAATTAGGATATCCATCACCTCAAAAATGTATCATTTCCTCATTTGGGGAACATTCCAGGTCATCTCTTCTAGTTATTTAAAAATATACGATAAATTATCGTTAACTATAGTAACCCTACTGTGCTATAAAACATTAAAATTTGTTCCTTCTATCTAACTGTATTTTGGTATCTATTAATCAGCTTCTCTTCACCCTTACCCTGTTCCCAGCCTCTGGTAACCATCATTCTACTCTCTGCCTCCATGAGTTTTATATTTTTAACAGCTATAAGCATAAATAGCCAAAAACAGTACACCCTTTTTAGAATCAATATGTCACATAGTATCATTTATAGATAAAGTGTGACAGGACCCAGCTCTCCATCTAAAAAAAAAAAAAAATCTGCTGTCATCTCCATCAGGGACTGTTACATTAGAAAGAACACTGGGGATTTCAATTAATGCCAGTGAGTGTGTGATTATTAGTAAATACACTAGCAATTTACTAATGTATGACAGTTAGAATGTAGTTTAACATCTCTAAACCTCAGTTTCTTATGAGTTAGAAGGAATGTCTGTATTAAAAGTTATCTTTAAAATAATAATGCCAAACGCAAGAGTTGATATGAAGTACAAAAGACGATATATGTAAAAATGACTTGAAAATTAGTTTCTCTACTTTTTAAAAATGTAACACAAAGTAAATGAGAATCTGAGTATTTTATCAAGTTGTTTCAGTGAAGATAGAGTTAATTCAGAAGGTAATTCCCAAATTGGATGGTATGGGTTTCCAGCAAGATTAGAGAAGAGTTTTTCTATGTAATAATGTTATTTGTTCACATGCTTCCTCCTGATGGCTTATCAGGATTTTAGAGATAGAAAGGACATCTTATCCAATCCTTTCATTTTCTTAAAGAAATTGGGGGCCAGGCACGGTGACTCATGCCTGTAATCCCAGCACTTTGGGAGGCCAAGATGGGTGGATCACGAGGTCAGGAGTTCAAGACCAGCCTGGTCAAGATGGTGAAACCCCATCTCTACTAAAAATACAAAAAAATTAGCCAGGCATGGTGGCGAGCACCTGCAATCCCAGCTACTTGGGAGGTTTAGGCAGAGAATTGCTTGAACCCGGGAGGCAGGGGTTGCAGTGAGCCGAGATCGTGCCATTGCACTCCAGCCTGGGTGACAGAGTGAGGCCCCATCTCAAAAAAAAAAAAAAAAAAAAAAAAAAAAAGAAAGAAAAGAAAAGAAATTGGAGTCCAGATCATGTAGTCTAGATGATACCCAAGACCAAAGAGAAAATTAGTGACAAACCAAGGCTTGGCACGTAGGCCTCCTTGTTTTATAACCAGGCCTCCATTTGCCCTATCTTACTGGGTTTAATTCCTAAAATATGGTTAAATGTTAGGGTTTCTATTCTGCTCTTTATGCCTCTGTAAATCTCCCTATTAAAGAGGCATTAGAAAAATTGCCTTCACTGCAGGATAGGAAAATGGATCAGCTGCCAAGAAGATCACATACTACATTCAGCTGAATTCATGAGTTTGGGGGTTATCAATTATTTTGGACAATCTGTATTATAAAAAATCCTCTTTAGTTCATATGAAAAATCATGTGTTCATGAAGCATAAAGTATATTTATTTATAAATGCCTGCATATGCTGGAATTTAAATTGACAAATATGGCTCCCCTTCCTTCAGCTGTTTTCCCAACTCCCCTGTAGACTTTGGCACTCGGGGGTGACCGTGTGCTTGGCCATGTGAGGGAAGCTTGCTCATGCCTGTCCCTTTGTCTGAGCTCTCTGGCCAGGCTGCCTCCTCTGGGCTGCGGCAGCAGTAGCTGTAATGTGGGCAAGGCCCTGTTGCCAAGTAGAAACATAATTCTCCTCTCTGATACACAGAGGGAGTGTGTGAAGGCTGAGACCATGCTTGTTTTTCAAGGAGAGAGGAAGAATAACTGTCATGGTCACAAATGTGTGGTTTGGACAGTTACCCAAGAAGCCAGAGGTAGCTAATAAAGTAGTCAGTGTTGCTGTGCTGAACAGATCTTCTGTCTTAGGCTGAAAAAATTGCAGTGAATCTCGAGGAAAAGGTCACTTGCTGTTTGACTAACACATTAATGGCATCCTTGGAAATGTCTCTGTATCATCAGTGGGGAACCTACATACTTCCATTAGTAAAAGTCGCACACCCCTCTGATACAGAATGGGGTTAAAGGTATAAGTCTAATTATAGAACCGTCTCTTCATCCTGTTTTCGGACTTGCCATTAACTCCTCCAACTCAGCAACTACTATTTACCACATAGAAAGTTAATGGAGGGTTGATTATGATTGTGATTATGATTATGATCGTTTTAAGCAAAATGTAAGAAAGTGAATAATTCTTATAGGAGATCTTAGAGATCGCTTTTATGTTATTTCTAGCATCATTGTGTCTATGCAGCAATGCTAAATGAAAAGACCTTTTTTTTAATGAAAATTGAGGATACCTTAAATTGGCCTGAGGAGACACTTAACGTAGAAAGATTTCATTTCCTTCCTTCCTTATTTATTTATTTAAAGAAACAAGGTCTAGGTGTGTTGTCCAAGCTAGTCCTGAACTCCTAGACTCAAGTGATTCTTCAAAGTGTTGGGATTACAGGCGTGAGCCACTGTGCCCGGTCTGTAGAAAGATTTCACATTTTTTACAGGTGTCTTTTACTCTACCCAAGGGTAGATTAAAGCTCTTATGAGAGCTTTGATAGAACTTTTTATTCTTCTACTTATTCATGTATTCATTTCTTCACTTAGTACATGAATCTCATTTTGTCCAGAGACGACTTACTGGGGCTATAAGATAAAAGCAGAGTCTATAGAGTTCCTGACCTGGAGTGAGCTCTTAATCTAGATGGAATTGAAACGTATACTCAAGAAACAACTTCATTTACAGAGTAGTGTAGAAAAAAGACCAAATACTACAAGGATCAAGTTTTGTGGGGACCTAGGAAGTATGTGCAGCCAAGCACTGATCAGAGGAAAGACTTATTGGAAAAACTGGGAAAATCTGTTGAATGAGCAGTTTTTTCCAATCTGACTCTTACAGAATCATTTGCTTAAGATGTGTGAAAAACGAGTTCTGTGTGGGAAAATAATTACTTTGATGATTGCTAAGGTCACATACCAGTTTGACTGTAATTTAGGAAATTAGTGACAGAAAATAATTCAAATTTCCTACTCAGTGCTATGACTGATAACAATGCAGAATTGTTTTTTAAAAACTAATTGTGTTCATTTTCCATCTTTCCCTATGATGTCTCTCCTCTCCTGTGTCCTTTCAGGTCCTGAGCTTATATAATACCATAAATCCAGAAGCATCTGCTTCTCCTTGCTGCGTGTCCCAAGATTTAGAACCTCTAACCATTCTCTACTACATTGGCAAAACACCCAAGATTGAACAGCTTTCTAATATGATTGTAAAGTCTTGCAAATGCAGCTAAACTTCTTGGAAAAGTGGCAAGATCAAAATTACAATGATGATGATAATGATGATGACGACGACAATGATGATGCTTGTAACCAGAAAACATAAGAGAGCCTTGGTTCGTCAGCGTTAAAAAAAAATTTTGAAAAGGCGGTACTAGTTCAGACACGTAGGAAGTTTGTGTTCTGTTTGTTAAAACTGGCATCTGACACAAAAAAAGTTGAAGGCCTTATTCTACATTTCACCTACTTTGTAAGTGAGAGAGACAAGAAGCAAATTTTTTTTAAAGGAAAAAAATAAACACTGGAAGAATTTATTAGTGTTAATTATGTGAACAACGACGACAACAACAACAACAAAAAGAAAAAAAAAAAAAACAGGAAAATCCCATTAAGTGGAGTTGCTGTACGTACCGTTCCTATCCCACGCCTCACTTGATTTTTCTGTATTGCTATGCAATAGGCACCCTTCCCATTCTTACTCTTAGAGTTAACAGTGAGTTATTTATTGCGTGTTACTATATAATGAACGTTTCATTGCCCTTGGAAAATAAAACAGGTGTATAAAGTGGAGACCAAATACTTTGCCAGAAACTCATGGATGGCTTAAAGAACTTGAACTCAAACGAGCCAGAAAAAAAAAGGTCATATTAATGGGATGAAAACCCAAGTGAGTTATTGTATGACCGAAAAAGTCTGCATTAAGATAAAGACCCTGAAAACACATGTTATGTACCAGCTGCCTAAGGAAGCTTCTTGTAAGGTCCACAAACTAAAAACCCTGTTAATAAAAGAAACTTTCAGTCAGAATAAGTCTGTAAGATTTTTTTTTTCTTTTTAATTGTAAATGGTTCTTTGTCAGTTTAGTAAACCAGTGAAATGTTGAAATGTTTTGACATGTACTGGTCAAACTTCAGACCTTAAAATATTGCTGTATAGCTATGCTATAGGTTTTTTCCTTTGTTTTGGTATATGTAACCATACCTATATTATTAAAATAGATGGATATAGAAGCCAGCATAATTGAAAACACATCTGCAGATCTCTTTTGCAAACTATTAAATCAAAACATTAACTACTTTATGTGTAATGTGTAAATTTTTACCATATTTTTTATATTCTGTAATAATGTCAACTACGATTTAGATTGACTTAAATTTGGGCTCTTTTTAATGATCACTCACAAATGTATGTTTCTTTTAGCTGGCCAGTACTTTTGAGTAAAGCCCCTATATTTTGACTTGCACTACAGATGCATTTTTTATAACATTTGCCCTACTTGTGCTTTGTGTTTTGTTCATTATTATGACATAAGCTACCTGGGTCTACTTGTCCTTTTTTTTTTTATTTTACAAAAAAGATGGGTTCGAGTTCAGTGGTCTTCCTTCATCTTCCAAGCATCATTACTAACCAAGTCAGACATTAACAAACTTTTATGTTAGGAAAAGGAGGAATGTTACAGATACATAGAAAATTGAGGTAAAATGTTTTAGTTTTAGCAAGGATTTAAGATTCAAACTAAAACTCAGAATCTTGATTAAGTTAAGAAAAGTTTCTCTACCTTCGTTTAATCAATATTTTCATAAAATCCTATTGTTATTACAAAGTGGACACTTCATAGGAAACTTCTTTTTCTTTAGTCAGGCTTTTAATATTCAGTGGGAAATGGAAACATACACATTTTAGTCGACTTTTCAAATAGGGGAAAAAGTCCAGGTTAGCATAAGTCATTTTGTGTATTTCACTGAAGTTAAGGTTTTTATAAATGTTCTTTGAAGGTGAAAAGACACAAGGCAATTTTTCCTCTGATCAAAAAATTCTTTATTTCCTCTGAGTGAGACTTATCTATATCTGAGGCTAAAGTTTACCTCGCTTTAATAAATAATTTGCCACATCATTGCAGAAGAGGTATCCTCATGTTGGGGTTTATAGAATATGTCAGTTTGTCACTTGTCACTTATTTAGCTTTACAATAAAAAGTAATAGGTAAAGCAATGGAATATTTGCAGTTTCACCTAAAGAGCAGCATAAGGAGGCGGGAATCCAAAGTGAAATTATTTGATATGGTCTACTTCTTTTTTGGAATTTCCTGACCATTAATTAAAATAAAGAATTGGATTTGCAAGTTTGAAAACTGGAAAAGCAAGAGATGGGATGCCATAATAGTAAACAGCCCTTGTGTTGGATGTAACCCAATCCCAGATTTGAGTGTGTGTTAATTATTTTTTTTGTCTTCCACTTTTCTATTAATTATGTGTAAATCACTTTTATTTCTGCAGGTATTTTCCTCTCAGATAGGATGACATTTTGTTTTGTATTATTTTGTCTTTCCTCATGAATGCACTGATAATATTTTAAATGCTCTATTTTAAGATCTCTTGAATCTTTTTTTTTTTTTAATTTGGGGGTTCTATAAGGTCTTTATTTCCCATAAGTAAATATTGCCATGGGAGGGGGGTGGAGGTGGGAAGGAAGGGGGGAAGTGCTAGTATGCAAGTGGGCAGCAATTATTTTTGTGTTAATCAGCAGTACAATTTGATCGTTGGCATGGTTAAAAAATGGAATATAAGATTAGCTGTTTTGTATTTTGATGACCAATTATGCTGTATTTTAACACGATGTATGTCTGTTTTTGTGGTGCTCTAGTGGTAAATAAATTATTTCAATGATACATGGATGTCTTTTTCCTATCAGTACCATCATCGAGTCTAGAAAACACCTGTGATGCAGTAAGACTATCTGAAGCTGGAAAAGTCATACCACCTTTCACATTGCCCTCTTCTTTCTCCCTTAAGGAGAGTCACTTCAGAAGTCATGCTTTAAAGCACAAGAGTCAGGCCATATTCCTCAAGGATGGAAGAAATCCCTGTGCAGTCTTTTTATTCCTTTATTTATTGGTATTTGGTAATTGTTTGAGATTTAGTTTCCATCCAGCTTGACTGCCGACCAGAAAAAATGCAGAGAGATGTTTGCACCATGCTTTGGCTTTCTGGTTCTATGTTCTGCCAACGCCAGGGCCAAAAGAACTGGTCTAGACAGTATCCCCTGTAGCCCCATAACTTGGATAGTTGCTGAGCCAGCCAGATATAACAAGAGCCACGTGCTCTTTGGGGTTGGTTGTTTGGGATCAGCTACTCGCCTGTCAGTTTCACTGGTACCACTGCACCACAAACAAAAAAACCCACCCTATTTCCTCCAAGTTTTTTGGCTGTTACCTACAAGACCAGACTCCTCAAATGAGTTGCCAATCTCTTAATAAACAGGAATAATAAAAATAGTCATTGTGACTCAATCTGGTTGTCTTGCTTTGTCTAGTGAAAGAACTAGTGTGTGCCTGTTGTGTTGTCTAAACACCATCTAGAAACAAACCATCAATTCGAGTATTGAGGGAGAAGAGAAAATGCTTCCCTTGTCTGCAATCTCATCTGTGTGTGATCTTTCATAGTAAACTCATAGAGAGAGGAAGTTTGTCACCCAACTCATTCATTCATGCTTCTGTGCAGCCTGGCTAGTCCCAGACCTATCACTGCAACATTATATTTAATTGATGAGTAAGAATAGAAGATATCATAGAATCAGAGAGATGAAAAGAGCCACCTAACAGCCTTACAAACTTTGGCAAATTTGTCAGCAACTCTGGGCCTCTATTTAGCTTTAAAATGAAGATGAGAATACTTGCTCTATAGCATTTTGTCTGTGTGTTTTAGTGCCCTTGTCGTTGTTAAGTGAATGGACACGCGAAAAGGTTCCTTGCTTAGTGTTTTTTTCTGTAATTGGCTGAGTAAATGGCAGGCAGGCTTACAATATTTCCAAACTTGTTCTGTTTTTGGTTTCTTGGCAATCTTGTAATGAACTTTTAACCTTCAGACTATGACCTGGGCTCATATTTCTCCACCTTGATACTAAATGTGTAAAACCTCCAGACCCTTATCTCATAAATTGATCAGGACATCAGTAATTCCTGAGAATATTCTATAACTCTATATGTTAACCTTTTGGTTACAGGACTGACAGAAGTTATTTACAGGGAAAATGTTCATTTTAAGCTTTGCTGAAGTCCACCAACTAAAATTCAAAGTAAAAGAGAACAGTGGCTAGTTTAATGACCCACTCCCTAATGTGATAATGCAGTATTGATAACTACAGTATTCTAAGTATCTACCAGACACTGCTTTCTTTTAATTTATTTAATCTCATATTTAATCCTAGGATGTAGTTTTTAAAAAAAATATATGATTCCATTGTAAAGGGAAGTGACCAGACTCAGAATGCTTAAATTACTTGTCCAAGACCACTCAGTTTGTTGGTGAAGGGTCCGGAACTTCATTGTCTGTTATATTAGCCACTAGCCACATGTGGCTATCGAGCAATTGAAACGTGGCTAATGTGAATTGAGATATGCCAGATGTGTAAAATATACACCACATTTTGAAGACTTAGTACAAAAAAAGAATGTAATTTTTTTGTATTTTTATATTGATTTCTATATTGATTACATGTCTAAATAATACTATTTTAAATATATGGGATTAAATAAAGTATATTATTAGTTTTACCTGTTTTTTTTTTTTCACTTATTTAATACAGTTACCAGAAAATTTAAAATTACATATGTGGCTCACATTTGTGTCTTGTGTTCTTGTGTTTCTAGTAGATACCTCTAGCGAAGAATTTGAAAGCAGCTCTGTTTACAAACAATGACTACATGATTCCCATTAGCTATAATATTACCAGTCTTTATTTTTGTAATTTACATATGATTGAACTATATTAGGTCATACCTTATGAAAATGCAGTTTTTGTAGGTCAAAATTTGTTGAATACTCACATTCTATAGAGTTCAACATAAAAGGTGGTGCTGACTGAAAAATGTGGTAATGAAAGTACAAATATTACCTAAGCCTCACTGGCAAAGCCCTTGATGAAACTGATGGTTATGTACAAGCAAAGCACCACTAAGTGGAACAGCACAACCTACTCCTAAGCAAGATGGGCTGTTGTATGAAATGATTTTAGCCCTTAGAAATCTTCATTAATGTACCTGCGACAACATTTTCTACCATTTTTAGGGGAGAATAAAAAGAAAAAGCCAGAAACTCACTGTTCCTTATAGTCACTGGTCTTGAGATGGCATTACTTTTCTATCTGGGAATAAGCTGAGCTGTGCTCCTTTTGCTTAGACTTAAGCCTTAGACTATGGATAGACCTATGCTTTGTAGGACCTATGCTTTGTAGGTCCCTGAAACACATATAATGTGTGTGGGAGGGGGATTGCTTTAAAATAAAATGAAGCAAAATTTCAAATACAGAATTAGATTCAAAGTCTTAGAAAGGGCCCACAAAAGTGAAAGACTAGGAATTCAAGCATATCATGGCAAACCTGTCTCTGAACTTTAGCTAATACATGCCTTTGTTCTATCAAAGACTATTACCTTGTAATTCTAGAGAAAACTAGATTGCATCTCTTTTTGCTAATCTACTAAATCATCACTCTATTCTCTAGTCCTTCCTTTGTCTCTGCAACCGCATCCTCTGTGCTGAACAAAGAAAACTAGGACCCTGATTTTACTAACGTGCCAGGTCAGGTCAGAGATAGTAGAGGAAATGTTATTTTTGTGCCTCTTTTGGAGCATAATAACTAGATCTAATGAGATTAGAGAAATAATGTAAATATTAGGTAACTATATCAATATATACAAATAATTTTACTTAACATTGCAAAGGTAATGCTTTTTAATTGGCTTTTTTAAATGAAAGGGTTGCTTTAGGTTTTTCCCTGATTGAGTCTTTATTTCCCTGAAATACTTTGTAGTTAGTTTCTTTATTTCAGCAAGTAATGGTTGTTTGGAGAAGAGATGAGTGTGTTCCTGTAATTGGGCAGAGACCTTGTAAAAGGAACAGAATGTACTGAGAGAGACTTTGTGCTGTGTGATCAGAACTAGGAAAATCATTCAGCCTAAGAGAACAGACATAATTAAACAGAAAAGCAAAAAATTAGTGGTAAGGACAGAGGCCCAATATAATCTCTTAGGCTTTCCCTCCAACATGGGATTTTCTCTCCTATAGATGCCAACCCAACTGAAAGAACACAGATGTGTTCCTCAGGTGACATCACCAAGGTCTGGCCAGCCCTGGAGTTGGAAACCCTCTCCTCAGGCCCAAATCTCAATTCTGAAAATTCTGAATCTCAGGCTGCTGGGAGCAAACAAGCTAAGAAGTTATGTAATTCAATACTGCTCTAAAAGCGATGTGAAGTCATGCAGTTTGGCGTGTCCTCAAGCATGGGTGTAACACTAATTTCTTCATTTGAACCAAATTAAACTCTACAGAAAACTGGGAGAATGTTAAATCAAGTGGCAGTTGTTCATTTAGTAAAGTATCAAATTTCGCATCACCATGTGTGCACATCTTCCCCTTGTCCATAACCTGGCCTTCCAAGAAATCACTGGCTCCATTCAAATTTCTGAAAGTTGAAATTTCAGCAGAAACTGGTGGGAGAGGCACCAAGGAGCTCCAAGGAAGTCCAGCAACCCCCTGAATATTACCCCTTTGTTACAAGCTCTGAGAGTTTTCCATGAGGAATTATTCTTGTAGGATTTTTCCACAAGAATATACATACATTCATATATATAGTTTTAAATATAAATATCCTCAATGGGGCAGCACAGGAAACAATTTCAACCGAAACATGCTAGAATGGATTTTGATTTAATCTCCATCCGGGACCCAGAATAGTGAGACCAGCATTGAATACCTCAGGGCAAGATAGAAGTGGAAAGGCCAGAGGGACAAATGGAGTTGAGCCAGAAAGGGAGCTGGGGACCCTGAGCACTGACATTATGTTTGCCACACATTTAGTCAAGTTTGATGTCCTGTATATACCATCACAGCAATAAACAAATGTAGAGATAAAAACAGAACAAATTGGTCAACTGGGCTTAACTTCAAGCAAAAGATTCAGTCAAGGACTCTCATTGTGCCATTGTCTTTCAATAGGAGTCTTTAAAAGCCAAAGTGCTAGTTGCAGAAGTGATGTGACGGGAAAAAGTCGCTCCTTGTTCTCAGTATCCGCCCTGTTGTGCTGGGTTTCTGAAATTGTCAGACCCCACTCCCAGGGGCCTCCCTAAAATCAGTGAGTGTTCCCAGTCCTATGCTTCTTATTTGAGACCATTCCTGATATTATTTGGCTCTGTGTTCCCATCCAAATCTCATCTTGAATTGTAATCCCATAATCCCCATGTGTTGTTGGAGGGATGCCATGGGAGGTAACTAAATCATGTGGGCGATATCCCCCATCCTGTTCTCATGATAGTGAGAGTTCTCACGAGATCCAATGGTTTATAAGCACCTGGCATTTCCCCTGCTGGCACTCATTCTCTCTCCTCCTGCCCTGTGAAGAGGTGCCTTCCACCATTATTGTACATTTTCTGAGGCCTCCCCAGCCATATAGAACTGTGTCAATTAAACCTTTTTCCTTTATAAATTACCGAGTCTCGGGTATTTCTTCATAGCAGTGTGAGAACAAACTAATACAACTCCTTATTTATCCTGTTTCCAGCCTCTAGTACACAATTGAGCTTACGGCAATTTGACAAATGTTTGCTAAATTGAAAAAGGGCATGGATGGGACTATAGCTCCAACTCTGCCACTGACATACTATGGGACTCATTAAATCACCTAACTTTCTCAGTGCTTTCTTTGTCAATAAGACAAAAGCATTGGATTGGTTGACCTGTAAAGTCCTGTTTTGTTTGTTTGGTAAACCTAGAACCTAAAATCTAAAACAAAATCTGACATATAGAATATGTTCAGTAATTATTTGTAGAATTAATGAATAGATGCTTGCTTCCTGTTCATTGGTACAATCACAGAAAAACACACCAGGGCAACCAAAGAATCAGAAACAAAAATTACAAATGACTTTACAGGTATTGAGAATACAGTCATTCTGGGAAGACAGACACATGTAAATTATACTATTAGGTTGTAACATACGTGTGAGGTACATTGGAAATATTGAGGTTACTAGTAACAAGAAAAAATGATTCTGGCTAAACCATATGAACTGGGGTTTGGGGATTTTTTTTTGGTGGGTCAACACTAAAAAAATAAAAAACTGACTATTGATTATTTCACATGAAGTTCACAGAATGGATAGGACACAGGGAAAACAGATTTAGGGATTAGCAGAGATCAAGGAAGCCCTGGAGGGACTAGAGGCAGAAAAGAGGAAATTCAATGGACTGTTGCAGGAATAGAGGGATGTCTTGGTACATTTAGGCTGCTATCATATAGACTGGATGGCTTATAAACAATATAGACTTATTTCTCACAGTTCTGAAGACTATGAAGTCTAAGATTAAGGAACCAGCAGATTCAGTATCTGATAAGACCCTGCTTTCCGGTTCATGGATGGTCATCTTTTCACTGCATCCTCACATAGTAGAAGGGCCATGGAGCATGTCACAGGCCACTTTTATAAGGGCATTAATGCCATCCATAAAGGCTCTGCCTCCAAGAACTAATTACTTCCCAAAGGCCCCACCTCCTACCACCATTACCTTGGGGTTTAGAATCTCAACATAAGAATTTTGCAGGGACAAGTATTCAGACCATAGCCTCAGGGGAGTCACTGCTGGGAGAGACACCACCGCTCTGTGGAGGCTACGGGCATGGTCTCCTAATACGTCCTTACTCAGTACTTCCCTCAGTCAAGATGGAAAGTTCCAAAAGAAAGAAATCAATTGGCTGAACTTAGGTCATGGGCCAGTTCCTTTGCTAGAACATGGGATTTTAGGGAAAGAATCTGAGTCCCTTGGCTTCTGTGGTAGGAAGAGCAACAGGGAGTAGCTACTCTCCCAGGAAGACTGCCTATGTGAAGAAAAAACGGTTACACAGAAGAAAAGTTAAGTTTATTAGGAAGAAACATGGAGGCTGGGCCACTAATGTTTAGGTGTTAGTTTGCTGGGACTGCTGTAACAAAGTACCACAAACTGGGTGGTTTATTGTGTCAGTTCTGGAGGCTAGAAGCCTAAAATTAAGGTGTTGACATAGTTGGTGTCATCTGAGGGCTGTGAGGGAAGATCTGTTTCAGGACCTCTTTTCTTGGTTTGTAGATGGTCATCTTTTCCTTGCACTTCTTCACACTGTCTTCCCTCGATATGTGTCTGTTGTTGTGCCCAAATTTCCCTTTTACAAAGACATCAGTCATATTGGATTAGGGGCCACCCTAATAACTGCATTTTCATTGAATCTCTTCTATAAAGACCCTATTTCCAAATAAGGTCATATTCTGATGTACTAGGGGTTAGGACTCCAATCTATCCTTTCTAGAGAGAACACAATTCAACCTACAACAATTTAACTCTGAACTGCAGAAGAGAGTGACTATTAATAGTTATTTCTGAGGAAACTCAAGGAATAATAAACTGAATGAAAAATGGGTTGTACCAACCCGCTAAAGGCCGGATATTTCTGCCAGTAATAGGAAAGAATTTGAGTCAATTAGATCAATCTCTGTAACCCGGTCTTCTTTGTAAGACACTTTGAAAATGTCTAGAGTTGTAGACTTTCAGAGCAAAGCTCGCACATTTCTGTATGGATGGGCACTTCCTACTCTCCTCGCTGATCCCAAACCAGGGCACACAACAGTCACGTGGACAGCTTCTAAAATTACAGATTTTCAGGTGTATTCCCAAACCCACTGGGTCAGGCCATTTGGGAGAATAGAAAGGGAATTTTATAGTGAAGAAGAAATATATTCCAGGTAAATCTAATGCAGTACAATGCTAGCATTTGTCAATTACTGTCTAACAAAGTGGGATATAAATGTACGAGGAAGTCTTCACAAAAATGAGACCATTTCAATGAAAGATATTTTCATGATAACTGCAAATATTTGAACTACTATCAGAAGATGAGAATCTATGATATGATCTGGTAACAGACTCATACTCACTTCTCCAGAAATCTCAATCATATCAGCTGCACGCTCTGTTAGGAGATGGTTGTATATCTGCGCAGCTCTCTAAAAGCAATGTTGCCCATCTCTAAAAAAAGAAGCGTCTTTCTCCCCATTCTATTGCATGGCAAGGTCAGGGTTGGAAGTCTTGGGAAAATGTCAAATATCAAACATGAAATGTTTAGAAGATCACGGTTTGTCATTTCCCAAAAAAGACGTATCCTAGGACAAAAAGGAGAATTGTTCCTTCACATGATGGTGCCTGCAAAAGGTTGCCATGGAAGTCTGGCGATTGGGGCAGTCTGTGATCCATCATCTCAACTAGACATTTCCTGTGGGCCTGAAGTTTTCTATGGGAACTTTTTTGAATGTTTCTCTTGTAGAGAGCCCATCCCTGGTGGCAGCTTTTGATTATCCTTCCCGAGCTGATAGTTTTGGCTTTGCTAGTAGTCCCCAGCCAACTCAGTCTCTCCAGATAAAAAGAGCAATTCAATTCCGCATTTCTTTTCCAAAATTTAAATTAAAGAGTTGATTAGTTTTAGATAGCCAAAATAATAATTATTATTTTTCTATGTTCAACAACTGTTTTGGTAACTGCATATGCACCTTTAATGAGGAATGTTTCTGAGGTAAGAGGAACATTATCTGAGCTTACTACATTTGAAATGAATGTTTTCCCTACTATGTTGTAGTGTTTGGTTCAAGCATCTGTTTTCTTCCCCAGCACCTGTCTGAGAAAAGGAAAATGAATAAGCAAAGGAAAGGAGAATGCTTTCCTGGTGCAGAGGAAAGGAGAATGAATAAGCAAAGAACTGATTCGTCTGCCTAGCCCAGTCTACTACTTAACTGGTTGCCAGGGACCAGGTGGCCACAATTCATTTCTAAAGAAAACAGACATTGCAATGAGAATGTAAGTAATATGGAGTCCTGCAATAAAATATGTGAAAATGTCAACTCATAGTGCCTAGCACACAATAGGTGCTCCACAGATATTCGTGTCCACTCTTCTTCTCCCTAATCATATTATATGCTTACCTCATGGCATCTTTCTTAAAGACAAATCTCCCCCTACAGATAGCTTCTATGCTTTCCTCAAACCCATTCCAATGGAGCTTGTTTGACAGCTATTACCTGGCCATCAGGCAACACTTGCGTAAGTTACTCATCAATTAGGAAGCACTCACCAAAGCCAGCCCAGGTTCATAGATCCCTCATCTGCCCTCACAACTCACCAATTACCCACTTCTTTTGGAAAGCTGCCCTGGCTACAACTGTGCCACAGTACCCCAGAGGTCAATTGGCCATTGTCTGATGTCCTTGGAGTAAGGAAGCCATCTGCATTTTTAAGGGAAGGGGAAGAGAGCAGCGTCCTGACACCTATTGAAACTTTGGCATCCTGGGAGTTCACTCAGCTGGTTCTTAAAGGTTGTCTGCCTCTTACCATGGCAGAACACAATTGCTTTTAAGGAATGTTTGGATAAAACATTTTCCAGGCCACATTTATTCCCCTGCAGGACTATGTTATATGTGACAACATTCCAATTTTGAGGCATGACTTGTGCCAATCCACACAGGCAATCAGAGCTGACACATTCCATGAGTTATTGGTCAAGTCCTCAAGAGACCAGAAAGAAAACCAACAAAAGGAAAACTTTACCAATAAAGGGAACCAATTGAAGTTGTACATGAAGCCTTCAAACAGCAGTTTCTTCCTCAACTTGTCTTGTCTTGTACTGTCTTACTATGTCTTCTGCCTAAAACCTTCACAAGTCTAGGTGGGACATGTGGTGTATTGGATGCTGTGCAGTGTGGCTAAATGAGGTTGCTCGTAGTGGTACAATACTTGAACATGGACCACCTGAGGTTGAACTTGCAAAACTCAGGGACCATTTCGGACAAATATAGTTTAAAACCTCAAGTCACCTCCAGTGACATCACAGCCTGAAAGCAGCCCTTACACTATAAAGTGCAACAGAGGTGTATGGAAAAAATCTGTCTGCCCCCACCTCCACGACAATCTACTAACCATCAGATATACTACATGCACAAATTATGTAGTGAACCAAAATCCCTTCTGGAGAAGGTGCTGTGACATCATTTTCTAATTACAAATACCATTAACTCTTACCTAAGTCTCTCACACAAACAGAATGCTATTTCAAGGTTTTTATGATCTTTGGAAAAAATCAACCAGGAGTTCAAAAGGGAAGTCTATTCCATGGATGGTTGTGGAAATTTCCACAATTCTAAGGGCCTGATTCTCTGATCACTGACCTATTTTTATCCCCTGATTATCTAGGCAAGTATAATTATAGGATGTATTCATTGAACCATTTGAATTAATAGAAAGTCTAAATGCAAGCTATCATTTAAGAATGCAATGTTAATATTTTCAAGTATTCAGTATGCAGTTACTCTAGAACAAAGTGTTATATAATAGAGGCTTTGGGAAATCACACAAATGATGTAGATAAGACACAGAAGAATTATTTCTAATGGTCAGCTTTTGGTATGTAAACAGCTTTTGAAGAGTTTTAAATTATTATCACGTATGTTTAATAAGTTTAGTGCAATCTTTTCAAGCTTTGTTAAAAAAAATAATCTTTCTGATACCACAGTCAACATGCTGTCTTGGCACTATTTTAAAAATTCCTGTTCTCTCCTTAAGTGAATGAATTTATACATTCTCTCTATTAAGAAACAGTACACATTGTTGGGCCAGGCACAATGGCTCATGCCTGTAATCCCAGCACTTTGGGAGGCCGAGGCGGGTGGATCACTTGAGGTCAGGAGTTCAAGACCAGCCTGGCCAACATGGCAAAATCCCGTCTCTACTAAAAATACAAAAATTAGCTGGGTATGGTGACACACACCTGTAGTCCCAGCTACTTGTGAGGCTGAGGCAGAAGAACCACTTGAACCTGGGCGGTTGCAGTGAGCTGAGATCATGCCACTGCACTTCAGCCTGGGGGACAGCAAGACTCCATCTCAAAACAAACAAACAAACAAACAGGCCGGGCGCGGTGGCTCACACCTGTAATCCCAGCACTTTGGGAGGCTGAGGCGGGCAGATCATGAGGTCAGGAGATCGAGACCATCCTGGCTAACACAGTGAAACCCCGTCTCCACTAAAAATACAAAAAATTAGCCTGGCGTGGTGGCGGGCGCCTGTAGTCCCAGCTACTCGGCAGGCTGAGGCAGGAGAACGGTGTGAACCAGGGAGGCAGAACTTGCAGTGAGCCGAGATCGCGCCACTGCACTCCTGCCTGGGCGACAGAGCAAGACGCCATCTCAACAAACAAACAAACAAACAAACAAACAAGAAATAGCATACATCGTAATTATATATAGTAGCAAAATAAAATACTTCATTAAACCACATAGACTATCCGCAGAAATTTAAAATGTAAAACCAAAAACCCACATAGACTTATGATAAAGCAACAATAGATTACTAAATTAAGGATGATCTATTGTATGTGGGGGTGATTTAAATTTGTTTTTACAAATATTATTCAATTTTAAAAGCAAATCATTATGCACTTGGACATCATTGAGAGAAGATGAGAAATGGTTGCCAGAGAAACATCTGTTTTGGGTAAAAATTTGAAATATAATCTCTATTATGTTCCTTATGGTCCCACACATAAAATACCACATAATAATTTCTATATTACTATAAGAGTCAACTGTTAATAAAATATAAATCTTTCCTGATGTCGCAGGAAACTTTATTTAATGAGATTATAAGAATACAATGCAAGCTGGGCTCGGTGGCTCACGCCTGTAATCCCAGCACTTTGGGAGGCTGAGGCCCGCAGATCACGAGGTCAGGAGATCGAGACCATCCTGGCTAACACGGTGAAACCCCGTCTCTACTAAAAATACAAAAAAATTAGCCGGGAGTGGTGGCGGGCGCCTGTAGTCCCAATTACTTGGCAGGCTGAGGCAGGAGAATGGCGTGAACCCGGGAGGCGGAGCTTGCTGTGAGCCGAGATTGCGCCACTGCACTCCAGTCTGAGGGACAGAGCAAGACTCTGTCTAAAAAAAAAAAAGAATACAATGTATAGATTATGTTTTATCTTGGCTGCCAGTGAACTCAGAGCTAAATTATAGCTTACCACAGGCGAATTTCCTTAGCCCAGCCTAGGTTGCCAGGTAGAATTTTCTCCTTCTTCCTCCTTTGCTGTCTGTTACTTAAACCCCATTCTGTTACCTCTCTTCTTGTTGCAACTCATTTTTTTCTGGAGATAGGCAAGGCATGGGTAATACCAATAAAAGGAAAAATTAACATTAATGAAAATGAAAACCGTGCCAAGCTCAGTCTCCATATGAAAAATCACAATTTCTAAATTAGTGTGTTCTTATTAATACAGTTTTGCTTCATTTTTACATATTTGTATGTTTTTCTTGTATTTTATCTGTATTTCCTGTCTTCATAATCTAACTTTTTCCACCTTGGGATCATAGTCAGTGAGTAACACAATCGTAGAAATCAGCAATTTGAGGGCTGTGAGATAGTTTCTTTATGTAGAAAGGCAACATTGAACTTCTTTTTCCTTCAGCTGTAAAATAAGGAAAAGAGAACATATCTTTTTTTTTTTTTTTTTTTTTTTTTTTTTTTTTTTTTTTTGAGACGGAGTCTTGCTGTTATCCAGGCTGGAGTGCAGTGGCACGATCTCAGCTCACTGCAACCTCCGCCTCCTGGGTTCACGCCATTCTCCTGCCTCAGCCTCCCAAGTAGCTGGGACTACAGGTGCGTGCCACCACGCTTGGCTGATTTTTTGTATTTTTAGTAGAGACAGGGTTTTACCATGTTAGCCAGGAACGTATCCATCTCCTGACCTCGTGATCTGCCCACTTTGGCCTCCCAAAGTGCTGGGATTATAGGCGTGAGCCACCACTCCCGACCAGGAGAACATATCTTTAAGAATTACGGATTGTGTCTATAAAATAGCTAAGATAGTTTCTGGCACGTGGCAGAAAAGCATTTCAATAAATAGTAACTTTTATACAAAGAAAGTGCTATCACTTTCTTCCAGTGATATAGTAGGAGAGTTCTGGACTCAAAGCTGTAAGACATTATTAGCCCGGTTTTAGTTTTGCTGTTCACCAGATACATAAATACTGGGGATACATCATTTAATCTTAGAGAAAGTACTCTCCACTAGTAGTAGAATGAAAACTGCATATATAGTTTAAATATTCTAGAATCCTGCTATGGTTTGAACGTGTCCTCCAGATTTCATGTGTTGGAAACTTAATTTCCAAATTTACTTATGGATGGCGTTTGGAGGTGGGCCCTTTGGGAGCTAATTCGGATTAGATAGAGTCATCAGAGTGGTGTCCCATGATGGGACTGGTAGCTGTATAAGAAGAAGAAGTGAAACCTGAGCTGGCATGCTCTTGCCCTCACACCATGTGATGCCCTCTGCCATGTTACAGTGCAGCAAGAAAGCCTCACCCAGGTGCTAGCACCTTGATCTTAGACTTCTCAGTCTCCAGATCTGTAAGAAATAAAATCTCTTTTCACTATAAATTACTCAGTCTGTGGTATTCAAATATAGCAATGGAAAATGAACTAAGACCAATTTATATTAAAAGTATAAAAAGAAACAAGTGAATTTATTTATTTATTTATTTGAGACAGAGTCTCACTCTGTCGCCCAGGCAGGAGTGCAGTGATGTGATCTCGGCTCACTGCAAGCTCCACCTCCTGGGTTCATGCCATTCTCCTACCTCAGCCTCCCAAGTAGCTGGGACTACAGGCACCTGCCACCACACCCGGCTAATTTTTTGTATTTTTAGTAGAGATGGGGTTTCACTGTGTTAACCAGGATGGTCTTGATCTCCTGACCTCATGATCTGCCTGCCTCAGCCTCCCAAAGTGCTGGGATTACAGGTGTGAGCCACCGCGCCTGGCCCACAAGTGAAATTATTTTAACAATATATTTTAACACAGTACAGCCAAAATGTTATCATTCCAATGTGTAATTAATATATAACTTTATTAGTAATACATTTTATATTATTATGTTTTCATCAAAAGTCTTCAGGATCTAGTGTGTATCTTACACTTACCACACATCTCAATTTGAATAAGCTACACTTTATGTGGCTAGTGGCTACAGTACTAGATAGCACAGAACTAAACTTTCTGTTTCCTCTATTAAGAAATAGAAATAATTGTTAACACTCAGTACTGGTGAAGATGTGTGAAATGAACATCTTTCTGCAATGAAGTTAATTCATAAACATGCTTAACCCTTTTAGAACCAATTTTGACTATCAAGATTGTTGAAAACCCATCTGACAAGGGATTAATAACCGGAATACGTAAGGAGCTCAAACAATTTTATAGAAAAAAAAACCTAATAATCCAATCAAAAAATAGGCAAAATATTTGAATAGACATTTCTCAAAAGTATACATACAAATGGCAAACAAGCATGTGAAAAGGTGCTCAACATCTTTGATCATCAGAGAAATGCAAATCAAAACTACAATGAGATACACCATCCCAGTTAAAATGGCTTATATTCAAAAGACAGACAGTAACAAATGCTGGCAAGGATGTCAAGAAAAGAGAACCCTTGTACAATGTTGGTTAGAATGTAAATTAGTGCAATCACTATAGTAAACAGTTTGGAGGTTCCTCAAAAAGTTAAAAATTGAACTAACATATGATCTAGCAATCACACTGCTAGGTATATACCCAAAAGAAAGGAAATCAGTATATCAAAGAGATATCTGCACTCCTATGTTTATTGCAGCACTGTTTACAATAGCTAAGATTTGGAAGAAACCTAAGTGTCTATCAACAGATGAATTGATAAACAAAATGTGGTGGTACATATACACAATGGAGTACTATTCAGTCATAAAAAGAATGAGATCCAGTCATCTGCAACAACATGGATGGAACTGGAGATCATTATGTTAAATGAAATAAGTAAGGCACAGAAAGACAAACATTACATGTTTTCACTTATATGTGGGATCTAAAAGTCAAAACAACTCAACTCATGGACATAAAGAGTAGAATGATGGTTATTAACGACTGAGAAGGATAGTGGGAGGATGAGGGGCAGGTGGGGATGGTTAAGGGCTACAAAAATAATAGTTAGAAAGAATGAATAAGACCTACTGTTTGATAGTACAAGACGGTAACTATAACTTAATTGTATATTTTGAAATAACCTAAAGAGTGGATTGGATTGTTCATAACTCAAAGGGTAAATGCATCATCTCCATAATGTGCTTATTTAATGCCTCTATTAAAACATCTCATGTACCCCATAAATATATACACTTATTATGTATTCACAAAAATTAAAATTAGAAAAAGATGATTATACATAGTTATACACATCCAGTAATGCTGTGTGTGGGAAATTATATTAATAAAATAATCACAATAACTCCAGGCATAAATTACAGTATAAATTATAGTTACAGAAAATTAAAATAATCCAGAGGCCCAACAATATGGATTTGGTTAGATGAATTACTTATGTAATATATATAACACAGTATAACCCTATAGGGTAATATTACATAGTGGTTAAAATCACATTGCATTAGAGAGATGGAAGGGTTTTCTTTTTTCTTTTTTTTTTTTTTTTTATTATACTTTAAGTTCTAGGGTACATGTGCATAACGTGTAGGTTTGTTACATATGTATACTTGTGCCATGTTGGTGTGCTGCACCCATCAACTCGTCAGCACCCATCAACTCGTCATTTACATCACGTATAACTTCCAGTGCAATCCCTCTCTCCCCATTGATAGGCCCCGATGTGTGAGGTTCCCCTTCCCAAGTCCAAGTGATCTCATTGTTCAGTTCCCACCTATGAGTGAGAACATGCGGTGTTTGGTTTTCTGTTCTTGCGATAGTTTGCTGAGAATGATGGTTTTCAGCTGCATCCATGTCCCTACAAAGGACACAAACTCATCCTTTTTTATGGCTGCATAGTATTCCATGGTGTATATGTGCCACATTTTCTTAATCCAGTCTGTCACTGATGGACATTTGGGTTGATTCCAAGTCTTTGCTATTGTGAATAGTGCCACAATAAACATACGTATGCATGTGTCTTTATAGCAGCATGATTTATAATCCTTTGGGTATATACCCAGTAATGGGATGGCTGGGTCATATGGTACATCTAGTTCTAGATCCTTGAGGAATCGCCATACTGTTTTCCATAATGGTTGAACTAGTTTACAATCCCACCAACAGTGTAAAAGTGTTCCTATTTCTCCACATCCTCTCCAGCACCTGTTGTTTCCTGACTTTTGAATGATTGCCATTCTAACTGGTGTGAGATGGTATCTCACTGTGGTTTTGATTTGCATTTCTCTGATGGCCAGCGATGATGAGCATTTTTTCATGTGTCTGTTGGCTGTATGAACGTCTTCTTTTGAGAAATGTCTGTTCATATCCTTTGCCCACTTTTTGATGGGGTTGTTTGTTTTTTTCTTGTAAATTTGTTTGAGTTCTTTGTAGGTTCTGGATATTAGCCCTTTGTCAGATGAGTAGATTGCAAAAATTTTCTCCCATTCTGTAGGTTGCCTGTTCACTCTGATGGTAGTTTCTTTTGCTGTGCAGAAGCTTTTTAGTTTAATGAGATCGCATTTGTCAATTTTGGCTTTTGCTGCTGTTGCTTTTGGTGCTTTAGACATGAAGTCTTTGCCCATGCCTATGTCCTGAATGGTGCTACCTAGGTTTTCTTCTAGGGTTTTTATGGTATTAGGTCTAACATTTAAGTCTCTAATCCATCTTGAATTAATTTTCGTACAAGGAGTAAGGAAAGGATCCAGTTTCAGCTTTCTACTTATGGCTAGCCAATTTTCCCGGCACCATTTATTAAATAGGGAATCCTTTCCCCATTTCTTGTTTCTCTCAGGTTTGTCAGAGATCAGATGGCTGTAGATGTGTGGTATTATTTCTAAGGACTCTGTTCTGTTCCATTGGTCTATATCTCTGTTTTGGTACCAGTACCATGCTGTTTCGATTACTGTAGCCTTGTAGTATAGTTTGAAGTCAGGTAGTGTGATGCCTCCAGCTTTGTTCTTTTGACTTAGGATTGTCTTGGCAATGCGGGCTCTTTTTTGGTTCCATATGAACTTTAAAGCAGTTTTTTCCAATTCTGTGGAGAAATTCATTGGTAGCTTGATGGGGATGGCATTGAATCTATAAATAACCTTGGGCAGTATGACCATTTTCATGATATTGATTCTTCCTATCCATGAGCATGGTATGTTCTTCCATTTATTTGTGTCCTCTTTTATTTCACTGAGCAGTGGTTTGTAGTTCTCCTTGAAGAGGTCCTTTACATCCCTTGTAAGTTGGATTCCTAGGTATTTTATTCTCTTTGAAGCAATTGTGAATGGAAGTTCATTCATGATTTGGCTCTCTGTTTGTCTGTTACTGGTGTATAAGAATGCTTGTGATTTTTGCACATTAATTTTGTATCCTGAGACTTTGCTGAAGTTGCTTATCAGCTTAAGGAGATTTTGGGCTGAGACAATGGGGTTTTCTAAATATACAATCATGTCATCTGCAAACAGGGACAATTTGACTTCTTCTTTTCCTAACTGAATACCCTTTATTTCTTTCTCTTGCCTGATTGCCCTAGCCAGAACTTCCAACACTATGTTGAATAGGAGTGGTGAGAGAGGGCATCCCTGTCTTGTGCCAGTTTTCAAAGAGAATTTTTCCAGTGTTTGCCCATTCAGTATGATATTGGCTGTGGGTTTGTCATAAACAGCTCTTATTATTTTGAGGTACGTTCCATCAATACCGAATTTATTGAGTGTTTTTAGCATGAAGGGCTGTTGAATTTTGTCAAAAGCCTTTTCTGCATCTATTGAGATAATCATGTGGTTCTTGTCTTTGCTTCTGTTTATATGCTGGATTACGTTTATTGATTTGCAAATGTTGAACCAGCCTTGCATCCCAGGGATGAAGCCCACTTGATCATAGTGGATAAGCTTTTTGATGTGCTGCTGAATCCAGTTTTCCAGTATTTTATTGAGGATTTTTGCATCGATGTTCATCAGGGATATTGGTCTAAAATTCTCTTTTTTTGTTGTATCTCTGCAGGGCTTTAGTATCAGGATGATGTTGGTCTCATAAAATGAGTTAGGGAGGACTCCCTCTTTTTCTATTGATTGGAATAGTTTCAGAAGGAATGGTACCAGCTCCTCCTTGTACTTCTGGTAGAATTCAGCTGTGAATCCATCTGGTCCTGGACTTTTTTTGGTTGGTAGGCTATTAATTATTGCCTCAATTTCAGAACCTGCTATTGGTCTATTCAGGGATTCAACTTCTTCCTGGTTTAGTCTTGGAAGAGTGTAAGTGTCCAGGAAATTATCCATTTCTTCTAGATTTTCTAGTTTACTTGCGTAGAGGTGTTTATAGTATTCTCTGATGGTAGTTTGTATTTCTGTGGGGTTGGTAGTGATATCCCCTTTATCATTTTTTATTGCATCTATTTGATTCTTCTCTCTTTTCTTCTTTATTAGTCTTGCTAGCGGTCTGTCAATTTTGTTGATCTTTTCAAAAAACCAACTCCTGGATTCATTCATTTTTTGGAGGGTTTTTTGTGTCTCTATCTCCTTCAGTTCTGCTCTGATCTTAGTTGCCTTCTGCTAGCTTTTGAATGTGTTTGCTCTTACTTCTCTAGTTCTTTTAATTGTGATGTTAGAGTGTCAATTTTAGATCTTTCCAGCTTTCTCTTGTGGACATTTAGTGGTATAAATTTCCCTCTACACACTGCTTTAAATGTGTCCCAGAGATTCTGGTATGTTGTATCTTTGTTCTCATTGGTTTCAAAGAACATCTTTATTTCTGCCTTCATTTCGTTATGTACCCAGTAGTCATTCAGGAGCAGGTTGTTCAGTTTCCATGTAGTTGAGCAGTTTTGATTGAGTTTCCTAGTCCTGAGTTCTAGTTTGATTGCACTGTGGTCTGAAAGCCAGTTTGTTATAATTTCTGTTCTTGTACATTTGCTGAGGAGTGCTTTACTTCCAATTATGTGGTCAATTTTGGAATAAGTGCGATGTGGTGCTGAGAAGAATGTATATTCTGTTGATTTGGGGTGGAGAGTTCTATAGATGTCTATTAGGTCTGCTTGCTGCAGAGATGAGTTCAATTCCTGGATATCCTTGTTAACTTTCTGTCTTGTTGATCTGTCTAATGTTGACAGTGGAGTGTTGAAGTCTCCCATTATTATTGTATGGGAGTCTAAGTCTCTTTGTAAGTCTCTAAGGACTTGCTTTATGAATCTGGGTGCTCCTGTATTGGGTGCATATATATTTAGGATAGTTAGCTCTTCCTGTTGAATTGATCCCTTTACCATTATGTAATGGCCTTCTTTGTCTCTTTTGATCTTTGATGGTTTAAAGTCTGTTTTATCAGAGACTAGTATTGCAACCCCTGCTATTTTTTGTTCTCCATTTGCTTGGTAAATCTTCCTCCATCCCTTTATTTTGAGCCTATGTATGTCTCTGCATGTGAGAGGGGTCGCCTGAATACAGCAGACTGATGGGTCTTGACTCTTTATCTAGTTTGCCAGTCTGTGTCTTTTAATTGGAGCATTTAGTCCATTTACATTTAAGGTTAATATTGTTATGTGTGAACTTGATCCTGCCATTATGATATTAACTGGTTATTTTGCTCGTTAGTTGATGCAGTTTCTTCCTAGCCTCGATGGTCTTTACATTTTGGTATGTTTTTGCAATGGCTGGTACCGGTTGTTCCTTTCCATGTTTAGTGCTTCCTTCAGGGTCTCTTGCAAGGCAGGCCTGGTGGTGACAAAATCTCTAAGCATTTGCTTATCTGTAAAGGATTTTATTTCTCCTTCACTTATGAAACTTAGTTTGGCTGGATATGAAATTCTGGGTTTAAAATTATTTTCTTTAAGAATGTTGAATATTGGCCCCCACTCTCTTCTGGCTTGTAGAGTTTCTGCCGAGAGATCTGCTGTTAGTCTGATGGGCTTCCCTTTGTGGGTAACCCGACCTTTCTCTCTGGCTGCCCTTAAGATTTTTTCTTTCATTTCAACTTTGGTGAATCTGTCAATTATGTGTCTTGGAGTTGCTCTTCTCGAGGAGTATCTTTGTGGCGTTCTCTGTATTTCCTGGATTTGAATGTTGGCCTGCCCTACTAGGTTGGGGAATTTCTCCTGGATGATATCCTGAAGAGTGTTTTCCAACTTGGTTCCATTTTCCCCCTCACTTTCAGGCACCCCAATCAGATGTAGATTTGGTCTTTTTACATAATCCCATACTTCTTGCAGGCTTTGTTCATTTCTTTTTCTTCTTTTTTCTTTTGGTTTCTCTTCTCGCTTCATTTCATTCATTTGATCCTCAATTGCTGATACTCTTTCTTCCAGTTGATCGAGTCGGTTACTGAAGCTTGTGCATTTGTCACGTATTTCTCGTGTCATGGTTTTCATCTCTGTCATTTCATTTATGACCTTCTCTGCATTAATTACTGTAGCTATCAATTCTTCCACTCTTTTTTCAAGATTTTTAGTTTCTTTGCGCTGGGTATGTAATTCCTCCTTTAGCTCTGAGAAGTTTGATGGACTGAAGCCTTCTTCTGTCATCTCGTCAAAGTCATTGTCCGTCCAGCTTTGATCCATTGCTGGCGATGAGCTGCGCTCCTTTGCAGGGGGAGATGTGCTCTTATTTTTTGAATTTCCAGCTTTTCTGCCCTGTTTTTTCCCCATCTTTGTGGTTTTTTCTGCCTCTGGTCTTTGATGATGGTGACGTACTGATGGGGTTTTGGTGTAGGTGTCCTTCCTGTTTGATAGTTTTCCTTCTAACAGTCAGGACCCTCAGCTGTAGGTCTGTTGGAGATTGCTTGAGGTCCACTCCAGACCCTGTTTGCCTGGGTATCAGCAGCAGAGGCTGCAGAAAATAGAATATTGCTGAACAGCGAGTGTACCTGTCTGATTCTTACTTTGGAAGTTTCCTCTCAGGCGTGTACTCCACCCTGTGAGGTGTGGGGTGTCAGACTGCCCCTAGTAGGGGATGTCTCCCAGTTAGGCTACTCAGGGGTCAGGGACCCACTTGAGCAGGCAGTCTGTCCCTTCTTAGATCTCAACCTCTGTATTGGGAGATCCACTGCTCTCTTCAAAGCTGTCAGGCAGAGTCGTTTGCGTCTGCAGAGGTTTCTGCTGATTTTTTGTTGTTGTTGTTTAGCTGTGCCCTGTCCCCAGAGGTGGAGTCCACAGAGACAGGCAGGTTTCCTTGAGCTGCTGTGAGCTCCACCCAGTTGGAGCTTCCCAGTGGCTTTGTTTACCTACTTAAGCCTCAGCAATGGCGGGCGCCCCTCCCCCAGCCTCGCTGCTACCTTGCCGTTAGATCGCAGACTGCTGTGCTAGCAGTGAGGGAGGCACCGTGGGCGTGGGACCCTCCCGGCCAGGTTTGGGATATAATCTCCTGGTGTGCCCGCTGGCTTAAAGCGCAGTATTGGGGTGGGAGTTACCCGATTTTCCAGGTGTTGTGTGTCTCAGTTTCCCTGGTTAGGAAAAGGGATTCCCTTTCCCCTTGCGCTTCCCAGGTGAGGCGATGCCTCACCCTGCTTCAGCTCTAGCTGGTCAGGCTGCAGCAGCTGACCAGCACCGATTGTCTGGCACTCCCTAGTGAGATAAACCCAGTACCTCAGTTGAAAATGCAGAAATCACCCGTCTTCTGTGTCGTTGGTGCTGGGAGTTGGATACTGGAGCTGTTCCTATTCGGCCATCTTGCTCCGCCCCCCCCCCCCCCCCCCCCATGGAAGGGTTTTCAAGCTGTGTTTTTGTGATGGTTGCACAGCAGAATAAATATGTTAAAATTTGTCAAACTATAGACTTATGGTTGCGTGAATGTTATAGTATGTAAACTATATGCCTCAATGGAGCTATTAAAATGCTAAAGCAGAATATTTAGTCAAATGTAAAATGCTCACAATTGTTGATTAAATTTTGCCAAAATCTCTATATACAAAAATAATGAGACACATAGAAAATTTTTAACAGTTGTTACCTAAGAGCAGTAAGATTTGGTGACACTGTCATTTTCTTTTTTGTGCTTTTCAATACTTTCTAAATTTTCTATACAAATATTTAATAGTTTATTATCAGAAAGCAGAAATGTTACAGAATTATGTTTATGAAGAATTGCTGATATACAAAAAATATATCTGGTTCGATTTGAAGTGGCAAGCAGGATAGAAAAGTGCATGCAGAGAACAGCTGAACCTTGAGAAGAGCAAACACTTCTATACTGCTTACTTTGCCAGGCACTGTTATTAAGTGCTTTGCATTTATTAATATGCATAGTCTTTACAACAGCCCTATGAGATAGAGTTTATTACAGTTCCCATTTTTCAGGTGAGTACTGTGAGATAACCAGAGAGGCAGATGGGCCAAAGTCATACAGGTCTTAAAAGGAGGAGCTAAGAATACAAAAGCAGCCAATGAGCTCCAGAGCCTATGCGCTGACCTGCTGCTATGCAATACAGTAGAGAAATGGACCAAAATGCTCATCGTTCTTATCTCTGTGTGATGCGAGACTAGTTTTTATCTCTTTGGGTTATTATTTTTTGCTTTATTATCTTCACATGGTAAACATACATTATTATGCTGACAAATAAACTTTATTCAAAAGATAGAGTCATTAAACTACATCAGTAACCCAAAGCTAATAAGCACTGCGTATGTCAAGGGGTTTGGTAAGGATTCCATATAAACTGAAAGGCCCTCTCTGTGTAAGCTAATGTGACAATTTTGCTAGCATTGTGTCAGCACAGTGCGGGCCCTTGATTGTTCTTGCTGACTTTCTGAAGAGCCACGGGTTGGAGGGGATGAGGCCTGAAAGGGAAGTGCGTGGAGCTTACTTAGGCAGGCGGCCAAAATGGCGGCTTGGCGGCTGCAGCAGCAAAGACACCGGGCAAAAGTGCATCTAGGATGTTTGGGAATAAGACTCAATTGTCTCAAGTCCATTGCCTTGAACCCTGGATCTATTTCTCTTTTGTCTGAAGCCTGTCATCTGAAAAATGTCGTGTTCCAAAAACATTTTATTCATTAAATTTAGCCCCTGCCTTCGTCTCCTGAAAGTGGATCTGTGTCGTCCAGGTTTCTGACGCTCCCCTTCCTCTCCTGGAAGTCCCCTGGGCAAGACAGGAGTAAGTGCAGTGTGCGAGATCATGGCAGCAAAGGTGACCTTGTCTGCAAATTGCACATGTCCTTCCTTGCCACAGAGATGGGATTCCAAAACAGACCCAGTAAAAGCCAGTTGAGGAGTTTCACAGAGTCACAGCAGGGTGTTCAGCTTTATACATAGTTGTGGGATGACTCACTACCAAATGCTTCCTAAAAGAGACTCCTTAAGTTACGGTAACATTTTAGAATGGTATTTATAGTGCCAATAGAAAATAGGAGGGGCAAGTTATTTGGAGCATTGCCTTTTTCTGCACACTCTCCTCTCTGCCAGCTATTTCTCTTTTTCAGTTTTCACATCTTCTTTGTCCCCTGCCTAAAGGCAAACTCTGCAAGAGACAGCCTTCTGATGGCCAAGGGGCTGTGCAACTGACCCCATGTACTGGCAATAAACAACCTTTCAAGTGTTCCCGTTATATCCCCCTCTGTCCCAAATCCCCACCCTAGCCCCTCTAGCTAGACCCTCCACTCTGCTATGCTCCTTCCAACAGTTCTGTTCTCTGTTTATTAACAATTCAGATGTACTGTCTTGAAATGAGTGGAAATGCCAGAGGTTATTTGTTCTGGTTTCCTTCCACTGTGTATGCTCCGTTTCCGTGGTTGTCTGTTGGTTACCTAGGATATGGCCAGGGGAGGCAAAGGATTGGCCGGGAGCTTGGATGGATTCCCTGGGAGACTGTGGAACAGGGCTTAGTGGTCAGTAGGATGCCCTAATTGAGTGCCTGATTAACCACTCAGTGACCCCTTCTGGGCTGGGCTCACGGTGTCCTCTCTAGGACTCCAGGAGTTCCACATCCATACCCCTGTTTTGGTTCTTCTTCACTGGTGTATAAATTTGTGTATCTGTCCACCACAAGGCTATAGGATTCTCTAAAACAATGATTATATATTATTCTGTGTTGAGCCTGGCACAGTTCAAAGCACACAAATGGTGCTTAATATATGTAGGTTAAATTTATACCTAAATAAGCACTTGCTCTGGTTTTTTTCTTTTTTTAGTTTGAAATAATTTTGGCTTTTAACATTCTAATAATGATTTTGATGGAAAATACACCTCATATTTATTAATCACCAATTGCATCAAGACCCTTTTAGCTCTATTAACTTCTTTACCCTTCACAACGACTTTATGATAAAGTAGATATTATTATCATCATCATCAAATTACATGTAAAATCACCATGTTAAGGGAGTGTAAGTAATTTTGCCTGGGATCTCTGTTAGGAAGTGGTGAAGCCAGGATTTGGGTCTCTGGGTGTCTTATTGCTTACACTGCTCCATAAAGCCGCCATACTAGATTTCTACCTATAAGTATGCTTTGATTATGTGAATTAAACTGGAAAAATGTGCTTTTTTGAAAGTCACTCAAAGAGTTAATATTGGAAATAAACGAATGGCTATGTGGAAATTTTAAAAGTTTATTATCATGGAAAATTTCAAACATACACAAAAGTAACAAGAAGAGTGCAGAAGCTTCATGTATCCTTTATTCAACTGCAACTGCTTTATTTGAATTATTCTTCACTTTCCCTTTTCCTCCACTGGATTATTTGGAAAGAAATCCCAGATAGTGACTCAATTGCCTAAGATCTTTAAAGTTGTTAACACAATGATATTTCTGCTCCTGGAACATAAACATGCTTAGAACAATTTTGGTAAAACCATCCAGAGAAATTGGAAATTGATTCCTTCTGGGTGTTAGAACTAGTCAGCTGCTATATATATATATGGCTAACAGTTCACATTATCCTCAGACACTATCAGTTCCTTACAGTACAAAATATACCCTACGTAAGTGGAAAGAAAGAGAATCCACTAACGTGTACTCCATATTTTAGATAGACTCACATTTGGGGAATAAACATGTAATTTTGCATGTCCCAAGTGGAACCTCAACAGAGTGCTCTAGATCAGCATAAATGAATTAAACTTTCAGGTGTTATTACTTTCTTTTCCGTTGCAGATTTTATATGCAATATCACATCAGTGAGCTTTTTCCATTCTTTTCAATGGAGTCTCTGTCCATTTTTTCAGAGGCTGGTTTTTGGTAGTAACAGCAGGAAGGATAACATCGCCAGCATTTTCCTATGACGCCCTCAAGAGATCAAGACTGGTTTGGAGAAACATCCAACATTTAAATGTGTATAGAAAAACTTGCAACCATCCCAGATATTTTTACAAAAGTTTTAGGAGAAAGGCTTATCAAGGATGGTCTTTTATCTCGGGGAAACTGTTACAATTCTACTCTTCACCATGATTTGGGTTTTCATCAAAACTAGAGATTGTGACAGTGGGATTTTATGCAGAGGTCTGAGGTGTATGTGTGCATGTGTGTTTATGTTTGTGCACATGCACGAACATACCAGACCAAGAGGTGGGTGGAGAGTGATTTGTAAAAGTGACAGGAGGGGCACATGAGTGAGAACCATTTTGGTGTCTGTAGCTTTATGTACTTGGGGATGTCAAGTCTAAAAATAACTCTCCTTTGGAACCATTGTTGTTTATCTGTATCCTGGGTTTTC
Source organism: Chlorocebus sabaeus (assembly GCF_047675955.1). Lineage (NCBI taxonomy): Eukaryota > Metazoa > Chordata > Mammalia > Primates > Cercopithecidae > Chlorocebus > Chlorocebus sabaeus. Next base: position 11,117,150 of record NC_132928.1, on the reverse strand, counting down.
CCATTCTTAAAAATACCCTGACATACATAAAAAGACTGTATTCCAAAGGTTAATGCCCATTAATCCTGAAGGGAGTGGTGAGTAAATTCCTTATATATCAGTCTAAGAATAGGTCTTGGAGGTATTCAAGTGTATGCCATCATGTGAGCAGTTTCTTCTTTTTTTAAAGGAAACAAATGGTAATGGTTGGGGAAGAAAAGGAATAAATGGTGAAAAATGGATAAAAGGGTTTGGATAAAATAAAATTTACCCTAAACATTTCTCTGTGGCTTGAAAGAAACACCGCATAGAAAAGGTTTTATCTGGGGCGGGGTTGCTGGGGGGAGAAATTGTCTGAGAATATTTTCCCTACTGTGGCATTTCCCATTGGAGCCTAACCCAAAACTCTGAAAATCCAAGGAAAGTGAGCGCTTTTATTTTATTTTTTTTCTTTTTTAAGTCTGCTTTGCACTGTGATTTTTTTTGACTCAAGTGATTCTGATTCTTTCCTCTGCATGCAAGGATAGCAGGCCCTAGCCATGTCCAGCTTGCCCCCTCAACACAGGTCAGAATCCCTTTCGGATTTCTGTTTCCAACAGAATGTCTGGCAACCAGACTTTCTGAATCAGCGTTGTTTCTGCACCGCTGCTCCTGACACGCTGGAGGCCAGGCAAAGAGCAAAATAAAAAGAATTGAAACTAATTCCGCAAGGCTGGTAAAAGTTTCAGATAGAGCCCAGTTTCCTCTCTGAATCCGTTGTTCTCCTCTGTGCCCCTTTATGCTTCTGGGCACCACCCTCTAGGCAAAAGAATATCCTGGGACCAACACCTAACCGGGTTTCCTCACAGTACCTGTTTGTATGGTGAGTTAAAAACAAGCAAAATCTAAAAACGGTGTACATCTGGACAAGTTGGAAAGGTCAACTGGATTTTTTCTTTTTAAGGATGTATTTCTGCATGACTCACTGGGCCTTCTCACTTCCTGCTAGAATTATTACAAAATATATCTGGGAGACAGTGAGCCTGCTGATGACTTCCCTTCACGGACTACACACAGGCCTGCTGTGGGATCAGGCTCCCCTTGGCTAGCGGCCCTCTTTCTTGGTCCCCTCTCCAGGGTCACTAGCAAAGACACAGACTGGTCACAGATAACAATTTCTTCTCCCAAGCTGGCTTGTTTCATTAAGCGCTTTGGGAAAACCAAATGGCTATTGATGATTGGGATTTTGCTCATGTGCAGCCCTAATGCAGGGGAAAAACACCACTCTGGAAAGGTATTGGATGATAGCTGTGAATGACATTTCTTATGACGACTAATATTTTGAAATGTGCTTTGTAATAATATTTCAGGCACTCAGTTTAGATTTCAAGTTCTCAAGCAAAATTTTACATAGTAAGGAGGAAACTCTCTGCCTCCCTTGCAAATTTTTGTTGGTGGCATTCTCATAATCCATTTTTTTTCTTATAGTAAAAATTTACGTGTCTTCTGAGATATTATTATTATTATTATTATTATTTTTATTTTTTATTTTTTAAAAGGGAGTCTCGCTCTGTCCCTCAGGCTGGAGTGCAATGGCACTATCTTGGCTCACTGCAACCTCCACCTCCCAGGTTCAAGCAGTTCTCCTGCTGCAGCCTCCCGAGTAGCTGGGATTACAAGCAAGAGCCACCAAACCCAGCTAATTTTGTAATTTAGTAGAGATAGGGTTTCACCATGTTGGCCAGACCACGTTGGAACTCCTGACCTCAAGTGATCCGCCCACCTCGGCCTCCCAAAGTGCTAGGATTACAGGGATGAGCCACTGCACCTGGCCCTGAGATATTATTTTGATGTCTTGCGAGATAATCTCAACCCCTCCCCTTTATTTGTAGTGTTTTCAAAGAAAACTCTATTTTGAAATGTCACCAATTTAGAATAAAGATGGGAACTTTAAAGCACTTATAAAACATTAGTGTTCATGCAAAAAATAAATGTCATAATGACAATTATGCTATATCCAGTCCCAGGCCCACCTCTTCTCTAGATCCTCCTCTTGCCCAGTCCTTGGAATGATTTAATTGCATCCTTGTGTTGCTAACTCACCACTCTGAATCTTTAAAGCCCTAACCTCTCCCCTGAGCACTGTTCACCCATCTCTAAGGGTCAGTTGAATAATTCACTTACATCACCGGTCACCTAAACCTTATGGTTCTCACCTGGAGTGATTTTGCCCCTCAGGAGATATTTGACAATTTCTGGAGATTTTTTGGTTGTTGAAACTTAAGGGGAAGGTGCTATTGGCATGGTGGGTAGAGGCCAGGGATGTTGCTAGATATCCTAGAATGCATGAGAAAGGCCCCCACGACAAGGAATTCTCTGACTCACAATATCCATAGTGCCTAGATTGAGAAAACTTGCCTTAATCTAAGAAGAAATTTATTCCGTTTTTCTCCTAAATCCTACTTTTTCCATTAAACATTTTTTCTGAATGAGGGTCAGTGGCTCATGCTTGTCATCCCAGCACTTTGGGAGGCTGAGGTGGGTGGGTTGCTTGAGCCCAGGAGTTCAAGATTATCTGGGCAACATGGTGAAACCCTGTCTCTATTAATTAATTAATTAATTAATTAAATTAATTAGCCTTCTGTGGTGGTGCATGTCTGTAGATCCAGCTATGCAGGAGGCTGAGGTGAGATGGGAGGGTCACTGGAGGCAGGGAAGTCAAGCCTGCCATGAGCAATGATTGTACCTCTGCACTCCAGCCTGGGTGACAGAGAGAGACCCTGTCTCAAAACAAAACAAAAACTTTCTCTGAACAATTCTAGTTATCCCTTCCTTTGAACTTGACTACGTTATTTGTCACTAAGTGATGCACTGCACTATATTATTTTTTTGAATGCATGTGTGTATAGTTCATCTCCCTAAATGAATTTGAGGTTTCCTGATAGTAGGACTTAACTACTTTTTTCTTTTTATGCCTTTATGCCCAACCCAGTGCTCTGCACTTAGCATGTACTCAATATGTTTCAGATAAATGAATATATCTTTAGTGAATGGCTGAATCCTAAAGATGATACAACTATTTGACCCAGCCATCCCATTACTGGGGATATACCCAAAGGATTATAAGTCATGCTGCTATAGAGACACATGCACACGTATGTTTATTGCAGCACTAGTCATAATAGCAAAGACTTGGAATCAACCCAAATGTCCATCAGTGACAGACTGGATTAAGAAAATGTGGCACATATACACCATGGAATACTATGCAGTCATAAAAAAGGATGAGTTCGGGTCCTTTGTAGGGACATGGATGCAGCTGGAAACCATCATTCTTAGCAAACTATCGCAAGAACAGAAAACCAAATACCACATGTTCTCACTCATAGGTGGGAATTGAACAATGAGATCACTTGGACACAGAAAGGGGAACATCACACACCGGGTCCTATTGTGGGGAGGGGGGAGGGGAGAAGGATAGCATTAGGAGATATACCTAATGTAAATGACGAGTTAATGAGTGCAGCACACCAACGTGGCACATGCATACATATGTAACAAACCTGCACATTGTGCACATGTACCCTAGAACTTAAAGTATAATAATAATAAAAAAAACCTCTCACTCTGAAGAGTTCATATATATGTAGATTCTATTTTAGAAGGTAAGTTAGTTAGCAATTATTGACTGTCCTTCATCAAATACTCAAGAGAAAAAATAAATTCAGAATTTAGATTAAAAAAAAAGATGATACATTGGGATGATGGCAACTTTCCCAAGAAACTTAGACATAGGGTAAAAAAGGTTGCTCTTAGAAATTTAAAGAAATTAAATAAACGTATAACAGAAATAGATAGCATGTTTGCTGGGGTTTATAGAAATATTAATTGGATGTTAATTAACAATAATCTTAAACTTTTAAATAAAGACATGCAGCACAAGAAGAAAGGAATAACAGAGTTAATAATTTACCTTCAATCTTAAGAGGATTGAAATTGCTGAATTTGGGGGACACATATGTGTAGAGGATTGCTCCCTGTGATATGATGGAAATTTTATTGAACCCTGTCTTCACTTAGATGACATGATCCTTGAGACATTTCCCTTCCATTTGTTTCAGTTCCATGCCAACCAAACAACATTCAGATTAATAAGCCAGTTTCCCAGCTGGGAAGATGGGAACGTTTCCATAAGTGTGCACAAAGGGATGCCTTAGCTAGGAGGGGCAAACATTCAAGACTCTGGACAGAGATATCACCCATAATAAATTAGTAAATTGATCTTTTGGCTTATACATTAATCTGTGGACTAGTGTGTGAGTGGCTCCCCAAGATGCTGACTTTGTCTGGGATTATTGATAAGGTCCGTTTGCTGGGCTGCAAAGTCTGAGGGCCAGATCCTGGCTTGTGACTCATTCACTAAAGCAATGTCACGTTGAAAACTGCTTGACCAATAGCTAACTGGCTGTTCCTCTGTGACATCCCTATTTTGCCCCAAGCCATTCTTCTTGAGTTTCAACAAATCTTAATGATTTCATCCCAGATCCTGATATTATCACTTTGTTTCTTAATCTCCGAAGTACTTTGGAAATTCCATTCATACTTGATCTGGAAATATTCTATCGGAAAAAAACCAAAATGCCCACATGCAGCTTCTTTTTAATAAAGGAAACGAAATGGGAAGGTCAAATTGCTTTTAGAACTTTTTATAGGCCTGGCAGCACTGGAGACATTTCATCATTGAAGAACGTGTGACAAGTAACTGGGACCATTTGCTGAGGGTTTCTCAGGGACAGACCAAGAATAGCAAAAGAGATCTTTTCTAAAGGACTCCATGATTCGATTCGGTTTTCCTGAGAACAGCTAGGACTAATTAGAAATAACTTACAGCTTGTATTACTTACATGTGAGCATTTGTTACAAGCTCTCATATGCGAAACAAAGATTGAGTTCAACTTGATTCATCACTCTAGTTCTCTTTCCATGTTCTGCTCACATCTTTTCATTTAATTGCAAGAGTTTCTTGTTTAATGTCATTAATTAACAGAGGAAGTCGGGATGAAAATATCTCAAGTGCTCCACCTAATTATATCCCAGTCATGAATGCTGGAGAAAATGTGGCTTCTTACTAAAAGGAAAACAGTCTAGAACAATATTATGCAGTTTATAAATTCCACCGAACCGCTGTACAAATAAACAATGCTACTGAATCACACAACAAATCATCTCACAATTAGGCCACACAAGACCAGCTGCTTTATAAAGGAGCCTGTGAGCCAAAGAGAAGGACTTTGAAGATAAATATTGCCATATGTGAAAAGAGAAAAAATTCCCAACAAACCTTAATTGCACGGAGCTTCATTTTCAAATGCTATTTGCCATGGGAATAAAGGATTTTGTGTTGTGACCCGTGACTATTGTAAGCATCATCTAAAGTGTGGGAGATGGAATTACGGATCTGATTGGAGGCCCTGTAGGCCTGGCTACATGTGAAATGTACCTCCTTGCTTCATCTCTTCTTCCCTTTTCTCATCCCACTGGCATTTCTCAACACTCAACATATACAATTGATTTTCCATTAATTTATGTGGATTGTCCACTTTGTACCTCAACTGAAGAAAAATGTGAAATGCAGGCTGGCCTCTCAGAACTATAAGTTGGTGGATATCCCCAGGGCACAGACTTATTTTAGTATTTGTTAGAGTTCAGCAAGAAAGCTATCTAAATTTGATGATCCATTCCAAAGCCAAGCATTAATGCTCTGGCTTAACTGCAATTCTTAGATTCTCCTTGCATTTGACAGTAACTGCAGTTCTTGGATTATGCTTGTTACCACTTCCTTTTTTTTTTTTAATACCCTTGACAGTGACGGCATTTTTAACTTCATTTCTCATTTATGTCAACTAGTAGCCAGAGTAGGACAATCATACAAGAAAAAAGAAAAAAAAATAAAAATAAAAAACCTAGAGAAATTCCAAGATACCAGAAACTAAGGGAATAGAGCCAAGAATTGCAGGTCACAGCCACCATCGTGAAGCCCAGAGAGTAAAAGTCACCTAGAAGACTAGGAGAAAAATTCAAGGGATAGCTGACTCCATTTTTAATATTTTAATCTTTATAAATGCAATACTAGAACTTTTTAGAAGAAAATTACTTCTTGTTATTCATATGTGTACAATGTTGATGAGGCTAGTGTCTCTTAATTCATAGGTGCACAACCTTTCCACTTAGATGGAGCCTTCCTTTGGTCCATGACGGGTGAAGCAGCAACATTGACATCACAGCCATGCTTTTCCAGTGTCATCTTCGCACTCTGTTTCCTACAACATGGTTTCTTTTTTGTGCTTCATGAAGAAATTGTTTCTCTCTTTTTTTATTTTCTCTATATAAATTCAGGGATCACACATGCCTGAAACAAATTAGAACCTCCCAAAAGGACAACCAAGGTTACCAAATACCTATAGTTTATAACGTGTCAAAATATGATGCAGAACGTTTTGAGGTTGGTGATGGAATAAATGTTATGTTTTTTGAGCAATTACCATAATCTGTGTAAAGTTTTATTTTAGAAAGACTGAGAAGAAAATTAAAGAGTAAAGAAGAGACCAAATCCTTTATTCTTCTGCAATGGGAATGCATTGTTAACAGAAAAAAATATTGTGAGACACTTATTCACTTTAAAAGATACTTAGAATTTAAATTATATATAATCTGAGAGATCTTTTCTCCTGTATAGTTAGTTATTAGTCACAGGTCATTATCTCCAAGAGTGTAAGTCAGACATCCTCCATTGTTATTTTCTCAGAAGCTGCTTAAGTCATAGCTCTTCCTTTAATTCTGCTTTATACTTGTAATTACAAGTGCTAACATGATAAATGTCTACAGTGATGTTGAAAAGAATGATGGTCACCTGACCTTTCCTTCTATGTTAAATATATTAGTTCCTGTTTGTTATGACAGAAGTGTAGCACAACAGTTAAGATTATGGGGTTATGGAGACACACATATTTGTCTCATAAAGTCATGTGTGTGTGTGTGGGCACACTGGCTCACACCTGTAACCCCAACTTTTTGGGAATTTGAGGCTGGAGGATTGCTTGAGGCTAGGAGTCTGAGATCAGCCTGGGCAACACAGCAAGACCTCGACTCTACAAAAACCAAAAATAAAAATTAAGCCAGGCTTGGTGGCACATGCCTGTAGTTCTAGCTACTCACTACATGGGAGAGAGTGGGGCAGGAGGATCACTTGAGTTCAGGAGTTTGAGGTTATAGTGAGCTGTGATTGTACCACTGAGCTCCAGCCTGGGCTGGGCAACAGAATGAGATTCCATCTCTTAAAAAGAAAAGTCATATGTGTACAGAAGTGCTCCATTATTAAAAGAAAGTGGTATAAATGAGATCAGGTTGAAGCAGGTATTGAAGGCAAAGGTAAATTGCACATGCAAAGGCACAGATGTTGACTAAAGAAGGAACAATTTCAGCCTGGTTTATAGATCATTCTTGATGATGTGCGATCAGTGCCCAAAAGTAGATAGCTACATCCCTATAGCCCCACTCTGGGGTGGCCCTAAAGATGGTGGTAAGGAAAAAACCTACAAGTAGGCAGAACTTCAAGAAGTGCACATGGTTGCTCATTTTGCTTGAAAGGAGAAAGGGCAAAAAGTATGGATGTACAGTGACTCATTGACTGTATCTATTAGTATACCTGGATCGTTAGGGACTTTGAAGAAGCCCTATTAGAAAATTAGTGACAAAGAGGTCTGGGGAAAAGATTTGTCGATGGGCCTCTTTGAATTTTAACCAAAGAGCAATCTAAGCAGAGGAGGATTTCAATGATCAGGTGGATGAGATGATCTGTCTTATGGACTTCAGTCAGTTTCTTTCTCCAGCTACACCCATCCTTGCCCAAGGGGCTCTATGAAGAAAGTAGGCATAAAAGAAAGGGTAGAAGTTATGCATGGGCTAAGCAACATAGATTTCTACTCATTAAGGCTGACTTGGCTTCAGCCACTGCTAAGGGTCTGTCCTACCAACAGCAAGAACAACACTTGTATGACACCACTAGCTGGTGGGTTTAACAAGGCACCTGGTTGGAGGCTGATTACATTGGATCAATTCCATCAGGTTAGAGACAGCAGCAGCACTTTGTTATTACTAGAACAGACATTTACTCTAGATTTAGATTTGCCTTAACTTCCTGTAGTGCTTGTGCCAATACTACCATCTATGAACTCACAGAATGCTGCTATCACTACACATTGCTGCTGACAAAGCAATTCAGTTTACAGCAAATTAGGTGCAACATGGGGCTCATACTCATGGAATTCACTGGTCTTTCTATGTTCCCAATCACTGTAAAGCAGTTGGTCTTGTAGAACAGTGGGATGGCCTTTTGAAGACTGGGATACAGTGCCAACTGGATGTAAATAACTTGGAAGACAAGAGTAATATCCTCCAGGATGTTTTATTTGCTCTAATCACTGACCATACATAATGCTCTTTCTGCCGGAGATAAGATTTACCTATTTATGGCTGGGCGCGATGACTCACGCCTGTAATCCCAGCACTTTGGGAGGGCGAGGTCAGGAGATCAAGACCATCCTGGCTAACATGATGAAACCCCGTTTCTACTAAAAATACCAAAAAATAGCCGGGCGTGGTGGTGGGTGCCTGTAGTCCCAGCTACTTGGCAGGCTGAGGCAGGAGAATGGCATGAACCCAGGAGGCAGAGCTTGCAGTGAGCTGAGATCACCCCACTGCACTCCATCCAGCCTGGGCGACAGAGCGAGAGTCCGTGTAAAAAAAAAAAAAAAAAAAAAAAAAAAAAAAAAAAAAAAAAAAAAAAACTTAAAGAAAAAAATAAATAAATAAAATTTACCTATTTATGCAAATGCACCCTTTGAATCCTAGAATGGCAAATCCTATCTACGGGAATAATAGTTATTCTCCTAGAGACAAACTAGTGGAATTTTTGCTTCCTATTCCTGCTCTGCTGGTATAGAAGTTTTAGTTTCCAAAGGAGTGAGCACAGTAATGATTTCATTAAACTGGAAGTTGAGAATGCTACCTGATCAGTATCATATGGAGCATTGTGGCAAAGTAAGCCAGTTCTTCTGCAGGTTATACACATATCATTGAAGTTGAGGTTTAGAGGTGAGAGGATAACACAGGTTCCAGTTCATCCTCATAGATTCCAGCTTATTCTCATGAATTTAGTTTGTCTTTGCTCTTCTCTACTTTATGTCTGTCTTTCTTTCCTGTCAGCCTGCTCTGTTGACTTTAAACCCAGCACCAAATGCAAAAGCAAAAGTAAATAGTTTAGACCATTCCTGTAACTGTATGATGTCAAATATATATCACTCTTAATAATTTTCTCTGATTGAATCCTAACTAACCAATCAATTGAGAATCCAATATCTGCCTCTAACTATACATGTGAACTTAGGCGAACATCTCTAAGCCTAGGTTTCCTCATTTATAAGATGGGAATAACATTAACTACCACATAGGATTGTTGTGAAGATCTTATGAGCTCAGGGCTGAGAACTCTACAAGGCATGTAGGAAGCACTCAGTAAATAGTTATCACTACTTACAAAGTTTGGATTTGACTGCAGCTGATCTTACATAGTATCACTGAGGTTTGGACTGTAAGAGATTTTGGGAATTCATCTGAACCGGTAGCTTGGCCTAAAAAGTCCAAACTTCCCAGATCTTACCCTTCCTGGTTTAAAGTCACTATACACAATGTAATTTACAAGATGTGTACTGGAGAGCAATTCACTATTGTTTATTACCACTGAGAGAAAGTTTTAAAACAAACATTAGATTTCCCAATTTGAATGTTGTTCTTCAAAGTAACTTTTCTAAATTTGTTTCCTTCTTCTTCTATAAATAAGGAAATTGGAAAAATTTATTTTCAAAGTTCCTAAATTGTAAATTCTAAAATTCTATAAAAATCAATTAACTGAAAGGCTATTTATTTATCTAATAAAGATGTCTTTGCTTTAAAGATATTTTGGGGGGTGTTTCTGCTTAAACATTGTCTTCAGAATTGGTTTTTGAGGCCCATCCAGAAGAGATATCTCATTACATTATCGCTAAATCTTGTTTGTGACTCAAATGAAGTTTACATTATGAGATGGCATGAGAAGATTTGGGGCCATTTCTAAACATCTAAGGATGAAGATAGACTACCATTAAAAATATTCTGGTAAACATTACCAACAATGAGGTTCCAAAAATCTTTTGGGTGATATCAATACTTGAAATATCATTAGACTTTAATTTAATATTTACCTTGGCAAATCAGTGGAAGAAGAGACTTAATATATTCCCTAAATTGGAATCTACTTAACAGCTAAGAAGTCCAAATTCAAGTCCTGGTTCCAACATTCACTTAGTGTATTCTCTCAGGAAGCCACTTCATTTGTGGAAGTTTTAGGAACTTCATCCATAGGGTGGGAACAAGGTATCTAGCCAGGCTTCTCATAGAGTTATGGTGAGACATAACTGACATAGTAAATGTAAGAACACTTTGCTCCTTTGAAAGTACTCAAGACTCTAAAACAGGGGTTGGCGAACGATGGCCCATAGGCCAAATCCAGCCTGTCACTGGCCTTTGTGTAACCGCTGAGCTAAGAATGATGCAGATGAACATTTGCACCAGTTTGCTAATGGGAAACATTACATTTGAACCCCAACTATAAAAAATATCACTTCCTCCAGGCCCCCTTTAAAGAATTTCTTTCTTTTCATCAGTAGATTGGTATTACAAAAAACTCTGCTAAATTACTATTATTATATTTTGCATTTCATTAGTAAAAATTTTGTAGATATTTGTATTCTCCCTTGTATAAGCTTTTATTTAATATCCTCTATTTTACCTCTTAGTTTACAAAGTCCCAAATATTTACTATCTTACCTTTTACAGAAAAAAAATGTGTGGATCTCTGCTATAAAGTGTTGTGCTTAAAAGGAATTTGTATTTTTAGTAATAAATATAGTCATTGTTCAGAAGCAAAGATTGCTGTAAACTATTTGTTTGCTTTTCCTCCTGGTTATATTAAATCTGTTTGTTTATACTTTTAATGAGTATAATACAATATTCTTTCTTACAAATTCTTACAAATAGTAAAAAAAAAAAAAAGAGAGAGAGAGAAATCTGTTACTTGCCTAATTATAACTTGAATTTTGTAATCTTTGTTTTCATAAACTGAATTGCAAAATTCTAGATTTGTGTAAATGTGAAGGAAAAAATTCAATTAAATTAAAACATAAAAATAATCTGAATAACTAAACCTAGAGTAGAGATGCTGGTGTGCCCCATGCTCTGAAAGACCATCTGAGGGCTTCTGAGACTGGTACACCCTGAGGAATTCTCAGAGAGCGAGGGATGTTTAGATCACACACTAGAGGGCCTCATGCAAGCAGGTACAGATATAAGAGGTCCCTCGCCCATCTCTGATGGTAGATATGGCAGTAATAACAATCTGATGGGTAGTACAATCTTAAACACGAGACAAAATTAGTTTTGTGTGAAAATGGTTTCAAATGTGGGTGTCTTTATTGGAAATGCAAAATATCAAAGTAATCTTCAGGGGCCACAGCTTCTCTTGTGTCATTTCATGATATATGCCGATGTCTTCACGTAGGAAAAGAAAAAAGAATAGGGATCAAAAAAGAGGGAAGGTACAAGGAAAGGAATAAGCGATTTTCAAATGCATGCCACCTGTTTTTAATGTTGTTTCAAATATGTGTCTTACAGTATGCCTGGTGTACCTTTGTTAGAGATTAATTAGACAAATTTGATTTTATAGATGATATGAGCCAGAATTGCAAAGGTGGTGTTTCTCCTCTCATGTGAAGAGGAAGTCAGGGGGAGATGAAAGGGAGAATAACCTTTACCTCATAATTTCCTTTCCCCTCCTCTCTGTGTAAGCCACATTAGCCTCTCAGTAAAGGTACTTGGAGAAACTTGCTAAAATTTTCCCTCATGCTTGAAATTTACTTACCCTGGGTAACAGGAAATGTGGAGTCTTGTGATGTAGATTGTTATACCAGATGGTAATCTTAGCACATGCTATTTATGTAGATCAGCCATGTGTGTGAGTCATCCATGTGAGGCTGACCTCAGCCACTGTGAAATCGGGTTCCATGCCGCTGTTATTAATAAATAATAGTAATGGTACTGATTAGGCATCTTTTTGATGCACACCTAATGAGGCCATTACCTTTATATGATATTAAATTTGGAATTGTTTTCTTTTTCTAAATACTACTTTATTAACAACTGGCCGCATTGTTAGATTGCTATTTTTCCCTGGCAAGGGCAGGCACACAATTTAACTCAGCTAAGATTAGGTAATTAAGACATCTGCCACTTGCATTGCGCTATTCATTGAATGCCCTAACTACTTTGTTCTTTCTTTGAAGCAAAGGCCTGTCCTTATTTAAATCATCCTCTTCTGGGTCCTGTGGTTTGAATTATTATTTTACTGATGATAAATTTGAGTGGGTAATCCACATTCTTTCATCTTGTCTCCCTTTTAACCGTTAGCTAATTTAGCGATGGAGAATAGTTTTGCTTTTATTACAGCTTTGATTATCAGGTGGTTGCAAATAATTCAGAGAGCGAAGCCTGTGCAAAGATTAACGCTTTAAAAGCAGGAAGTACGTTTTGTTTCCTTTCAACTAGCCATATGTTCCACCTTCTTGCCTTTAATCCTTCCCTATTTTCTTTCTGCCTTCTTTTCTTGCACTTTCCCATCATAGTGCCTAGAACTGTGCTCTGCACAAAACAGTCAATATCTTTTTGGCTTCGTAACAACTGCAGAGATTTTCTGATATGACCCACTTTTCCAGAATATTTCCTGCTTGTCTCTTTGAGAGACATGCCATCACTTTTTTTTTTTTTTCTGTTCTCTTACCCAAAGATAACATTTCTTACCCAACATCATTAGTGTAAAGATTCTAAGGTTTTAATGGTAATGAATTACATGCATTTGTTTTCCCTTGGCTTGTGATTGGGACTGGAGTCCTTCATTTTCTGACTGAATTCAGTTCAGAAAACAAAGATAGCAAGTTCATTAAGGGTTTTAATTTGCACACAGTTCCACTGGAGCAGCAAAATGATTAAGGGGACAAAAGAGACAGATTTCAATAAGAAATAAGAGGCATTGATTTACCTCTTTCTAGTGGGAGTTAGGGAGTGAATTATTACTGCAATTGTGCTGCCAATAATACTTAACCCGAATTTTAGGTAATTTTTTTTTCTTAGTTGCTGTCCTGAGTGAGGTGTACAGCTATGAGATGTATGGAATTCTTTAGAGCAATGTCCTGTATCATCAAGAACTTTCTAGGCATAGATTTCCCTGAGGGCCTACAGTGGGAGCCAGGAGCACATCCAGCTCTGTCTTGGCAGTTCATCCTCTCTCTCTCCTGCTCTATAGCAGGAAAAAGTGAAAAGCACCCATTTTTCTTTCAGAGGAAACAACTCTTACAAGTTTATCCAGATCTAAGCAGGGACTCATCTGAGACAATCTCATCTCAGCACTAGTTAAGCGGTTAAGAAATGAGGCTTTGGAACCAGATCAATGTGGGATTGAGTTCCAGCCCCAGTGACTGTAACCTTTGACAAGTGGCAAAACCTCTCCTTGCCTTGGATTCCTCATGTCTTACATAGGAGTAATGTAGCACCCATCTCATAAATTGGCTGTGAGTATTCAATGAGAGAATCATGAAAAGTACCTGGCACCAGCAGATTGCAGCTATTTTTATCTATGATCCACTAGGTAGAACATTTCTGTGCTTTCCCCAGTCTGAAATGGAGATGCCTTTACATCATCCTTCATGGCTATTCTTAATTACTCCTGTCATTTGACTTTTAAGTGCCCATCATTAGCTTTCTATCAAGCCAAATGCCTGTGAAACAATCGGGATAACAATTACATAAGCAGTCTTTGCAGAGCTTTGGAATACTGACATTTTTTCAGAATTTCTGGATCCCTGATTAAGATAAGTAAAAAGCAGAACATTTCTGGTCGAGGATTGTTATCAATATTAACCACTACTTCTGTTCCTGACCCTCTCCCCGTCCCATAAAATACTAAACTATAATTACACGAGATGCCTAGGTAGTAACAAACGCAAGTAGAACTTAAGAGATCAAGACTGGAGTCAGAGGAATTTTCAGAGCTGGCTTATTCAGCCCTAATATCCCATGATATGTGACTGTGAACTTTTTAGCTAGATTATAAACTCCTTGAAGGGCTTGTTGATTTCTGGAGGGAGGAAGGTGGAGTTAGAATTTGCAGTGATCTGAACTAGGATAACTTCCCATATGTCTTCCAGGGCTTATCTGAAAATTCCACTCCTCTCTGAAAATGAACTTCTTATTCCCAAATACTTAATTATTATAATCTCTATACATAGCAAGCATCTGTCTGGTGCCTAACAGATCTCTTACTGTACAAAGCTCACATTTCACATATGAAGAACTTACCTACTAAGTTTAAGGTCATTATAATAGCCTGGTTAAGGAGATAAACAATTCAATCTTGAAATGTGAAGAACACCCATTATAGAGATTTTAGGAATGTAGACTGTACTTGCCTCGTCAATTTTCCTTAACACATAGAATAAATATTTGAGGTTGAGTTATTTTGGTCTTTTCTGCAACTTTTAAAATTCATTTATCAAACTCCTAAATATCATCTTTATAAAATACTGTAGGAAACAAAAATTAGAAAATTCTTGAATACGATTATCATTGGTGTCTATTTTAAAGGCTAATCGTTTGTTAGTTTGACATTCTGTGTCAACGGATATCAACGTGACGGCTAATCAACATGATGATCCTGTTAGAAAATGCCATGAGTCCAGAGACACTTTTGTAATGAGTCATTGCTATTTAGCTTCTTCCACAAATGGTCTTAACTTGAGCAGGACTCTTAAACCAACAAATGTTAGTTGCTAGAAAGGCATTTGTATTTAACAATGGAGATATTAATTGTTTTGTAGCTTCTATTAGCAGCTCTTTAACCTACAGCATAAAATTTGAAATCTGAAGGGGACTTAGAGACTGAGCCAAGTCCTTATCCTGCATGTAACTCCCATCCCAAACTATCTAGAATTGTCTAGCCTCTTTTACTAACTGTTCACTAGAGATAGACTGTGAGCCAAAAAAGCAAACCACATATGTAATTTTAAATTTTCTAGTAGTCATGTTAAAAAAGTAATCAGACATAGGTGAAATTGATTTTAATACTATATTTACCTCAATATGTTCAAACAATTACTACTTCAACATGTAATCATTACAAGAATTAATGCTTGAATTATTTCGTTCTTACATTGCTATAAAGAGCTACCTGAGACTGGGTAATTTATGAAGAAAAGAGGTTTAATTGACTGGCATTTCTGCAGGCTTAATAGGAAGCATGGTTGGAAGGCCTCAGGAAACATAATCATAGCAGAAGGTGAAGGGGAAGCAAACAGTTCTTTACTACGGCAGAGCAGGAGAGAGAGACAGAGAGGGCGGAAGCACTGCATACTTTTAAACCATCAGATCTCCGGAGAACTCACTCACTGTCACAAGAACAGCATGGGGGAAACTGCCCCCATAATCCAATCACCTCCCACCAGGTCTCGCCCCTGACACGTGGGGATTACAATTCCAGATGAGATTTCGTTGGGGACACAGAGCCAAACCATATCAGCGAGACACTTTTTTTTTTTTTTTTTTTTTTTTTTTTTTTGATATGGAGTCTCAACTCTATCGCCAGACTGGAGTGCAGTGGCACGGTCTTGGCTCACTGCAACCTCTGCCTACTGGATTCAAGTGATTCTCCTGCCTCAGCCTTCTGAGTAGCTGGAATTACAGGCACACACCGCCACACCCAGCTAATGTTTGTATTTTTAGTAGAGATAGGGTTTCACCATGTTGGCCAGGATGGTCTCGATCTCCTGACGTTGTGATCTGCCTGCCTTGGCCTCCCAAAGTGCTGGGATTACAGGTGTAAGCCACCGTGCCCAGCCATCAGTGAGACACTTTGTATTTCTCTTTTTCATACCAAGTCTTCAAAATTCAGAGTATTTTTTTACAACTAAAGTACATCTCAATTTGGGCCAGTCATACTTCAGGTGCTAACTAGCCATATGTGGATAGTGGATACCATACTGGACAAGACAATTTTATATAGTCACAGAGGAAGAATTCACTGAGGTACCCTCTGACTTTCCTCCAGAAACCCATTATGGTGTTAAATAGTTCTCGATATCGGAAAGTTCTTCCTTGTGTTGCACTAAAACCTGCATACTTTCCATTTCTACCTTAGTCTTTGTTCTACCTTCTCAATCATATTTTCAATACTACTGAAAATTTCATATTATAATAGTTTTCAGTCGTGGCAGTATATTGTGATATAACTCTCATTACTTTCAAGTGGTCTCTTCTTGAATCTCATTTCACCGTGGTTTACTTTTGAAATTGGAATTTTTAGATCAGCTACAGAATTTTCTACTCAGAGCTATTATACCCATTGCTTCAGAATGACAAAACTTCTTTTGGAACAGAATTCTTTCAAAGAACTTATCAGGTATCCCTCTCAGCTTATTGTTATCTATGTATGTAGTCAACACACTGTCAGGATTCTCGTTTAATTCGGTGGTAAACATGTTGACTGAGATAAGGCATAAGACAGAGGAAGAGCCATTCATGGCTCACTCTGAGAATTCTTCTAGGTTAAATGCCCTCCATAGTCATCCCACTTAGGTTACAGTCATTCGACCAGTTACAAAGTCACCAATGGACTGGTCATCTCAGCCCACATTACTTCATCTTCCCCACAAGGACATCATGACTCACCTTGTCAACTGTCCTTCCCAGGCAGTCAAAGTTCTTAGTTGTTAGAACAGGAAGTAAGTTCCTATTTCTTGATTAATTTGTGAACTTCATGGTGGGCTTGGTCTGGAACCGCATTTTTTCTTCTCCAATGTTCTGCCACCCTTTGAATTCTTCATACTTCCTCAAAACAACTGCTAATGGTTCATGGGTCTCAGCTTTTGGTTTTTTATATCAGGGATCTTATATAAAATAAATAGTTTTCATTCTATTTCAGCCTAAATTCTTTTCTCTTGATATTTATTCTATGTTTTGGGTATAAAAATTATTTTCATACATTCTGGTATAGGTTATATGACTATCAGTTTTGAAATAGTTTCCATGGTTAGTTTATGGAAACAGGCTTGTGTGTGTGTGTGTGTGTGCGCGCGCGCACGCGCACGTGTGTGAATTTTCCTGTCATAGCAAATTTCTACAGTTTCAAGTATCTTGTAATTAGGGTCATGAGAAAGTGTTTACTTCCTGGGTCAGAGGCAGAGAGAAAGCAAACTTTTTGCCATGGAAACCATGATTTCCAAGAGTCTACCAATACCACTTTCTTTTTTCTTTATCTTTTCCTCTCCTACCAATTCACTTTTGTTTGGCAGCACTGCTTGTTCTACTGTTATCTTTCTATTATTCCAACTTGCTGATTCTCTTCAAGTTAAAGGAGTGGGCATCAATTTCTACTAACATGACCAATGGGTCTGAAGCTCTGTCTTTTTGGAAGCACAGAAAATCAACCACTCAGAATCCCAGTGGAAGAATACAGTCTATTTCTCCAGCTCCTTTTGAAATCAGGTCTTATGTGTGTCCCAAAGCTGGGTCATTTTGTTAGCTTATTACTGACTATATTGTTTTAATGTTCTGCTTTGGTGTGTGTCTCATGCACTATTCTGTGAACTCTTGGATGTTTGGGGCTATATTTTATCAATCTTTGCATTCTCTGTACCCTATGATTACTTAATAAGCACTTCATAAATAATGTATTATGGGTGAATAAATTAATAGATGAATTGCTTATATGACACACACACACAGTTTCCACTGGAAAGCTTCCTGTTGTGAAATACTTGCTACTTTGCTTCTCAACCCCATCCAAGTATGTTGGATAGCTCTAATGATAGAAAGCTTTTATTTTGTATTAACCTAAATCTTACCCTCAGAACTTCCATTTTCCCATAGAAAACATCTTCTGTTTCCCAAGTATTTATTTTATGTATTAAACTGAAGGCTTCAGGCCTGACAAAGATAGCAATTTTGTTTTCAACAGGAAGTACTGTGCTTATTCCTTTGCTTGTTCAACCATCTTCATTCCAGTGGCATTCCAGTGGCAAGCTTCTGGCATGCCCACCACGCAGGTCATTTAGGGAGAAATCCAAATTCCACTTAGACACATTTTGAACTCCTCTAAATATTGTACTTTCTCAGGCTTCCAGGGAGCCAGTGTTTATCACTGGATGAATACAGTTACAGAGAGATCAAGGACTTAGTTTATTCTGGGTCACATCCATTATAATGGCATAGTTTAGGCCAAGGAATCCTCTTGTCCCCAACAACTTTCCCAGGTCTAAGATTTACATTTTCTGCTGTGTTGCCCTCCTTTGAGGGGTAAACCCAGGTGGCCAGGCTGGGAATGCTCTTTCTTTATTCTAGAGCAGCAGGACTGCTTTGCATAGCTCTTCCTCTCTCCTACACCCATTGCCAGACAATACAGTATGCAGAACCCAGCATCTGACACTCATACTTGGCTTAGGGCTGCTTTGTGAATCACATGTCAGAGCAGGACTTCAAATCTCATGTCCAACACAAAGAAAGATGACGCCAGTGCTTTGAAATGTCTTTAAACACAAAATATGTCAACTTAGTGACCCCTCAACTCAGTCCCCTCTCTCTCCCTTGCACATTTTTTCAAGATGTTTAGAAACTGTGTCATCTTTGTTTGTGAAATATTATTTTATTTTAGGATAAATGTTTGTCAATATCATGAATCTGCACTAAAAATACTGCAAGGAGCATGAGACCATAATTATATCAGCTTTGATCACACTGATTCCACTAATTAAAAATTCCACTGAGGAGAGTGCTGTGGAATCATGTAAACCCTGTGAATTACCTAATAATGATAGAAATATTCAAAGCATTAGTGATTAATGAACAGATGTGAAGAGGCAATACAAGCTTATGGGAAACCATTTCTAATGGTGATGTCAGCAAGGAACAATTTGCAGACATAATTACTAAAAAATTATCAGAGACTTCCTTGTCAAGTATTTTGTATGTTTATAAAGCTGTTGGTGACTCATTTTAGAAGTCTGGGAGACTTATTTGATTTGGAATCAGGATTTTATTATAGCTTAGCTGTTATGTAATAGTTTACTCAGACTGATGGGGAGATATTCTTCCATGTCAACATAACTTGTATGGTTTGCAATGAGATTTCCTTGTAGTTATTTCAGCAATTCATATCTGAATGCTTTCCCATATTTTCAGTCCTGAAGTATATTCTCAGTTTGTAAAATGGAGTGCAAGACAGGCTGT
Source organism: Chlorocebus sabaeus (assembly GCF_047675955.1). Lineage (NCBI taxonomy): Eukaryota > Metazoa > Chordata > Mammalia > Primates > Cercopithecidae > Chlorocebus > Chlorocebus sabaeus. Next base: position 11,097,770 of record NC_132928.1, on the reverse strand, counting down.
GAGATAGATTAATTGTTCAATGGATTATCACGAACCCTAACAGTTTACTACATTGAGACAAAGTTGCTTTGGTTTATAAAACTGGTAGTGTCATATGGAATGGCTATCTCTGGCATGCTATAAATTCAATATATGAGTGTTTTGCCATACATATGTGTGCTTTACTGTGGTCAGTATCATAATTAGCCAAGCTTTATCCACATACCCCAAAATTCCAATGCTTGAGAGCAAAGTCATCTGGGTACAACCAGTTTTTATGTTGGCTGGGGAGCTATTGTTTGATCAACATCTCTAGTTGCTAACTAGCAGTATTTCATTTGGAGTTTCCAAAACACTAATAGCAACCAGATAGATATTGTGTCTGTCCCTTCCCTCAAATTTTAATGATGTTGTTGTCTCCAGAACAATTCCAAAAGAAACATAGCCTGAAAAATGTGGTGCTTTCCAAGAAAGGTTGGGTGTTATCATTGCTTTGAAGGGAATAGTGTGGGGAAATAACAGGATAAGCAGGGAGGGCTCCCGTATTCCTTTCCTGGCTCTTCAGCTGCTTAGCTGCTACTGTACCATTGTTAGTTTTTCTGGTTTCTCTCTAAATAAGTTTCTTTATCTACTGACTAAAGGAAGAAGAATTTAACCGTGAGACTACATAATTAGCTTGAGTATTTACCTACATGGGTTTATATGCAGATATGTGGATCTCATTTAAAAACTTTTAAATGAATTTTATTTATTTATTTATTTATTTATTTATTTATTTATTTTGAGATGGAGTCTTGCTCTGTCACCCAGGCTGAAGTGCAGTGGTATGATCTCAGCTCACTGCAACTTCTGCCTTCCAGGTTCAAGCGATTCTTCTGTCTCAGCCTCCCAAGTAGCTGGGACCACAGGTGCACACCAACATGTCCGGCTAATTTTTGTGTTTTTAGTAGAAACGGGGTTTCATCACATTGGCCAGGCTGGTCTTGAACTCCTGACCTCACGATCTGCCTGCCTTGGCTTCCCAAAATGCTGGGATGACACCAGTGAGCCACTGTGCCCAGTCCGAATTTATTTGTTTGTTTGTTTATTTATTTATTTATTTTATGTTTTGAGACAGAGTCTTGCTCTTTCACCAGGCTGTAGTGCAGTGGCATGATCTCAGCTCACTGCAACCTCTGCCTCCAGGATTCAAGCGATTCCCCTTCCTCAGCCTCCCAAGTAGCTGGGATTACAGGCACGCACCCAAGTAGCTGGGATTACAGGCACGCACCACCATGCCCAGCTATCTTTTTTTTTTTTTTGTATTTTAGTAAAGATGGGGTTTCACTATGTTGGCCGAGATGGTCTCGATCTCCTGACCTTGTGATCTGCGCACCTCAGTCTCCCAAAGTGCTGGGATTACAGGTGGGAACCACCGCACCCGGCCCCGAATTTATTTTATCACTTTATACTCTATTTGATAGTCATTTCTGCCTGTGCTGTATATATTAACATAGAGAGGAGGAAGAGTGGAAGTATGGGATAATGGAAAGTAGAATTTAAAGCAGCAGAAAAAAGAAATGCACGTTTTCTATTGGATAAATGAAGGTCAATAATATATTTTGGATGATAGGTACATAATTCTTCAACACTAACAACAGAAATGCTTCTGTTTTATAGCAATAAATAATGAAGAGTATTTTATGATCCAGAAAAGTCACAGTACAAAGGCACTACTTTCTTTTGACTGGTTTTTAGTTTTCAATCAACAAAACTTCTATTTTAATTCCTGAAGTACATATTGTGACACAAGAAGGTCCCAAGAGGAAAAAATTCTGCTTCTTTTTGGCATCTTTTGGAAATTCTTTAACGCAGTGATGCAGCTCTATTATTTCATGGTGAACATCTGTGGATCCACGTAATACATTGTGGCACAAGGCTGAGTGAGAATAAGTGTCCAAGGACCACTAGTAAGTGTTCCATATACACAGTCAGAAATCAAATGTACTTTGTTGGCTGGGCGCAGTGACTCACTCCTGAAATCCTAGCATTTCAGGAGGCCGAGGTGGTCTCATCACTTGAGGTCAGGAGTCTGAGACCAGCCTGGTCAACATGGTGAAAACCTGTCTCCACTAACTATACAACAATTATCTGGGCATGGTGGCGCATGCTTGTAATCCCAGCTACTCGGGAGGCTGAGGCAGGAGAAGTGCTTGAACTCAGGAGGTGGAGGTTGCAGTGAGCCACTGCACTCCAACCTGGGCAACACAGCAAGACTCTGTCTCAAAAAAAAAAATGAATAAAGAAATAAAGTGTACTTTGTAACTTAGGATAATGGGCTGACGAGGTGGGTAACAGCATAATCATCAACTTTCAGGAGCTGTTAGAGAACTGAAGTTCAGTCTAGAACAAAAGAGAATAGCTAAATTAGTGTTGGAGACAAGAAAGGAGGTTCAGTTTATTGACTGTGTATGAATGCGACTCTGGCTCCCAGTGGTTTTTGTTATCCACTTGCATGGATATTGCCTCTTTCTCTCTGATGATCCCATTTTCACTTGATCTTTGTTTAGAGATGAATAAGACAAATAATAATAATAATAATAATAGCAGTTAACCTTTCCTGAGTCTTTACTATGTGAGCAACATTTTACTAAATGATTTAACATGTAACTTCATTCAGTCCTTTCAACAGCGTTATGAATTTGTATTATCACTCCCATTTTAAAGATGAGAAAACTGAGGCTTAAAGAGTGACTTGCCCAAAGCCACCAAGCTAGCCAGTGGCAGAAAGGGATTCCAACTCATGCAATCTGACTCCAGAGCTGATGCTCTTGAACACTATTCCTTATAGTCCCTTGCATATGAATTTTGAAAGGTTTGATACCAGAGAAGATTGATGTTATTGGGCAAAATGAAGAAATAATTTGAATAATCTGTGGATTCCAGGCCTGGCATGGTTGGTTCATGCCTATAATCCCAACACTTTGGGAGGCCGAGGTGGATGTATCACTTGAGACCAGGAGTTCGAGGTCAGTTTGGCTAACACGTTGAAAACACGTCTCTACTAAAAAATACAGAAATTATCCAGGAGTGATGGCATGCGCCTGTAATCTCGGCTACCTAGGAGGCTGAGGTGGGAGAATTGCTTGAACCTGGGAGGAGGAGGTTGCAGTAAGCCGAGATCACACCATTGCACTCCAGCCTGGGTGACAGAGCGAGACTCCATCTCAATAAATATATAAATATAAATAAATAATCTGTGGATTCCAAAAGCGTATCTTCCATATTACATCACTGAGTTTCTGCTTTTCATTCCTATTGCTAATACCAGAGCTCAGGTTGCTTCATACTTCTTACTCAAACTTCCCTTGAAAAATGTTATTTCTTAGTACTTAATATAATTGTATTTTGTCAAAATTATGGAAAATAAGGAAACGTTGGCATCAAAAGAAACTTCACTTTCAAGTTCCCTAATTAGGAATAGCAGTTATATTTTCTTTTAGCTATTCTTCCAATTATATTTTAGAGTTATACACTCACATATGTATAGTCATGCACCACTAATGGTGTTTCGGTCAGTAATGAACGGCATATATGATGGTGGTCTCATAAGAGTATAATGGGGCTGAAAAATTTCTACTGCCTAGTTGTGTAATGGTGACCCTGATGCTGTAGCGCAATGCATTATTCACGTTTGTTGTGATGTTGGTGTCAACAAACCTACTGCATTGCTGCTACTCATAGAAAAGTATAGCACATATAATAATGTACATGCATACTAGCTGATAATCATAATAAGCAACTGTGTTAGGAGTTTATGTATTTACTATGATTTGTTATTATTTTATTATCGTTATTATTATTATTTTGAGACGGAGACTGGCTCTGTCGCCCAGGCTGGAGTGCAGTGGCCTGATCTCGGCTCACTGCAAGCTTCGCCTCCCGGGTTTACACCATTCTCCTGCCTCAGCCTCCTGAGTAGCTGGTACTACAGGTGCCCGCGACCACGCCCGGCTAATTTTTTGTATTTTTAGTAGAGGCGGGGTTTCACCGTATTAGCCAGGATGGTCTGGATCTCCCGATCTCGTGATCCGCCCGCCTCGGCCTCCCAAAGTGCTAGGATTACAGGCGTGAGCCACCATGCCCGGCCTCTTATCATTATTTTTTAGTGTACTCCTTCTACTTATAAAAAAATGTTAACCGTAAAACAGGCTCAGGTAGGTCCTTTAGGAAGTGAAGAAGGCATTGTCATCTTCCTATGAAGAAGGCATTGTCATCATAGGAGATGACAGCTCCATGTGTGTTATTGTCCCTGAAGACCTTCCACTGGGACAAGATGTGGAGGTGGAAGACAGTGATAAGGATAGTCCTGTCCCGGTCACAGGTAGGCCTAGGCTAGTGTGTATGTTTGCGATTTGTTTTTTAACAAAAAAAAGTTTAAAAAGTTTAAAAAAAATTAAAAAAACAGAAAAAAACTTTTAGAACAAGGATATAAAGAAATTATTTTTGTACAGCAGTACAGTGTGTGTTTTAAGCTCACGGATAATACTAAAGAATCAAAAAGTTAAAAAACTTTAAAAGTGTATAAAGTTAAAAAGTTACAGTAAGCTAAGGTTAATTTATTATTAAACAAAGAAAATGCTAAAAGTAAATTTAGTGCTGCCTAAGTGTACAGTGTTCACGAAGCCTACAGTAGTGTACAGTAATGTCCTAAGCCTTCACATTCACTCACCCCTCACTCACTGACTCACCCAGAGCAACCTCCAGTTCTGCAAGCTCCAGTCATGGTAAGTGCACTATACAGGTGTAACAATTTTTATCTTTTGTAACATATTTTTGCTGTACCTTTTCTATACTTAGATAAGTTTAAATAAACAAATTCCATTGTGTTACAATTGTCTGCAGTGTTCAGTACAGTAATGTTTTGTACAGATTTGTAGACTAGGCGTAATAGACTATACCCTAAATCCTGGCTGTGCAGCTAGGATAGCTGTAGCTGTAGCTGTGTAGATAGCTGTAGCTGTAGCTGTGTAGATAGCTGTAGCTGTGTAGATAGCTGTAGTTGTGTAGATAGCTGTAGCTGTGTAGTAGGCTATACCTTCTAGGTTTGTGAAGTATGTGAAGGAGTTTAAACAGTGACAAAGTCACCTAACAATGCATTTCTCAGAGCATATCCTTGTCGTTAAATGATGCATGAATGTACATACTTATATACACACATACATATATGTCTGTGTGTGTATATATATACACACAAATTACATATGTATACAAATTATATATATATAATTTGTCTCACAAACTTTTAATTTAACTTTATGAAATAGTCATTTTTTCCATGCAATTACGAACTCCTGGTAATCATATTTTAATGGTTGTGTAATAATCCAACTTACTCTTATATCAGTCCTTATAGTAATTTTTTTTTTTTTTGTATTTTTGTATTTTTTAGTAGAGACAGGGTTTCACCATGTTAGCCAGGATGATCTCGATCTCCTGACCTCGTGATTCCCCTTCCTCGGCCTCCCAAAGTGCTAGGATTACAGGCGTGAGCCACCATGCTCGGCCAGTAATTTCTTACTTTCTACTTAATATAAACAATTTAATAATAAGAATCTTTGTGCCAACATCCTCTTCTCTCTTCCTCTTTTCTGTGTTTCCCTACTTACAACCATAATGGCAGCTACCGAGCAACTTTCCTAAAGCATGTGCCTTTCCTTGATGCAAATCCGCAACGTCAGCAAAACAAATTTAAATTCCTTAGCCTGGCATCCACCACACTTCATAGTCTGATTTGGTCTACCTTCCAAGTCTCACCTTTGACCTCTCCTGTATTCTAAACTCCAGTCATACTCACAGCTTGGGAAAAGTCATGTGCACTTGCAATTCTGCGTAACTGTTCATGCCATTCCTTCTACCTAAAATGCTCTTCTCTCCATGCCTATCTGTGAAACTTCTGCCCAATGACCAATCCTGCTTCCAAATTTCATTTTCTCTTTCAGCTCTTTCTAACCATATTAAGTTGCCATGCCTCCTCACTCCTCTGTTCTTCTGAACTCAGACTGTCATGATTGATTTTATCTGTTTCATTGTTGTATTTGTGTGTTGGCTCAAAATTTTATTATAGGGAAAATGGGCTAGCCATATATAGAAAGCTGAAACTGGATCCCTTCCTTACACCTTACACAAAAATTAATTGAAGATGGATTAAAGACTTAAATGTTGGCCAGGCGCGGTGGCTCAAGCCTGTAATCCCAGCACTTTGGGAGGCCGAGACGGGCGGATCACGAGGTCAGGAGATCGAGACCATCCTGGCTAACACGGTGAAACCCCGTCTCTACTAAAAAATACAAAAAAACTAGCCGGGTGAGTTGGCGGGCGCCTGTAGTCCCAGCTACTCGGGAGGCTGAGGCAGGAGAATGGCGTAAACCCGGGAGGCGGAGCTTGCAGTGAGCTGAGATCCGGCCACTGCACTCCAGCCTGGGCGACAGAGCAAGACTCCGTCTCAAAAAAAAAAAAAAAAAAAAAAGACTTAAATGTTAGACCTAAAACCATAAAAACCCTAGAAGCAAACCTAGGCAATACCATTCAGGACATAGGCATGGGCAAGGACTTCATGTCTAAAACACCAAAAGCAATGGCAACAAAAGCCAAAATTGACAAATGGGATCTAATTAAACTAAAGAGCTTCTGCACATCAAAAGAAACTACCATCAGAGTGAACAGGCAACCTACAGAATGGGAGAAAATTTTTGCGATCTACCCATCTGACAAAGGGCTAATATCCAGAATCTACAAAGAACTTAAAAAAATTTACAAGAAAAAATCAAACAACCCCATCAAGAAGTGGGCAAAGGATATGAATAGACACTTCTCGAAATAAGACATTTATGCAGCCAACAGACACATGAAAAAATGCTCATCATCACTGCCCATCAGAGAAATGCAAATCAAAACCACAATGAGATACCATCTCACACCAGTTAGAATGGCGATCATTAAAAAGTCAGGAAACAACAGGTGCTGGAGAGGATGTGGAGAAATAGGAACACTTTTACACTGTTGGTGGGACTCTAAACTAGTTCAACCATTGTGGAAGACAGTGTAATCATTCCTCAAGGATCTAGAACTAGAAATACCATTTGACCCAGCCATCCCATTACTGGGTATATACCCAAAGGATTCTAAATCATGCTGCTGCATGTATACATGCACACATATGTTCATTGCGGCACTATTCACAATAGCAAAGACTTGGAACCAACCCAAATGTTCATCAATGATAGACTGGATTAAGAAAACGTGGCACATATACACTGTGGAATACTGTGCAGCCACAAAAAAGGATGAGTTCATGTCCTTTGTAGGAACATGGATGAAGCTGGAAACCATCATTCTCAGCAAACTACCACAAGGATAGAAAACCAAACACTGCATGTTCCTACACATAGGTGGGAATTGAAAAATTGAAAAATGAGAACACTTGGACACAGGAAGGGGAACATCACACACTAGGGCCTGACATGGGGTGGGGGGAGGGGGAGGAATAGTATTAGGAGATATACCTAATGTAAATGATGAGTTAATGGGTGCAGCACACCAACATGGCACATGTATACATACGTAACAAACCTGCATGTTGTGCACATGTACCCTAGAACTTAAAGTATATATATAAAAAAGAAGTCAATGAATTGTGTGTGTTTTATATATGTACCTACCATGTTATCTGAGGACAAGGTCTAAGATATATTTATCCCTGTCAACTATAGTGTCTACCAAGGTCCATGCATATAGTAGGTCCTTAATTATCAAATGAATTAATCTGTGCTGCTTGGCTTGAGCCCAGGAAACTACAGGAATTTGTAGCAATATAGGCTGAAATTGGAATTACAAGTTCTTGGATTATTGACTATCTAAGGTTGCTAAATTGATGCTTTGAAGGACTTCTGAAATATTAGGATATTTACTGAACTACATAACTATGCTAATGTTACAGACTTGCTAAAACCATGTTATGATGCAACTGTGTGGGACTTTGCAGTCTCTGGATTTGACTATTTAATTTTTTTGATTAGAAAACAGGACCAGGAAGGTGCCTGATACCATCAGTCATCGCTGTGAGAGTGAGGCATGGGTTGAAATCTGTGCTTCTATTCCAGGGCTCAATTGCTGCAACTTACTGCCTCGATTTTCTCAGGGCAGTCCCTGTTTTGATCCTTTATAACTGAAAGAAAGATCAGCTTCAAGAAAACAAAACTTATCTAACCAAATTTCAGTTATTGTTTGTGTCTGGCTTGGGAAAATCAATGGGGCCAATACTCAGAAAGTGTAGTTTCCTTTCAAGTTAATTGTAATTTTTCATGACTCTTAATTTTGTGTTACTCTTATTAGACTAGGTATTTGCATTTGAAAGCAGGTACCTGATTCTTCGGGACACTTCAAAGGTCAAATTTCACTATTAAGCTACATTTCCTTCAAAATACATGTTTAGGCCGGGCACGGTGACTCATGCCTGTAATTGCAGCACTTGGGGTTACCGAGGCAGCGGATCACGAGGCCAGGAGATTAAGACCGTCCTGGCCAACATGACGAACGCCGTCCTTACTGAAAATACAAAAATTAGCTGGGTGTGGTGGTGCACACCTGTAGTCCAGCTACTCAGAAGGCTGAGGGAGGAGAATTGCTTGAACCCGGGAGGCGGAGGTTGCAATGAGTTGAGATCGCACCGCTACACTCCAGCCTGGGCGACAGAGTGAGACTCCATCTCAAAAAAAAAAAAAAAAAAAAAAAAAATTTTAGGTGCCAGAAATTCCTTCTAGCTGAGTAATGAATGTTTCTGAGTATTAAATAATCACAGTCACTGGAAGTTAGAAAGGATCTTAAGACTATTGATCTCCTTGATCTTGTTTTATATTCAGGGAATTGAATTTTAAAGAAGTAATGACTTTCTGAAGGCTCCTATAGCAGTCAGGAGCAGGAACAGAAGTCTTTCCAAGATAACACTCAGTTATTGTCATCTTTGGGTAAGTCAGAGGAAAATGAAGGAAGGCTTTGCCCTCATGAGGGTTATATAACAATGTGATAGTTATTAGCCACCTTGTTAGTTAACAGGCATAGTAGAGATATTTCCAATGGAAAACAAGCCAGATTCAGACATTGATATGACCTGGATGATTCAAAGATGAGTGTTAAGAGACATCAAGGAGGGTGCTGATGGAGAAGCGAGCTGTTATTAAAGCAACCCCTTGCTTTGTCATGGCCACAGCCTCCAGTCAGTGAGCTAACAGAGGTCTGGCACTTTCTTTCATTTGGTATCTCCAGTATTTGGAACACTGTCTAGCTCACATTAGTGAATGTGTGTCGAATGAATGAAGGGTCTGATGAGAGAGAGGTGGCTAAACAAGTATAGCTTTGTAATTAAGAAAAGAAAGAGAGAGAGAGAAAAAATAAATAGCAAGAACCAAAACTCAAATATATTTTTGATACTGGGTTATAAACATATAGTGTCTCATTAAGGCTTTGTTAAGTAAATCTGGCTTGAGAAATTGTACTTCAATCACTTAGACATGAAATACAAGGGAAAGATGAGTAAACTACACAGTATTGACCACACAATCAGTGAGTGAGAGACCAGATGTAATCTACCCAAAGCTGGACTTCTGGGTATGTTTTTGTCCAATTACTTATTTATTCATTCATTCATGCAACACCTGCGTAAGTGCCATTTGGTGGGATACAAAACCTACAAGGTGACCGCTTTTAAGGAGCTCACCATGTATCTACTCCAAATATATTCAGCTACTTCCCTCTCCACCCCCACTCTAAATGTGTATGCTCTATAGCATAAAATAAAATGAGAAAATACTAAAAAGACAACATTTGCAGGGAGGTTGGCACTATTCTTTATGTGTTGTCAATAAGAATTTAAGGATGCCTATTTAATTCATGATTTTGTCCCCAGACCTGGGAATTCACAAATGATTCTGGAATTTCCTTCAAACAAGATACCTTTGCTCCAAAGGCACTTGTACATCTCAGGAATGTAGTTAGTGGCAGCTGCTCCCCACCCCCCTACCCCCGCCGCCAACCAGGTCTAATGTCATAAACTCTGCAGGAATCCTGTCTGTGGTTCGGCACATTTAGGACTCACAATCAGTCCTTACATGGGCAAAAAGCTTGTTTGCTCTGCACTTGCATTAACCTCAGATCAGTTAAGCAAAACACAAACACAATGGCTTGGGTATAAGGTATCATTCTACTTAGAGTGACCTAAGATTTCTAAAAATGCCCACAGCAAGCAACTCAGGATGACTTCCCAAAATATAGATAGGGTAATAGAGAGATGTGTTCTGGCTAAAATCAACCAATAACCAGAAAACTGGTAACCCATGTCTGATGTTCTAATCCAGTGGTTTTTAGATTTCATTGTTGTTGGCGAATTCTATTGAAAAGCAAAGATTCTTTTCAATTTCAAGAAAATTTTATTATATTATACAATGACTATGTGTAAATATTAAGATTATATAAGAAGCACTCTGAGCAGGGATGATAAATAAAATATTTAACTAGAAATACATTAAACAGTCAGAACAGATACTGACTATAGACAACTGCTATGTTTGTTCTGGTTCATATTAATACCAGCCCTGCTTCTGTGCTGAGCTCACTGGTCTGTGTTACATGAAAATCACACTATGTATCTCTTACAGGTGAAGATCAACACATAAAACATCTAAATTACATTTAATGTCCATTATACAGGTGAATAGCAACATCAAACACAAGAGTATTTATTCTTTGTCTCAACTTCATCCATTTCATCTTCTCTACTAGATTATTTCTATTAATATAAAAACATGTTGTGTATTATGTCTTCCTAGTTAAAACACACACACACACACACACACACAAAACCAAAGCAAAATACTTCCTTTATGCTATACTATCCTCTGTCTACTCTGTTCTACCTCTTTTCCTTATAGCAGAATTTCTGGAAAGAATTTTTTCATACTCACTGTCTCCCTTTCTCTTTCTTTCACTTGCTCCTGAATCTCCTTTAATTGGGCTTTCTTCCCTCTTCTGAAAATGCTCTCATTAATGTTACCAGGGTCATGCTTATTGCCAAATCGATGGGCACCTCTCAGATCTCCTCCTTGTGAATGTTTGCAGTATTCAATGCAGTTGCAGTTGGTTCACTCTCCTTACTAAAGCATTCTTCTTAGCCTTCTTTGCTGAATCCTTCACTTTTCAGTTTTGAATGGCAGGTATGCTCTTGGAGATCTCACCCAACTCCCAGACTTCAGTGACTACTTCTACAGAAACCTCCCCAACAGGGAGGCCTTCCTTGACCACACACCCTGTATAGCAACTACTGTCTGTCTTTAGCCTCTTGCTCTGCTTTGTTTTTCTTCATAGCACTTATTACCACCTACTGTTCTATGATCTATCTAGCCTATCTCTGTTGTTTGCCTATTGTCTGTCTCCTCTCCTAGAATATAGCTCCAGAGGATAGAAACTATCTGGTTTACTGATGTTATTTTAATATGTAAAAAAGTGCCTGTCCCAGAGTATGGACTCACTGTGTATTTGTTGAGTAAATAAATGAATGTTTACAAATGGTGACTAAAGGGCTAACAAGCAAGATCTTTTTCACGCTATGTAAATGTATGAAAAGTGACCTTATTTTAATTTGCAATGGCAAATTATGGAAGGGCTTGGTCAGGTCTGCCATGGGTCAAATCCAGCTACGTTTCTCTCTCTCTCTCTCTCTCTCTCTCTCTCTCTTGCTTTTTTTTTTTTTTTTTTTTTTTTGACAGAGTTTCACTCTGTCACCCAGGCTGTAATGCAGTGGTTCGATCTCAGCTCATTGCAACCTCCCGGGTTCAAGCAATTGTCCTGCCTCAGCCTCCTGAGTAGCTGGGACTACAGGAGCATGCCACCATGCCTGGCTAAATTTTTGTATTTTTAGTAGAGACGGGATTTCACCGTGTTGGCCAGACTGGTCTTGAACTCCTGACCTCAAGTTATCCACCCACCTCAGCCTCTCAAAGTGCTGGGATTACAGGCATGAGCCACCGTACCTGACCTACATTTATTTCTTTTACATATTGTCTGTGACTGCTTTCCCATTGCAATGACACAATAGAGTAGTAAAGGCAGAGATAATGTATAGCCTGCAAAGCCAAATATACTTACTACCTGGGACTTTCCAGAAAAAGTTTGTTGGCCCCTGTTTTATTATACACATTAGGTAGGCAGTATAATGCAAAGAGTAAGAGTTTAGCTCTGGAGCCAGATGTCCTAGGTTCAAATGCCATTTCCTCCTTTGCCCTGCTGCGGCCTTAGTTAAGTCACCTCTCCTCATTCTGTCTCAGTTTTCTCAACCATTAAATGGAGAAAGCAGCAATAATAACCACACTGCGTGATTGTGAAGATAAAATGAGTTAATACTTGTAAATACTTAAAATCTTCCAGAAACATACTCATGAACATTACTGTATGGTGAGAAAGTAATTGAAACTGGTTTGAAAGAACTGAGGACAGGTATATCAAAATGTAGGTATGTGCATTTAATTTATCCTGACAGACATATTACAAATGACTAAGTTCATTTCCCTCCTTCACTGGTTTATTCTGTTGAATCTTGGGTTAGTTGGTATGAGCAGATACATTTTCCTTCTGTTGCAGATGGAAAAATTTACACGCAGACTGTGCTTTTCCTTAACTAATCTTTGCGGGATACACACAAAAAGCAAATAATTGGTGTGTCATCTACTCTCTGTTTTGATGGAATTTAGGAAAAAACTCAGTTGAAATCAGACAGACAGACACCGTGTGGGAGTCTCTATGATGATTTGTCTGGTGGTCCTCTTTTCACTGGATTTTACCCTGTTAGGTGGACAGTGTCAAAGGCATCCTAGGATGACTCCCCAAGCATCCCAGCAAATTTCCTCCCCCGGTCTTGGTCTTCACACTTGGAATCTCTGGTATGATTTGTCCTGTCTGCTCTTTAGTGTCCAGGTCAAGTTCTTTCTCTTCCGGGATGGCTTCCAGTGAGCTCTCCATTCTGTCAATGCCTGTGACCCATTCATTTGGCCCCTAGCTGAAGGCACTTGTTAACTGTTTAATTTTTCATCATCTAAAAAACATCTTATTTTCACAAACTAGAGTTCTATTTGATTGAGGTGAGGGATTGAGCCTTACCTCCTTGGTATGCTCAGCACGAAAGAAAAGTGCCCTACACAAAGCATCTGCTTGGAATTGGCTACTATTGATCTATTGATGGAAATTCTATTTTTTTTTTTTTTTTTAAGACAGTCTCACTCTGTCGCCCAGGGTGGAGTACAGGGGCATCATCATAACGCATGGCAGCCATGAACTCCTGGCCTCAAGGGATCCTCTAAAAGTGCTTGGTTTAACAGGTGTGAACTACCATACCCAGCTAATTGATGGTAGTTCTTAATATGGTTTCTGGGATGCAGTACCTGCCGATGTCTCCTGCATCGGGAATCTTGTTCTCACATTCTGTGCTCTGGCTATTACGCTCCAACCTTCCATGCTGATGTCTGCCTCAAGCTAGTCCCTATGTCTGAATTGCCCTTTCCTCATCATCACATTATCAACTGTGAGTCGTCTTTCAGATATGAGTTCAACATTCATTGCTTCAAGGAAGCTTCTGGAACAGGCTTTCTCTCACTTTAGACCAAGACCATGTTGCGGCCTCTCCTCAGACTGCTCTGCCTTTTCCTTCATGGTACCATCATATCAATAGTTATAGACTGAATTTTTATGTGGTTATCTGGTGAATGTCTGTCTCTTCTACTAGAGTGAGCTCTCCATGACGAAGAACGTTTGCTTAAATGACATTTTATCTCCAACATCTAGTGTAGTGATTGATTCATAGTTTTTTGAATGAATGAGCAGTGACTAGCTGATAAAGATAAGGGGATGATTACACTCTTGCATAGTGAGAAAATGCGTTCCATAAAATTTTGCTGACTCTCCTCCATGTGCCAGTGCAGCTCCATTGTATAGGAGCACCAATATCTGATAATAAGGTATCATAAGTCACAGAATCCCAGTGACAAGATACCTGGGGACAATCTATCTAATTCCCATATTTTGCAGATGAGAAAACAGAGATCTATTGAGATTAGATAACCTGTCTTTTGAATCTGGGACAAAATCCCAGGTTCTCCTGATTCCGATTCCATGTGCTTTTTATATTTTATTCTAGTCTTCATACTACTTTTCAAATCTTTATGAAGTGACAGATTTCCCCTTGCTAGCAAGAGTAGACCTTTGACCAAAAAGCTGAAAAAGAGAAGTGCTGTTAAAACCTCCCTCTGTGCTTCTGTGCCACAGGCCTTTCTCACAGCATTTAGAGAAAGGAGATTGCATTGCAGGTTGCTCCTTTGTGGCATTTAGGGATCATTTCTCTGTGGAACTGTTCATTGTGTGGTATATGGTGATTGATGGATATCAATTTCCGCTTACATATCTCTGCTCTATGACATCATGCATTTGGAGACATGCCTCCAAACACACGAGGTTGGCCAAGGGAAAGAAAGACATTTCTCAGCCCAGCTTGTTGACTAAATAACTGTTATATTCTTGAAACCAAGATGATATTGTTTCTATGAGTTTTTTCTCAGATTGCTACCCTCTTGGTCTGGAGGCACTAAGAATGCTTTTGCTATACTACTTGAACATGCCCAGTTGCAACTTCTGAGTTTCATTAGTGGCTTACCAACAACTTTCTGGCACAAAACAAAAGAACGCCTTCCTGAATGGTGAGTGGGGAAAGCCCAGCACCTGCTCTGCCTTTGTATTCTCCTCTCCAGCACCCTGGGGATAACCGCTTTGCAGAACAGGAGCTGGTCTGTGCTGGCTGCCAAATGGAGAACACTGATTAGAATAATGCCCAGCAGGTTTCTGCTCTCTCTTCTCCTTTCCCACCCTTAAACAAACTAGAGGATGGCTGTTGCTAAGGGCCAAAATAACAAGACCTGCGTGCTTTTAATTGTTATTGTAACAATTAAATTAATGGCTTTTCAATTGTTATTTTAAAAATTCAAGATACTGAAAAAGTTAAGGTAACCTCCTGAACTTAAGGAAAGAGAGCAATTTATTCAAAGAACGAACAAGGAATAAATACATTTATATCTGAGAAGAAACATTCTCTGTTTTAACTAATATTGGCCAGATCAGTGTGTGAATGTGGTCAGTAATACAGTCAGAGTGGATGATTTAAACACTGTTTTAAATTAGGATTTGAACTTGGGTCTAGGTGGGGCTTTGATTCTTTTAGTGTCTTTACTTTTGCTCATTATATAGATGAGGGAGCTGCTTCTCTGGCTTCTTCTTTCTTTCCTTTTCTTCCATTCTTCTCACATCCTCTTCTCCTTCTCCTAAAGCTTAAGCAGAGCCCGAGTTGGGGGATAAAGGGCAACTACTGAAGTGTCCATTGTCCCCTGACTTCAAGTCCTGCATAAATGTAATGATGGTAGTTCCTGAACAAAATACTTCCTCACTGACCAGACATGACCTATGTAGGGACAAAGGGCCCTCTGAAGGTTTGCTGAAAAATCAACCCTCGAAAGGCAGATTGATAGGAGAAAAGGTATACAAATTTATTTAACATGTATACATGGAGGGTCTTCAGAATGAACACCCAAGGATACAGAGGAAACAGTCCATTTTTATGCTTAGGTTAAACAAAATACGGACAGTCGTGTAGAAATATGATTAGACAAAAGGGTTATGGTCTAATGCTAATAGACTGAGTGGGGTAACCCAGCAAGGCCTGTCTGCCTACATTCTTCTTGGCCTCTCTGATCATCCCTTCTTTCCTTTTGGGTATGGGGTAGGGCCCTCTCTGGATTGGCAGTCTTATGACCTACAGTCAAACAAGGTAGGTCAGATCATTTCTTTATGACCAGTTTTGACACAGAAAGACAGAGGGAAAATTAGAATAATATTTTTAGGTCTTATGGCTCGCTTTGGGGCAAAGGAGTTTTGTCCAGAAGACTCGCTAGAAAAGAGGGATTCCAGTTTCTGTGCTAGCCTTAGGAGAGAATGAGAGTGAGACAGGAGGGCAGAGGTCAGAGAAAAACTTTTGCTTTCTGAGGCTGTTGCTGAGGCTGTCATTTTGGGGTATTCTTTCTTGAGGCCCAACATCTATACACATTGCAGTAGATAACATATGTCAACTGAAAATGCTTTTCACGTGAAAATTCCAGTGACAGGGTGTTTAAGAATTCTAAAAATACTGTCTATCTTCTCTTATGCATTCTTTCTTGGGGACACATTTTTATAAGAAAATATGAACTCAGTAGGAAAGTTATACACAAGTAAGTTAGAAGAGTTAGATATGTAATGAAGTCAAAGGAGAGGCAAAATACTATCTGTATTTTTTGTTGGTATTCAACAAATAAAAATGCTAAAAGTATAACAAAATAAAAACAAAAATCTTACAAGATAGTGTCTTTATCATCCAGAGTGGTCAAGCTGTAATCTGTCTATAAATTTTTTTTTTTTCTTTGAATGAGGTCAGATCTCTCTTAGAACACAACTTGATGAGGTCTTGTTAGAATAGAGAGGAATGGAGAAGCAGATGGCATTAGGATATTGGAAAACATTGCAAGACCCAGCAATTTTAAAAGCACTTTTTCCCCCATCCCTATTAAAAAAAAAAAAAAAAAAAAAAAAAAAGAGAGAGAGAGAGAGAGCGCGAGAGAGAGATGATCTCATCTGATCCTGTGAAGGACTGCTACTCAGTAAGGAAGAAGTCCTGGGCAGTGTGAATCAGTTCAAGTCAACATCAGTGATGACTTATGTTCTGAGCATTTAGGGGAGGGTGGAATTCCACCCTGTCCTGCTGGTAACCTCAGAGGCTTGTGCTCACAGTGACTGTATCCCTTAAGGCAGTTAGAGGCTGAGAATGTAGATGGAGTAATGATGATACAAATGTTACTAAACTTTGTCCTCTGAAAGGAGCCTGGAGTGTTGCAGTATAGGAAGCTGTTGATTATCAAATGATTTTTCCCTCTTGGAACCTTAAGAAGAAAACATTGGTGTGTGTCTTCAATAAGTCCTCTGATTTATGGGACACTGATAATTGATTCAAGAAAAAGAAAGTATAGATTTATATATACACACGCATATAATACCTATGCATGTATATCATATGCATATGCATGTTTATGTATGCTTTGTGTACGTGTAAACATCTTTTGGTAAAACATTAATGAAATATGAAATTGATGTAAATATCTTTGGGTTAAAAACAGTTCATATGTGTATAACAATTAATAAGGGCATAATTTTTCACCTTGCAAAACATTTTTTTTCCTTCACAAAATGATTCCTCACAAGATTATAAGTGAATGAACTAGTAAACTTCCATAGGTCCCTTAAAATAGGATTTACTATATTAGTATTTATAATAATAATAATACAATTAACATTTATAAACCTTTTGTGCCAGGTACTGAGCTAAGGGCTTTATGTGAAATACTTCATCTCTGTCTCCCAATCACGCTAGGATGAAAGGTAACATCATTATCTTCTGTATTTTAAAACTTGAGGTTTACACCTGTTCCCAAAAATCTATTGAAATAAAATAAAAATTAAAAAATATTTTAAAAAGATATTCAGTCTCATTGAAAAAACGAACAAACAAACCAACCCCTGAGGTTTAGAAAATTTAGTGACTCTCCCAGAGTCACATCTTAATGAGAGATGTAGTTGGGATTGTGACCCTATAGCCTATACCTCCCTCTTCTCAGCAGTATTTCTATATTTTTGGGTTCCATGGCTCTTATGCAAAGCAGCTCATCTGTACAAACAGCTTGGGCAATCAATCATATAACAAAGGTGTAAATAGAAATAAAAATATTAACCCTTGGCTTGGATCCAAATGTTACTCGTTTTAGCCAATGTTTTCCTTTCCATCATTAAGAATTCTTCTTCTTCTTCTTTTTTTTTTTTTAAGTTTCAGAAAATCTGATATCAAATAAATTCACTGCGTTCTTCCTGTGTAACCATGTGGCAAATGCTAGTCCTGGGCATTGAAAGACAGGCACAGTAAGCAAAGACAGAATGAGGAAAAACTGTGAATCTAGATTTTTCCTCTGTGTAAGAAAGTATAGTTCCCTTGGTACAGAATGCAGAGACTAAAGCCTTTGACTATTGGACCAGAAACTCTTGACATTGCTGTAGTGAATCACCCCTCATACACAGCTTTTAATGGAGATGGGACCAATTCCAGCATTTCATGATGTTGCCCGAAGATAATTCAGTCTAGCACCTGGATTATTTGGAAATCCACTGGATCCCTCCCCGACTCCCACATACTCACCCTACATATACACTCCTGATATAGCAACAAGCATGAGTGAGTGATAGAGTTGGACAAATGACCAATATTTATTCAGTTAATAAAATACAGAGTTGTTTTCCTAGAAACACCAGCAAGGCAAAAGGAAACAGAGAGAGGAATCCTGCTCCTACCAGAGAGATGAATGGGTGTGAGAAAATGTGAGGGAGACTCGATGCATAAACATAACTGAGGCTAAAGATCACTGCAGCCCCAGCCAGGCTACAACATGGAGAAGATGACTGTGCCAGGCTGGGCAAGTGGGGTGCTATCTATCGAGGAGTGGGTAGGACAAGGGGTCCAGGCCCCATGCTTATCTATTAGGTGAAGTTTTGATCTCAAGGCTGGGAAAGACATGGCCAGAAATGAATGTTTAGGACATAACATTCTTTCCATGTTAGGACACCACATTCTTGCTATTTAGTGACAAATGACGGAACCGGGAGCTTGGTCCCATTTATGATCTAATTCAATAAAAATGAAATCCTGGGCATCTGGTTCAGAGCATTACAGGAAAGAGTTAAAGCCCAATATTGCTGCCTCATTCTGTTCTTCCTTTTTGGTGAATGATAGGCTAGGACGTGAACTTGTTGCTTTCTGGAAGTGCTTCTCTTTCTTTCTGTGGATTTTATTTTCTACCTTCTATGAGAGATAACGGCTCCCTCGCCTTTCCTCTTCCCCTAGGCTTGAAAACACTCATAGTAGAAAGTATACCTTCTATCTGAAGACTACATATAGAAGGTAAAAGAAATGGAAAATCATCTGCATAAAAAAGAAAAACAGAAAGTGAGTGAGCATATGGGCGTGTCTGAGTGTGTGTGTTCAGTGTAGGAAGTATCTGAAGAGAAGTCCAGCTACAAGAACTTGCTGCAATAATTCTCTAACAGCATGAACAAAGCCTCCAATAATAAATGGTGACATTTACACAAATATCTGTGGTTGTGCTTTCCATTTGTTCTTATAGGAAACAAGTAAGATTTTTAAATGCTTTAGTGATGTGATCAGTAAACAGTAGTGGGAAAGAATTTCCCTGAAACCTGACTTGCAATCAAAATAAGGAAGGAAGATCTGAGAGAATTGAGAATATTTCAGCTAATCAGGATATGGCACTTTCCGGCACCTGGGTGTCCAAACAAGTGTTTTGAATTCAATACTATTAACATGTGTCACTTTAATGAATATTTTCCTTTGAAGTTGATTGGATGGTTACACTTTTGGCAATAATCTTGTGGTCTGTTGCTTATATTACCTGACCCACAGTTCATTTTCCTTGTGTTGGCTGTGGGAAAGAAAAAGAGTGAAAAATATCTCAGAACCTGGGAAACAGCACTGAGAATGCGACTCATCTTTTAGTTAAACCACTTCAAATAGAAGCTCTTGAAGGACTGCCTCCTCACTGCCTGTGATATGTGTAACCAAAAACAAAGAAATAAGTTCCCTTGGTATCAAACAGATAAGGGGGAAAATCCACAAAATGAGATGAGGCTATTTTTTCTTTTTTAAGCCTGAAATAGGAGGTCAGGCGTTTGTACTCTTCCTTTTGATTTCTAACAAAACCAATCAGAGTCAAGCTACTCCCTTGAGTTAAAAAGTGTTTTCAGGGAGTCCATAATAACATGTTCTAATTGATTATTGAAAAATTCCCACACAGGAACTTTCCCTCGTGGTTTGAATGTCTAGCTCTCTGCTATTTGCAGAACCTTAACAAAATGTAAGAGAGAGTCCTTGGCTAACTCCAAGGACCTTTATGAGGAGTGGGAGATAAAAGGGAGGATGTGCATTGGATGCGGCAAAGTGCTCTCTCAAATCAGGACGAGGCCAGGCATGGTGGCTCATGCCTGTAATTCCAGCACTTTGGGAGGCTGAGGGGGGCGGATCACCTGAGGTAAGGAGTTTGAGACCTGCCTGGCCAAAGTGGTGAAACCCTGTCTCTACTAAAAATATAAAAATTAGCTGGGAGTGGTGGCGGGCGCCTGTAATCCCAGCTACTCGGAAGGCTGAGGCCGGAGAATCCCTTGAACCAGGGAGGTAGAAGTTACAGTGAGCTGAGATCGCACTATTGTACTCCAGCCTGGGCGGCAGAGCAAGACTCTGTCTCAAAATAAAATAAAATAAAATGAAGTAAAAATAATTAGCATACATTGGGAGAGTTTCTATGGATGCACAGCCCTAGTCATGTGTGTATATGTGTATATGTTTGTGTGTGTGTGAATATGTTATGCATGTGGGTATATGTGTGAGTATGTGTATGTGAGTATATATGCATATATATGTGAATGTGTGTTTATGTGTATATGTACATGTGTATGTGTATGTGAGTATATGTGTGTATATAAGTGTACCTCTATATGTGACTGCATTTTCTTTTAGACTCCAGGCTCTTTCAGGCAGTTTAACAGAATATTTAAAGGCATAGGCTTTGGAATCAGAAACCAAGGTTTAAATCGAGGTGCCATCATTCTCTAGCTGCATGACTGTCTGCAGACATGCTGCTTAATCTATCTATCTTGGCCTCATCGGCCAGGCAAGGTGGCTCACGCCTGTTATTCCAGCACTTTGGGAGGCCGAGGCGGGTGGATCATGAGGTCAGAAGATCGAGACCATCCTGGCTAATACAGTGAAACCCCGTCTCTGCTAAAAAAAAAAAAAAATACAAAAAATTAGCTGCGTATGGTGGCGGGCGCCTGTAGTTCCAGCTACTCAGGAGGCTGAGGCAGGAGAATGGTGTGAACCTGGGAGGCGGAGGTTGCAGTGAACCGAGATTGCGCCACTGCACTCCAGCCTGGGTGACAGAGCGCGACTCCATCTCAAAAAACAAACAAACAAACAAATCTATCTTGGCCTCCATTTTTTCACCTGTAAATGGAGATGATAGTAACACCCACGTTATTAAGATTGCTGCTGTGAGATAGTGTGTGGGAAGTGATCTGCACAGTGCTTGATAAAAGCAGCTCTCAATAGTGAGATCTTAGGTATCATTAATTGGCAACCTCCTCCCTCCACAGATCCAAGAGCAATTTTCCTCTCCCCTCCCCTCCCCTCCTCTCTCTTCCCCTCTCTTTTCCTTTTCTTTCTTTCTGGTGGATGTTTCACGTATGTAGCTGATAGTCTGACTCATAGCAGTGTGTGGATTCTTGTTTCAGAGAGCCGTCTCTCACAGCCATCTAGAGAAGCACTGTCACTCCCGGTTCTGCTTCTGTTGCTTCCCACGTAAGGCTATGGGTGCACATGACACACAATTCTGTGGAACTAATACCGGAGTCCTGTACGTGGAGAGAGGGATTCTCCCTTCCACCACACCATGTGGTCCAGAGTGCAGAAAGTCCTTACAGATGGATAGAAGCCAAATCTAAGGAACGCAATGGGCTTTAATTCCAGGGGACCATTTTGTTTCATACAAACTTTAAATGCCATCCAGTAGCCTCTTAAATTCCCACGTGTTCCACTAAGACTCAGTAAGAGAGAGACTTAGAAGGCACATGGCCCTTCCCACTTGAGATGCATTACCATGCTGGTTTGTTTAAATGCTTTCTGGTGGGATTAATTCTCTCTGGTTGATCATGGCAGTCACTTTCCAGCCACCTTTCATATCTTCAATTTTTGTGTTTTCTAAATTTCCTTTGTAGGGAATGTCATATTTGGAAAGCCAATTACTTAATTATGGGTTCAGAATTACTTATTGATTCATTCAACAAATATTTATTGAATACCGTCTAGGTGGTAGGTACTGGGATGAATATTAGGAGAAGACAGTTGTTAAAAACACCTTCCTGAACTTCAAAGTGCTCACAGTACGGTTGAGGAAAAAGAGAAGTAAGTTAGTGATTTCAGTGAAGTGTAGTAAGTGCTGTGATGATTGTGGTAGCATAGGCCTTAAGGGATGGTGGGCAGAGAAAGAAGAGGCTATGTATTCAGGGTCACCGAGCTTGGAAGGGGTAGAGGCAGGATTCAATCTCAGTGTCTATGACTACGAAATCTGCGTGTATGCACTAAGATTGATGACTCTTTCTTCAGTTGACCACATCACTGACTTTGAATAATTAGTAAATAATACTTAGATTCTGAGATAAAATAATACCACAGTCATACTCATGTGGGCCATTTCAGTGGAAAATGTGAAATTATGCATTATTTTTATGAAAGAAAATTTTTGCCTGTAATCCCAGCCCTTTGGGAGACTGAGGCGGGCAGATCTCAAGGTCAGGAAATCGAGACCATCCTGGCTAACACAGTGAAACCCCGTCTCTACTAAAAATACAAAAAAAAATCAGCCAGGTGTGGTGGCAGGTGCCTGTAGTCCCAGCTACTCGGGAGGCTGAGGCAGGAAAATGGCATGAACCCAGGAGGCGGAGCTTGCAGTGAGCCAAGATTGTGCCACTGCACTCCAGCCTGGGTGACACAGCAAGACTCCGTCTTAAAAAAAATAGAAAGAAAATGTTACAGTTAATAATAGTGACTAGAAGTAGACTAATAGAGTGGTAGAGACTAACACATAGGACCAGAAAGAAAATATGAATTATTTATAATGTGTCTGTCATGTCTATATCCAATTGCACATAAATGAAACCTTCAGGAGATCAGGAGATTATCCTATCTATTAGAATTGTGCTTGGCTATGTGTTACAAAAATTTGACAGTTCAGAGCTGGCAATCACTCAAGGAAGCCATCACAGGCACAGCTTTTTTTTTTTTTTTTTTTTTTTTTTTTTCTTCTTTTAGAGATGAGGTCTTATTCTACTGCCCGAGCTGGAGTGTACAGGTATGATCATAGCTCACCGTAACCTCAAACTGAGCTCAAGTAATCCTCCTGCTTCAGTCTCTCAAGTAGCTGAGACTACAGGTGCATGGCATGATGCCCAGTTAATTTTTTTCTTTTTTGAAGAGACAAGGGTTTCGCTATGCTGCCCAGGTTTGTCTCAAACTCCTGGGTTCAAACAATCCTCCCGTCTTGGCCTCCCAAAGCATTGGGATTACAGGTGTTAGCCACTGTGTCCGGCCAAGGGCACAGGCTTTTTCACACTTCCTGTTCCATCATTCTTACCATGTGCTCTGCATCCTTACATAGTTGCAAGATGACTACTTCACTTCTAGCTATTGGATCTCTATTCAAGATGGAGAAAAAGGGAGCAGAGCTGAGAGTAAAAGATGCCTGCCAGCTGTGCTTGGTGTTTTTATTAGGAAAAAAACCCCTATCACCTTGCACTTTAATTTCAATGTCCTGTGCTGGGTAAGAAAACCACCTTGAGCTGCAAAGAGTCTGGAAAGCTGACTACTTTTACTGGGCTAAACTGCTGCCCTAAACAAAATCTGGGCTCTGTTAGTAATGAAGACTGGAAGAATGCATATTGAATATGCAGCCAGCACTGTCTGCCACATTCCCTTAAGTAGGTTAAATATTCACTTAAACTCTAGTTTATACCACTCACTCTCACAGAATAGATTAAATATATATATAGGGCAAAAATACACTTCAATTCAGGCTTTGTTTGAATTATCACATAGTCTAAATAAGTTGAGTGTAAGTTACAGAATTTGACTGCACAAGGGGAACAGATTTTTTTTTTAACCTTTTTTTGTGTTGCTGCAGCCACAAAATGTTCTTTTTTGGTGACAGTGAGCTAGTTTCCCAGTTATTTTATGCTTTCAAATGAAATATTACTATGCTTCTTTTATTATCTGTTTTTTTAATTTCCTAATTTGTGCCATTAGGTATTTTCCTTGGGTTGTAACCAGAGATTTTGTAAAATATGCCTTGAATTTGGAATAAAAATTAACAGAAAAAAACTGAATAGGATTATGAACAAAGAAACCAAAGGGTTTACTAATGAATCAATCAACACATATTTATCGAACATTTTCATGGCCAAGACAATTACATTATAACACAAACCTTTATGATTTCCCTCAGCACCTGGCATACTGTCCTACACATGATGGTCAATAAATGCTCTGACTGACAAAATTGCATCTGCCAGAAGATTTAAATAGTCAGATAAATGTATTTATCCATTTTCATACTGCTATGAAGAAATACCTGACACTGGGTAATTTATAAAGAAAAAGAGGTTTAATGGACTCACAGCTGCACATGGCTGGGAAGGCCTCACAATCATGGCAGAAGGTGAAGGAGGAGCAAAGGTGCATCTTACATGGCAGCAGGCAAGAGAATTAGATCTCATGAGACTTATTCACTATCACTAGAACAGCATGGGAAAAACTTGCCCCATGATTCAATTACCTCCCATCCAGTTGCTCCTATGACACATGTGGATTATGGAGATTTGGGTGGGGACACAAACATGTGATTTTGTAATATAATGTCATTTCACCTATCATCATCATCATCATCATCACAGTCTTTAGTAATGTGAAATTACAGAATGTCAGTTTTAAAGTGAAGTTGCCAGCTGGTCGTGGTGGCTCACGCTTGTAATCCCAGCACTTTGGGGGGCCGAGGTGGGTGGATCACGAGGTCAGGAGATCGAGATCATCCTGGCTAACACAGTGAAACCCCATCTCTACTAAATATACAAAAAATTAGCTGGGCGTGGTGGCACATTCATGTAGTCCCAGCTACTTGAGAGGCTGAGGCAGGAGAATAGCTTGAACCTGGCAGGTGGAGCTTACAGTGAGCCAAGATCACACCAGTGCACTCCAGCCTGGGCGACAGAGCGAGACTCCACGTCAATATAAATAAATAGATAGATAAATAAATAAATAAATAAAAAGTGAAGTAGGCATAATCTGGGATTGTTCAGAGAAAAGAATAAAAGTTCTGGGCCAGTCAGGAGTCCTGCCAAAGAGAAATGGAAATGAGCCTACCATCCACAAAGGATCCAATGAAGATCTTCTAGACACTGGGGTGCTGCCACTTTTACTGCTGATTACTTTGATTATTCTTTTTTCTTTTCTTTTCTTTTCTTTTTTTTTTTTTTGAAATGGAGTCTCGCTCTGTCACCCAGGCTGGCAAGCAGTGGCGCGATCCCGGCTCAATGCAAGCTCCGCCTCCCAGGTTCACGCCATTCTCCTGCCTCAGCCTCCCAAGTAGCCAGGACTACAGGCCCCTGCCACCAGGCTTGGCTAATTTTTTGTAGTTTTAGTAGAGACGGGGTTTCACCATGTTAGCCAGGTTGGCCTCATCTCCTGACCTCGTGATCCACCCACCTCGGCCTTCCAAAATGCTGGGATTACAGGCGTGAGCTACCGTGCCTGGCCCACTTTGATTATTCTTGTTTTAACTTGTTGAGCCTTGTTTCTGACAGAAAAATGAACAGAACAATTAATAGCTTGCATAAAGGCATTGCTATCATTTGATTGTTTGTGCTTCCCCCAAATTCCTATGTTGAAAACAAATTATCAATGTAATGATACTATTAGGAGGTAGGGCCTTTGGGAAATACTAGGTCATGAAGGCAGAGCAGTAATGAATGGGATTATCGTCTTTATAAAAGAGGACCCAGAGCACTGCCTTTCCCCTTCCACCATGTGAGGACACACTGAGAAGGTGCCATCTATGAACCAGGAAGCAGGCCCTCACAAGACACCAAATCTGCTGGTGCCTGGATCTTGGACTTTCCAGTCTCCAGAACAGTGTGAAATAAATTTCTGTTGATAAACCACCCAGTTTATGGTATTTTCTTATAGCATTCCGAACAGACTAAGACAGGCAAAAAGTCACCTGTGGCCAGGCACGGTGGCTCATGTCTGTAATCCCAGCACTTTGGGAGGCTGAGGCTGGAGGATCACAAGGTCAGGAGACCGAGACCATCTTGGCTAACATGGTGAAACCCCGTCTCTACTAAAATTACAAAAATTAGCTGGGCATGGTGGTGGGTGCCTGTAGTCCCAACTACTCGGGAGGCTGAGGCAGGAGAATGGAGTGAACCCGGAAGGCAGAGCTTGCAGTGAGCTGAGATTTTGCCACTGCACTCCAGCCTGGGTGACAGGGCAAGACTCAATCTCAAAAAAAAAAAAAAAAAAAATTAACTGTATTTGTGATAGCCCATCTAGAAACCTGCTCATTTGCAGATAGATGCACCTCAGCCTGAATAGCTATGTAAACCAAGCCCAAATTTAGAGCTACACTTGAGATCATTCAAGGAGAACTGAAGTTTCAATATGTATTGGAAGAAGACACGGTAATAAAAATACCAATTGTTTCATTCAATCATTAACAAATATTTATTGAGGGCCTGTAACTTGTCTGGCACTATGTTAAATGCT
Organism: Chlorocebus sabaeus; assembly: GCF_047675955.1. Lineage (NCBI taxonomy): Eukaryota > Metazoa > Chordata > Mammalia > Primates > Cercopithecidae > Chlorocebus > Chlorocebus sabaeus. The sequence goes on along the minus strand of NC_132928.1, from coordinate 11,071,207 downwards.
GTGAATATAGCAGTGAACAAAATCTAAGTTCCTGCTCTCATAAACCTTCCATTATGGTAGGAGTGTGTCTGGAATTGGTGGGTTGTTGGTCTCACTGACTTCAAGAATGAAGCTGTTGACCCTCGCAATGAGTGTTACAGTTCTTAAAGATGGCGTGTCCAGAGTTTGTTCCTTCAGACGTTCAGATGTGTCTGGAGCTTCTTCTTTCTGGCGGGCTCGTGGTCTCGCTGACAGGAGTGAAGCTGCAGACCTTCACATTGAGTGTTACAGCTCATAAAGGCAGTATGAACCCAAAGAGTGAGCAGCAGCAAGATTTATTGCAAAGAGCGAAAGAACAAAGCTTCCGCAGTGTGGAAAGGGACCGGAGTGGGTTGTCGCTAGCTGGCTCCCGCAGCCTGCGTTTATTCGCTTATCTGACCCCACCCACATCCTGCTGACTGGTCCATTTTACAGAGAGCGGATTGGTCAGTTTTGACAGGTGCATTTGCAATCCTTGAGCTAGACACAAAGTGCTAGATGGAAAAGTTCTCCAAGTCCCCACTAGGTTATAGCTAGACACAAAGTTAGCTAGATACAGAGTACCAATTGGTATATTTACAAACCTGGAGCTAGACACAGAGTACTAATTGATGTATTTACAAACCTTGAGCTAGACACAGAGTGCTGATTGGTGGATTTACAATCCTCTAGCTAGACATAAAAGTTCTCCAAGTCCCCACCAGATTAACTAGATACAGAGTGTTGATTGATGCACATACAATCCTCTGGCTAGATATAAAAGTTCTCTAAGTCCCCATCCAGCTCAGAAGCCCCAGTTGGCTTCACCTAGTGGATCTTCCACCCGGGCTGCAGGCAAAGCTCTCTGCCAGTCCCCAGTGGCACCTGCCCTTCTCAGCCCTTGGTCTGTCCATGGGACCAGGCGCCATGGAGCAGGGGTCAGCACCCATCAGAGAGGCTCAGGCCACAGGGGAGAGCACTGCAAGGGGGGAGCTCAGACATGGCGGGCTGCAGGTCCCGAGCCCTGCCCCACAGGGAGGCAGCTAAGGCCCGGCGAGAATTTGACTGCAGCACCTTGGTGGGCTGGCACTGCTGGGGGACCCAGCACAACCTCCGCAGCTGCAGGCCCGGGTGCTAAGCCCCTTACTGCCTTGGGTTGGCAGCCCCGGCAGGCAGGCCGCTACGAGTGCGGGGCTGCTGAGCCCGCACTGGCACCTGCTGGAACTCACATTGGCCCACAAGCACAGCCCCGGTTTCCGCCCTTGCCTCTCCCTCCACACCTCCCGGCACCAGAGGGAGGAGGCTCAGGCCTCAGCCAGCCCAGAGAGGGGCTCCCACAGTGCCATGGTGGGCTGAAGGGCTCCTCAAGCCCCGCCAGAGTAGACACCGAGGCCGAGGAGGCACTGAAAGTGAGGGCTGCTAGCACATTGTCACCTCTCAATTGTGACTTGTCTGGCACTATGTTAAAAGCTGTGAATATAGCAGTGAACAAAAACTAAGTCCCTGCTCTCATAAACCTTCCATTATGGTGAGAGGAGCCAGGCAATTAGCAAATAAGTAAATAGGCATGTACATAAACACACATATGCAATCAGATAGTGCTAAGTGCTTATAGGGAGGGTGCTATTTCAGATAGGCTAGTTAGAAAAGGTCTGATAAGGGAACATCAGTGAGAGGTGACAACATGCTAGCAGCCCTCGCTGGCTCTGGGCACCTCTTCGACCTGGGGTTCCACTCCAGGCTCTCAAGGAACCCTTCAGCCCACCACTGCACTGTGGGAGCCCCTCTCTGGGCTGGCCGAGGCTGGAGCCAGCTCCCTCTGCTTGCAGGGGCTGTGTGGAATGAGAGGTGCGGTCGGGAACCTGTGCAGCGCATGGTTCTCGCAGGCCAGCGCCAGTTCCAGGTGAGCATGGACTTGGGGGGCCCAACATTAGGAGCAGCAGGCTGATGCCATGCACCAGGAAGTGAGGGGCTTAGCACTCGGGCCAGAAGCTGCAGAGGGTGCACTGGGTCCACCAGCACTGCTGGTCTGCCTGCTCCACACTTGAATTCTTGCCAGGTCTCAGTTGCCTCCAGGCAGGGCAAGGCTCAGGACTTGCAGTCCACCATGCCCAAGCTCCCCACCCTGTGGGCTCCCACGCAGCCCGAGTGTCCCCTATGGGTGCTGCCCCCTGCTCCATAGTACCCAGTCCCATCAACTGCCCAAAGGCTGAGGAGTGTGGGCATGCCACGTGGGACTGGCGGGCACCTCCGCTGGCAGCCCCTGCATGAAATCCACTAGCTGAAGCCAGCTGGGTTGGGTGGGGAGAACTTTTATATCTAGCTAGAGGATTGTAAATGCACCAATCAGCACTCTGTCAAAATGGACCAATCAGCTCTCTGTAAAATGGACCAAACAGCAAGATGTGGGTGGGGTCAGATAAGGGAGTAAAAGCAGGCTGCCTCAGCAGGAGTGGCAACCCACTCTGTGGAAGCTTGCTTTGTTCTTTCGCTCTTCGCAATAAATCTTGCTGCTGCTCACTCTTTGGTTCCGCACTGCCTTTATGAGCTGTAATACCGTGAAGGTCTGCAGCTTCACTCATGAAGCCAGTGAGACCACGAACCCACCGGGAGGGACGAACAACTCCAGACGCACTGCCTTTAAGAGCTGTAACACTCACTGCGAAGGTCTGCAGCTTCATTCCTGAAGCCAGTGAGACCACGAACCCACCAGAAGGAATAAACTCTGGACACATCTGAACATCTGAAGGAACAAACTGCAGACACACCATCTTTAAGAACTGTAACACTCACCGCGAGGGTCCGCGACTTCATTCTTGAAGTTAGTGGTACCAAGAACCCACAAATTTCGGACACATTAGGACAGAAACCTGGAGATAAGGGAGTAAAACATGTGTCTCTCTGGAGAAAGAAGCTTCTGTAGTAGCAGGCGAAAGAGACAGGATCTGCATGGCTTGTTTGAGAAACAGCATGTGAAAGATTCCGTGGATGACACAATGAGACAGGGTAGCTCAGAGGCCTGGTGCAATAGTCCAGGTGTTGTATTTGAAACATTAGGGATTTGGTTTAGGTCCTGCTGCTGGCCTTGCCACACAGCCAATCACTGAGATGTCGATTATTGCCAAGGAACAAGGCTTTAATTGGGTGCTGCAGCAGAGGAAATGAGAACTCATCTCAAATCCGTCTCCATGATGGACTAAAACTAGGGCTTCTAGCTGGGAAGAAATGTAACAATGTACAAGAAAACAGGAACTATGGAAGGGCAAGAAGCAATCATGATGAATGAGGAGTCCAGCATCTCATTGTTTTCATGTGGTGATCTGGTGAGCTTCAGTTTTTTCATACTTTAGAGAAACCTGAAGGCCCTTTCCTGAGGAAGGAACTCAGACAAAACAAATATGTTTAAAGCTTTAAGCCCAGAAAGGTCAATTTCTTTTTTTTTTTTTTTTAATTTTTTAAGTTTGGAGGTACCATTGCAGGTTTGTTACATAGGTAAACTTGTGTCATGGGGGTTGGTTGTGCAGATTAGTTCATCACCTAGGTATTAAGCCTAGTATGCATTAGTCGTTTTTTTTTTATCCTCTCCCTCCTCCCACCCTCTAACCTCCAAAAAACCCCAGTGTATGTTGTTCCCTTCTGCGTCCTTCTGAGAACCCTCAGTATTTGGTTTTCTGTTCCTGTTAGTTTGCTAAGGATAATGACCTCCAGGTCCATCCATGTCCCTGCAAAGGACATGATCTCATTCTTTTTTTTTTTTCTTTGAGACGGAGTCTCGCTCTGTCGCCCAGGCTGGAGTGCAATAGTGTGATCTCTGCTGTCTGCAAGTTCTGCCTTGCAGGTTCACACCATTCTCCTGCCTCAACCTACCGAGTAGCTGGGACTACAGGCGCCTGCCACCACGCCCAGCTAATTTTTCATATTTTTAGTAGAGACGGGGTTTCACCATGTTCGCCAGGATGGTCTCGATCTCCTGACCTCATGATCTGCCTGTCTCGGCCTCCCAAAGTGCTGGGATTACAGGCGTGAGCCACTGTGCCTGGCTGATCTCATTCTTTTTTTTTTTTTTTTATGGCTGCATAGTATTTCATGGTGTATATGTTCCACATTTTTCTTTATCCAATCTATTATTAATGGGTTTTTAGGTTGATTTCATGTCTTTGATATTGTAAATAGTGCTGTAATAAACATATGTGTATAATATGGTTTGGCTCTGTGTCCCCACTAAAGTCTCATCTTGAATTGTAATCCCCACATGTTGGGGAGGGATCTTGTGGGAGGTGATTAGGTCATAGGGGTGGTCCCCTCATGCTGTCCTCATGATAGTGAGTGAGCTCT